>NW_020450716.1:617510-781134 GCF_003343035.1 Apteryx rowi | reverse complement strand
TGGAAAGCCCTGCTGAAGTCAAGGTAGACAACATCCACTGCTCTCCCCTCATCTACCCAGCCAGTCATTCCATCAGAGAAGGCTATCAGATTGGTTAAGCATGATTTCCCCTTGGTGAAGCCATGCTGACTACTCCTGATCACTCTCTTGTCCTCCACATGCTTGGAGATGGCCTCCAGGATGAGAATGTAATCCTAGAAGAGAATTTTGAAACTTAGTATCTTTTTCCCCCCACCTGCGCCCCCCCCCCCCAGTCAAATAGAAAACTTCAGTAGGTAGTAATTTATGTTTAATTCCAGTGATGGAATAACTGTAATGCTGGTATAAATATTTCATATCTACATTTTGTAAGACTTCACATTCTGTCTGATAGCTAGTGATACCACATTGTGACATTCTGTATTGTTACAAAACAAAGTATTTTGTAAATATGAACAATACTTTAACAGTATTCCACAAAAACAATTTTTCTAAAATTTGTTTTTAAGAGGAGGAGGTAAGTGTGTGAGTGATTATACTCTTTTTTTCTTTTTTTTTTTTAACAGAGAAGATATTATTCACATGTAATCAAGTTTGCTTTCTCTCCTGGTTATTTACGGTGATCATAGTTCATATGTTAACATTAAGTAAAACACCATTGTGCTTTCTTCTCCTTTTACAGATAAAGTCCTTGTGTGTATCAGTACTGGATTCAAATGTCCTTGTGCAAAGAAACACTCTGGAAGTGATTCTGTTCTTCTTCCCATTTTATACAGCCTTGGTAAGAGGATTTTTTTAGTATTGTCACAACTGCACTTTGTGTGGAAAAGTGTCTTTTGTGAACCCAGTCCAGCTCCCACTTCTGTTATTGCCAAATATCGGAATCTTGTACCTTCAAAACCAATAAATGGGTTTGGGAGTTTTTTGTTCCCCATCAATTTTAGTAGCAGCAGAGACTTTCTGAAACTCTTTACAGCTAACCTGGTTACATCCTCAGAATATATCCTCACAATGTTTCAAATGCAGCTGTGCTTTGACAGTGCACGTTTCATGATATCTGGAACGTGCTTGAAGTATTCAGGCCTGAGAAACTGCACGTGGAAAAAATATAGATTTCTTTTTTAAGTAAGATGTGAGCATTTGGTGGTGTCTGCGCTGAACTACAGTATTTTCATAAAAGGCTAGGGAAACAAATACTGCTTGAAACATTAGCTCTTCCCCACTGTTTCCTAACTTACCTTGTAGTATAGTTGGTATTTTGAAGGTACAAACTAATTTTTAAGTCTTCAGGTATAACATAATGAAATCTTCAATATTTTTAGCTTAATTATGGCTCTGCACTGTGAATGTGAAAATAATCGCATTGTATCAGATTCCCTTTCTTGATTTTTAGTATATAAAAGTTTGTTGTTGATGGTTCCCTGCCTTCTTTTTTTCAAAACACTAATAATCCAGTTTAAAAAGCTCCTCACCAATTTGACTTGTTTCACTGCTTGTAAGCAGCTAAGTTACCTTTGCTCTTCGTCCTAGGACTGCAATGAAGGCGCTATCCTATTGCACAGGACTGATTTAGTCTATATTCTCTCATCAGCTACACAGACACTGTTGAGGAGAGACATGTCGCTCAATAGAAGATTGTATGCATGGTTGCTAGGTACTGTACAATTTACAGTGACATTCAGTGGACTAAATATCTTGGAAAAACTTAGTGCTTAAAAATGCAATATACTTTTTCACCAGTTGATGAATGATGATAAAATAGAAAGCATTGTTTAGTTGACATTTATGAAGTATGGGTTTAATAAAATTRCACATTCATTTGGCAAACAGGTCTTCTCTTCGGAGGTTGAATTCATTCCACTGTCCTGAATCACAGGACATCTGATGAATTATTTCTAGTCCCTGCTGTGGTCCATTCTGAAGTGGCTCACTGGTCCGAATGGAGTGGAGAGCTATTTTATCCTTGCTCTTCAAAAAGTAGTAGTCTATTAAAGATTCCCAGGTGGGTTTAATTGTCAAGGAGGGGCTGTGAGGGATCTATAGCTTCTCCCTATCTGCCTTCCTTTAGCATTATTGGAGGAGATGAGAAGTGACATGATGAGTTGCAGCCATGTAGTTGCCTGAAGGCTATGGCTGGATCTGAGTTTGGTTTCAGTTTATTTCCAGTATAGTATATCTGGATGTCTCAAACTGTTCTATGCGGGCTCTCCCTGGGCAGTATGTGAGTTAGTTTCAAGCAGAGCATTAGAACAAAATATTTTAAATCTATACAGGTTAAAATTCCAAAGGTTAAAGTGACAATATACAATGTGACTTCAATATTTGTATAACTGATATTGTATTGTGCTCTATAAATGTGGTGTTTCTCTGTAGTCATGATGCCTTTATTTAATTTGTAGGCTCTGATATTAAAGGGGATACTTTTGCTCCAGACTCTACGACTTCTGAAGACCATGCTATTTATTTTTTTGGAAAATACTCCAAAGATCTTTTAGTTGAGGTCAGTATTCATTTTATGGGGATATAGTTATGATCCTTTTAAACTTTAGAGCAAGCTGTGTCTGATTGTTCACTGTACACTGTGCTTGGTTTGTCCTTCAGAGCTTTCTTTCCCTAAAGATAACACCCTTTTGCTGGTTATATTTTTATCTATCCAAATGCATTCTATGCTGCATCTGTCCCATTATTATATGTGCTTTCAATATAAATGGAATCTAATGAAACTAAAGAGTAGCATCATTGAGGGACTGCCTGAATTATTTAAAAATCTTTTTCTGAATAAGATCTACTCTTGCATGTATCTTAGGAGAGGTCATTGATTTGTCTGACAGGTATGGATAATTGAAGTTTCCTTGTAGCTGGTACTAAACAAAAGAATCAAGCTCAGGAACACTTCAGCTGTTAATAAAATGGCAATATTTCTTCTTCATATAACATTTAGATGTTTTCTTTTTAATAGAGTTTGATTGAAATATTACATCAGAAATTCTCAGAGTCTGATATGGAGGAACGGAATCAAGCTTATTTGAAACCTTTCCGCATCCTAATCAGCCTCCTTGACAAACCTGAAATAGGTAACATTGTCACTTCTGTTGTGACTACTAGAGACTGTTATAATGATGACTTGATGTTCATTACCTTTRGAAGTAGGACTCGGACAACCCCATGCAGAGTTCTTCCTAATTCTGAATGTGTGTGTGTGGTATATTACTGTGCAGGGGGACTGTTTTCCTTCCTGTCACTTCAAAAAGAGTAACACCAGTTCAGAGCAGTGTCCAGCGTGAGTTGTGCAGATGAGTTGGCTCTGTAGCTAGCACCCTGCAAGTTAGCTCTGGCTTTTCTGCAGAGCACTGCACTGYGTAGCATGGATGTATCCCAGTGCGGATGACTCTTCTGTGCCCAGAACTGCAATCGGGGGGTCCAGTTAGAACCGCTTCTGCTCTAGCCTCAATATTCAATTCATTCCTTGGAGCCTGATCTCTAATATCCTGTCAGGCTTTTTTTTCTTTTTCTTTCTTTCTTTTTCTTTTTCTTTTTCTGTCTTGAAAGGAGGCTTCTATCAGGAAAGCTACCAGTGCTTTCTTGGGTTTGTTTCCAGCAGGCCTTTCTATACACTTGCATCAGACTCTCATGACCATGCTGCTTTTCCAGACACTGTAGACACACAGGCAGCTTACAGTGTTACTGCTGCCAAAATGGGCAAAGCCACTTACCTGCAGTTGCTCCAGCAGGAAATAACCTGTTAAGGGAGTGAGGAGGTGGGAGCACTTCTGTCAGTGGTACTGCAGGCCTACGCTGACCTGATGCTGCTATAGGAGCTATAGTTTGAGACTCCATGACTGAGCAGTGAAGAATTTCCTCCTCTTTCTCTGGCTGTCACATGTCTGTCCTGTTGTGTACATGAAGTCCCCAGCTCCACAAGGGTGAGGTCCTGCCAGCCGTTCTTTTAAAGGGCAAGTTCTCCTTTTTATGCTATGCTTAAAAACAACAACAACGGGAAAAAAAGGTCAAAGTGACTTGACAAATTTGGGGGATTTAACGGTATTCTTAAGAATCTTATACAGATAGGAGTCTTTTAAAAAATGTTTTATATGACTCTGACAAGTATGAAAAGCATGTTAACTGGTAGTTGTTAGAAGCTAATACAGTCTGACTGACTGTACCTCAAGGCTTAGCTCAAGTTGTTGCCCTGGGGAGGGGAGGAATTTACCATTGACTAAGCCAATAGTCTATAGCATGAATAAAACTCCAGTAACTGATACTAAATGCTCTAGTGGCAGTTGGTTTTGTAGGCCCCCAGGTCTGGCAAGAGTATTTTCTTTCATGGATCAGGAAAGCCCTACATCTCCTGTTAAAGGATTATCAAAGCACTAACAGGAAGAATGAGGATTCGATTTTACTTATCTAACAAATGAATGCTACCTTGGCAGCAGCAGTCAAAGCAGTTGTTAGTCTGTTTCTAAGACAGTGGTACTAATGCCTCCTTCAGCTGTTTGTTAGAGTGTGAAAGGACACATATAGTAGCGAGACTCTAGAAACAAGAAGTCAGTTTAAAGAATGCTACTTGTTTTTTAAAAACATCTAAAACCAGTCACAATTAAAGCATTTTTATTTCCTGACAAAAATGCTGGAGGAACAGTTGACAAAGATTGTTAGATTAATCAAATAATTTATAGCCTAATTTACAAAGTAGATGGCAGATACTATCCTTTCCTTTATTTTGCTAAAAATCAGTGTTAATCTGAATTACAACTAAGAAGTATTTGCTGAATTACATCATAAAGCTTATTTCTTCTGTTCCATCCAGCACAAAAAAAGCAAATTCTTTAGCCCTAAGCCAGTATGACTTTCACTTCCTTTTAAAACAGATTTGGCAGAAGGATCTTTTTTCTTTTTTTCTTTTCTTTTTTTTTTTTTAAAAGGTAGCAAACTAGAACATAAACAAGAATCCTTGACCTTTACTGCTACTTTTAGTTACTTAACTTCTATTTTTAGAAGCAGAATGCTTCATAAACTTTTTTTAATGGTTCCGTGTTTGGAGTATTTTACACATTCATTGCTCACCTTCTTTATACACAATTGCAGATAAAAACAAGCAGTGCTGACCCTTGAAAATGTTAATATGTATTTATAATATATTTAGACACCCAAACTTCCTTAATCACTGACTTTTCCAGCTTCTGTCTCTCAAACAATTTAATCAGGCTAGTATGTTAAGTAGAAGATTTCCCAATATGCGTTTGTTTTCTTCCTGGATCCAGACATGGTGATTATTTTTTGGCATGTCAACTGCAGGTTTACCATGTGATTATACCCATTTATAAATGGCTGAGGTGACTGAGAACAATGTAGGTCTTATTGTAATATCTTAAGTATAACATAGAATCAATGCTTGCTTTCCAAGTAATGCCTTAAAGTTATAGAATGAACAATTATAAACTTTTAAATTGTAAAGTTTTATTTAACTAAGTATTTAATATTTAACTAGGATGTTTTTAAAAATCTGGCATTTAAAAAGAATATATGTAAACATTCTCTCCGTACTTGAGTATTCATGGGATTTCATTTCAGTTATCTCTAATTTAAGTCTATAAAAAGCTGTTACTGAACAGCCTTGAAATCACTTTGGTGCAATTACTGATTTTTTTTTTTTCTTTGAATGTAGGGCCACAGGTTGTTGGGGATTTGTTCCTTGAAGTGATTAGAGCCTTTTATGCCTACTGTAAAGAGGCACTTGGTTCTGGTCTCAAACTTAGCTACAATCAAAGTGGCAACATCCTTACAAGGTATAACTACAAGTTTTCAACTGCTAACTGAAACTGTATCATTTTTAATAAAGCATAACTTAATAAAGTCTAACCAGTTTAAGGGAAGTTAAGCTTTTAGCAAGCTTAACTTCTTTCTGTGTAGAAGTTGGTTTCCTATGACTTTCCTCGCATCTTTCCCCATACACATTTGATATCTGTCTTTGTTTGGCAGAGAAGAGAATGAAGTACACCGCATATCGTTGACACTGATAAATCCAATCATATTGGCCAAGAATCAGTCTGGTAGCAAAACTCTTAGCTTTCTGATTTTCAAAGTTAAAGGTTATGTTTCTTTTCTCTTGGAGAAAGATGCTCAAAATTTAGCAACTCCAAATGGTTTAGTGCTTGAATTAAAAGGATTCTATGTCTTTTATCCTGTAGAGAGAGAGTAAAAAAAGTTTTTAAAATGGGACAGATAATACTGCAATACGCACACTTTTGGAATCTTCATTGACATTTCTTTTTTCTCCTCTCACAGTGCAATTAAAGAGAATAAAAATGCTTCAGAAATTGTGAAAACAGTCAATTTGTTGATTACATCCTTGAGCACAGATTTTCTTTGGGACTACATGACCAGATGTTTTGAAGATTGTTTCAGGTGACTATGTTATCAAATGGCAGTGTACAAAAAAGTGCTGCCTAAGAGCTATCTGTGTAAGATAATAGAGGAACTTTTCTGAGGGATTTAAATACTGGTAGGGCCAAGATACATGTTAGATATGTGTGTTGCATCCTAAAATAATTCAAGAGTGCAAATAGGTAAACAATTGCATGAGAACTAGCAAACTGAGAAAAAATTACTTTCAAAATGGTGGTTGAAGGGGAGAAGGGTTTGGGAGGGGAGGTGGAAAAGGAAGGTATTTTCTTCCTTGGAAAAACAAATGTTTTTGAGGAAAAGTAAAGAGATATCTCTCTCTTTGTCTCTTTTTAAATATCAGAGAGAAGATTATACTTCTAAGTAGTAAGATTGTCTATAGAAATTCAAGTGTAAAATTACAAGCCCTTTAGCATCCCACATACAAGCTGTAATTTAGGTGGTTTTGACAGAATGTTTTACCCCAATGTATTAGGAGCCCATTTTACTTTACTTCAGAGGTCCTAGCTGTTCAGTGTTTTGTGCTGGTTTGGCTGAAGTTGTTTTATTGTAACAAGAATTTTGACAGGAAAAAAAGTTTACAAAATATTTCTCTCAATGCCAGAAACAAATCCACAAAGATGAGATATCCTCTTGAAAATGTTAGTACTCCTCCTACAATTTCAGAGCTCTGCACRCTGTTGATGTTTCTGCTTGACGTGATTCCTTTGGTAAGACAACCTGAACTTAACTGCTTCAAAGTTACTAGATACTTGAGTAATTCATATTGTGACTACCTAAAATGGAAATAGGCAAATTGTCATAAATGCACATGTGCATGATATGTTCTGCAAACTTCCTGTGCTTGCTTGTATATGGCTACCCTTGCGGTTGCCTAGCAAAATAAAAATTGTTTGCCTTTTTAAAATATGGTGATTCTATAAAGGATTCTATAAAGGAACCTTAGGTTTGCCTCCTTAGGTAAATAATTTCCTGGGGGTATTTTGTCTTTTAGTAGCTGGCTGATTATCAGAGGATTTTTAGAGTGTGGTTAAGTGTTCATCATGTAGAATGAAGAAAGAAGGAATAATGTTGAAGCAAGATTGTACAACTTAGCCATTGATGAACTGTTTTTTTCACTCTTTAATGTTGCTAGGCAGCTGAATAATAATGAAATTTCTGTTAAGCTACTTAACTATTTTAAACAATGCTTGCTTATTTTAGGAACTCTACTCTGAAGTGCAGACTCAGTATCTTCCACAGATGCTTAGTTATATGGTGCAGTCTCTCCTGGAAAACACGGAAATGCTAGGTTTACCAGAACTCACTCATGCCTTAAAGACCTGCTTTAAGGTGCTGAGCAAAGTGCAAATGCCACCTTCCTATTTGGACATAGAGACAGGCAGTGGAAATGGGGTAGGTGTTTCTCATCTACTTACAGATGTTTAAAATTGTTAGTGACGTATTTTATTCTAAAACGCTAAGTCTTCTGTTCTAAATTACACCTAGATGATAACTGCAACAATAAACAGTTTTGAAAAACTTATCTTTTGTGGCCCCTTCCGGAGCTCTCTTATGCCTTGTAAATCTTAACTGTGTATCCAATTCTATACTCCTTCACTGTCACAACAGTGATCGTTCTGGTGCTGAAAAGGCACCCTGCAGCAGGTAGTTGCAAAAGATTCAAGTTCCCAGATCAAGCCCAGCTTTACAGCTGTTGAGGTCTGTGAGGCTTCCAATCATATGTATCACATTCAATACAATGTGGTATTATTTGGGTGCAGAAGAACATGATAGGGAGTGAGGAATAGATGGCATRAAGCAGTTACACAAACACAGGCTTCCCAAGGTTTGCAGTAGAATAAATAAATGGAGCAGATTAGAAATAATCAAACATAAACAATATTGTCTTAACCATGGTCTAGTTTTAAGGAGGCGCTTTCATTTGCTACATATATGTTCATATAGGTCTGTTGGTGTGTGAGTCAAGGTGTGAGGACTATACAAACATGCATTAGGTTTGAATGCAGTTGAACTGCTTATCAATAACCATATGTCATTTTGTAAAAGTAATCTGGATCCAGAAATTCCAAATATCACGGGGTTTTTTCATTGTTGTTCCCCTGTGCCCGCTACAGTTCTGCATACTTTAAAATGACCTCCACAGTGCCATATTAACTAAAAGTTACATTTCTGTTCCAGAGCCCAGTGAAAAAGGAAAATGGGGACATAACCTTGGAGACTAAGTCTGTGCTGCAGGAAGAAGATGAGACTCCGTTCCCTCCCCTGAAGTCAGAAGACAGTGGCATTGGTCTAAGTGCCTCTTCCCCAGAGCTCTCTCAGCACTTGGGGCTGCCAACTGTGACCCTTGAGAGAGATGATGTCTGGAAAAAAGGGGGGAGCATTCAGAAGACTTTGCATTGTGTCCAAGAGCTGGTTGCCAAGTTTTCCAGTAAATACATTTTTGGGGTGCAGTTGCAAGAAGCAAGTAATGAAAGCATCTCTACAATGCATCTGGGTGGAAGAGAGAAAAAAGAGAATGGCTACAGATTACCTGAAAGTGCTAGCAAGAAAAAGAGCCCATGGGAAGCCAGGCAAATCACTGTACCTCAGTTTAAACAAATGCTTTCAGACTTGTTCTCAATTCGAGGATCACCGTTCAAGCACAAGAATTTAAATCCCATTTCTTCCGACTGCAACGCTGGTAGTAAAAAGGAAAAGGAGGAAGAAGAATGGGACTTGGAGCAAGTGATGCTTGTCCTGGGACCCCTTAGAGGAGACTGCAAGGAAGCTTTTGCTGCGGCTTGTCACCTTTTGCTGGATTGTACCACATTCCCAGTCTATCTTTCGGAAGAGGAGATGGAACAGTTGTATCTCTCTCTATTTCAGATTCCTGGTAAGAAAAGATTCTTTTGCTGGACAACTTCATCATTTGAGGATGCAAATAGCAGTATGAGCTCAGTCACTTGCAAGAGATGTGACAAGGGCCAACAGTAGTGCCTTTTGGGCTGCAGGSAAGCTGCATATGAATTCAAAACTTACCTGCATCAGTATGGGTGAGTTGTTTTGTTTTTGTCTTTGAGCTGAGGGAACATTTTTCACAAGACTTTAAACTCGCTTTCTTTTGAAAGCTTTCCCTACAAAACTTGTAGCTGAAGGGATGAAAAGGCTTTCTGGCCTTTCTTTCCTCCTTTCCTGCTAGCAGAGGAGCTTGTGGTAAGGTTCAGGAGTTTCAGGAAATACAAAAAAATGGGATGTGACAGAGGGAGAAGGCTGGTAGACTGAGAGCTGGAGCCCTAAACAATAACAGAAGCAAAACAACTCTTTCCTAACCCTCAGAGTTGAAAGGAATTGGGTTTAAGTTGACATATAGTCTGTATAACTGGAGGGCCTGTTTGTTCTGGGAATTCATGTTCATTAGCTTTAGCAGGAGCAGTTACTGGCCTGAAGGCTGGTTGACAGGGTAGGTTTGCAGTGAATGGAGAGGTAGGAAACTTGGATTCGCATTCTAACCTCACTACAGATTTCTGCTGTCTTCATTAGTAAAGTGATGATACACTTATCAGCTGCACAGGTGAGCAGTCTGCTTGATACTGATACTTTCTCCATATTTGCAGTGCCTTCCATGTGGTCAGTAATGGAGCTATACTTGCTTTCATAATTTTGCGAGTTTTTGGGATATCATCTTAGGATCTRTAGAAATTTATTTTCAGAATTATTGTCTACTGCACAGCCCAAAAAGGGCAGTAAGGTCCGAAGCCAAAGGAGAGAACCTCTGATAACGAAGGACTGGTCTGAATATCTTTGAACAATACAGAAGGTGTCTGGTGTGGAGAATGAAGAGTGTTCAGTCTGTTGCAGTGGTAAAGCGGTTAAAACATTTGGCTTTGAAGCCAGAGGTATGAACTCATACTTGAGAATATCTCCAGTCAGGCATTAATAAAACTATATCTGATTATTCATTCAGGAAAGGCAGCGGTGGCTTGACTTGCTGCTAGCCTTATCAGTTCCTTGAGTGCTTCTCGGTTATTGAAATGATATGCGTCAGTGCTACCCCAAAGAGCCTCTTTAGCTCAGCAGACCTTTCTCATTATTTTTGATAATGACAGCTGAAGAATAGCAGCTGTAAAAACTAGTTGTGAATAAACAAACCTGAAAGTAGAAATCCACTAACTATTGGAATACTGAGGTCCTGCAGGAGCTTTCTGCTAGGAGTAATAGGGTAAAAAGTATAACTTGCTTTGAAGAGAGTCCTTCTGAAGTAAGGGATTTTTGTGATAGAATCACAGTTGGATTCAGGTACTTCATTTTGTCTTTTGGTCCTGTGAGCTTCCTTGAAGAAATGTTGGAAATATGACCATAACCTTTAGATTATTCCAAAATGTTTTTCTCACTTATCTTCTGAGGTTGTGATGCCGGCTTCCCTCTGTGGCTGAAGTCCTTAATGACRATTTGCTGCTGCGTAAATGACTGCTACATTCAAAATGTGTCTATCTCCACACTGCTGGAGGTGATCAACCATTCCCAGTCCCTGGCACTTGTGATAGAAGACAGAATGAAGAGGTACAAAGTCTCCGGCCACAACCCCTTCTTTGGAAAACTGCAGATGGTGACCCTTCCTCCCATCGCTCCTGGAATTCTAAAGCTCATCTCGGAGAAAACAGATTTCTACCAGGTGTCAAGCTTTTTTTGTTGTTGTTTTTATTTTTACTGCCCCAGTACACCCCACTTTTGGGGGTGGGGGGGAGGGAAGCAAATGTTACTAGCATAAATGTTTGGGGAATGGCTCTTTTACAGTGATGCTCTGCCTTTGCCATTTTTTCTTCCACAAGCACTTGAGAGCAGTTTTATTCTTATTCGTGTGCTTTACAGTAGGATGTTCAAAAGTGACTAGTAATTTTCAAATTGCTAGTTGGTTTTATGCTCAAATTTGGGAGGGGGGGGGGAAGTTGATTTCTGACTTGAAGGGTTAGGTTTCATCAGCTTGAAAGCTTCACTTTGGAAAATTTTGATACTCCTTTAAGGTTTCAGATGAGAGAAATCATTAGTGGGTGAAAGATATTGAAAGTATTCCCTCCTCCTTGTTTTAAGTTTATCTACTTCAAAGATGCTTTCCTTCTCCTCACCATTTATTGAGGTTAGCATTAGTGTGAGGGTGGGTCCCAAGTTTAGTTTGATTTGGTTTGGTTTCTGTGCTTCCAGCTACACATGTATCATCTGTTAAGTTTTGACCCAGAAAATAGAAGTAGAAATGCTTTCCTCAACTTCTGGTGCATGTACACCTGAATTATCTGTAATTCTAGGGTAGGAATGCTGTGTTCTTTAGGTTTGAGTTTATGACCTGAATTCTTGCTCTCTGCTAAACTAGGAAGATTTGGAAATCCCTTTCAGCACTTACGTAATGGAAAGCTTTTAAGTCAGTGGAGAAATGGCGCATTTGACTGTTGTTGTTTGTTGTTGTTATTGTTCCCTAGAGAATAGCTTGTGTGCTCTGGAATCAGCTGAACAAAGAGACACGGGAGCATCATATTGCCTGTGTGGAGCTGTTCTACAGGCTGCACTGCTTGGCGCCATCAGCAAATATCTGTGAAGACATTATCTGCCATGCGCTTTTGGATCATGATAAAGTAAGTCTTGTACTCTCCAAAGCTCCTTCATCACTGTAGAGTTGTTTCAGTGCTTCCCAGACTGCCCCCGGTTGGCTTCCACTCTGGTTTGCACTCATGTGGTCCCTCTGTCTCCTCAGAATCCTACACTCTGTCCTCCCCATTACAGTTCCCTGGGACTGATTCATCATGGGACTGCTGCTCAATTTAGTCACTGGATACAGTTCAGTCAAACTAGAGCATTTTCAGTTTTGGCCTAAATCTTATGGTATCTAAAAGCTTGCAGTCTTTTGTCAATGTTTTCCAAACCAACCCAGCTCTACCAATAACTTTAAGAGCATTTTGCTTTGCGTTAATTTTTCTAGACTTCATATTCCAGCAAAACATTTTGTTACCTTGTGTGTGTACATCAGCATAATTTTGACTCTGTCTGCTATAGTATTTAGTACTTCTTATAATGGCTAAGCTATGTTTAAAGTGAGCAAGTTCTTAATTGTTTTACTTCCCTAGTTTAATGACAGAACAGTTCTTTCATAACTTATGTTTTACTTGTAAGAAACACCTTGCACAATAAAATTCATAAGTGTTCTTCAGTCTTAAGTATTGTCTTCATATCTTTGCTTTTGTAATTTTGAAACTTAAAAAAAATTTTGAAATCTGTTCAAACTTTTCAAGCAAAATTATCAATAAACACTGCCTGATGTAGCAGTCTCTTCCCATTGGTCATCTAACTTTTAAGCCTTCTTGACTCCAAACCAAGAGTAAAATGTTTATACACAAGAGTGTTGAAATACATTTTTGAAAAACTGATATATCTCTTTCTGCTTGTAAAAGCATTGTGACTGATAGGTTTTGGTCTTGTATTCATGGATATGTGGTATTTTGTTGTTTTAGTCTGCTTCAAAATAGAGAAGTATTCTCGGGCTACACAAGAGGRATTGCTAGTCACCTACACAATGACTGTTGTTCTGTTAGAGGTTTTAAAAATCACTAAAACTTGATTCAGCGATAAATGCTGCAAAAAATAAATATTTGTCTTGTTTTCATGCAAAGGGGACAAGGCTGGAAGCACTGTTCAGATTCTCTGTCATGTGGCATCTGACCAGAGAGATCCAAGGYAGCAGAGTGACTTCTCACAATCGATCCTTTGACAGGTATTTTCCGTCTCCATTTGCTTAGGCTTGTGTGTATGTATTTTGTCATATTATCCTTGGCTCTGTTATCCTTTTTCTGGGAAGGGAAAAAGTTCTCTGCAGAGTCACATGAGCAAAATGAAGATCTTTTAAATTCCTTGATTTACTGACTTCGACTGCTCTGTGTGCATGGCATACTTAATGCCTTTGTTTCTTTTCTGAAGAAAGTTCCTGTAAGAATAGAAACAACTTCATATATGAAGAGTAGTTTGTATACTGACAGGTTTCTGCATAGTAGGTGTTTTTTTTTTTTTTTCTTGAAGGTTTGGGTTAGATTTTTTCAAAGAAAATGAAACCTAGAACCAGCTATTTGCACCAAAAAAAAATTCTATATTTTAGTCTTGAATGACTTCCTAGTTGCAAGATCATAACCTGTGTATAAAATAGAGCAAAAGCAGTAGAATTCTTTCTAGATATGTGGAAAAACTTTTAAAATATGCTCTTCTCCTAGATTGTGAATATATGTATGGCCTTGCTTCTACAAATGCATGCATACTTGAATTCAACTCAGGAGAATGCTGGGCATAATCATATTATTGTTAGCAGAGATGAGCCATTGTCCAGTGCTTGCTTGAACATGCCCTAAAAGAGCATTATTATAACATGCACCTGTGTCTGTTCCCTGCCACTATTTTGTTGTTTGCATTAACCTTTTTAGGACTTTCAGTTGTACTTCTTCGTTCTGATTTCTCCATTCAGGTCTCTGTTTGTGGTACTGGACAGTCTCAATTGTTCAGATGGCGCAATTGGTGCCGCAGCACAGGGCTGGCTGATCCGTGCTCTTTCACTTAATGATGTTGCACGGATTCTTGAACCAGTCCTGCTGCTGCTGCTTCATCCAAAGACACAGCGCACCTCCATCCACTACATCAAACAGAAAAATTCAGCAGGTAAAACTGTTCTTAGACTGAAACTGTAAGTGCTGATGTAGCATGACTTACTCCTGAACACTCCCTGAAGGTAATCTCTGAACTGTGATGGCATACCAATAAAATGAGTTGTTGTTTGCAGCAGTTCCATAGATTTGTTTTTATCCAAGTACCTTTAGTGATGCTTAAAACAGAGTTCAGGAGTAAGTCATGCTAGTTCAAGGCCTAAGGACCACTTCTGTCACAGTGGCTGCATCTACACTGTTGGTTTGGGGTGCCCCCTGCTTTGCTCTGGGATCTTGTCCCATGCTCTTACTCATCCCCATACCCGGATGATCCACACTGCATATGTGTTCACTGTTCACATGATCCCTTCTCCAAAAACTAGGTCTCCAAATAAACAAAATCCAGGAGCAGTTTGGTGGCTATGTGAGTCCAGGAACTGTTTGAGTAGACAGGTCAGACAGGCAAATCTTACTTTCTCTGCCCTGTCTTATCCCAGCAGATTGTGCACCCTCATGCCAGATTTCTTTATTCACTATATGCTTCTTAGTGAGGGAATCATTTACAAAACATGTCTGTTCCACATTTGCCATATAACCACAAGTGGTGTGACAGAGGCCTGTGGAGGAGTAGCTGAATAAAACTGGGATGGGTATGGAGCCAGGGTTCACTCTGAGTACAAGGTCCTGTGAAGGCTGGCAATCAGTTCAGGTTRGGGATTGCTGGAAGTGATGTGGATATGAGACACCCTGCACCAGTTTATCCAAAGAACCAAGGTCGTTTCCTGGAGCAGATCATGAAGACAGCATGGAAGTGGCCAGTAGTTTTGTGTAAAAGAAACTTCTGTGCCACCTGTCTCTCTCATTGCTGTTAACCTAACTGTCTGCTTGCGTAATTGTTTTTCTGTTTTGATTGGCAAATAATTAGATGGCAGACATTTCCAGTATCCAAAGAGAGCTGTTTATTAGATGCTATACAAACATGGAGCTAATTTATTCCTTCTTTGTTCTGCTGCATGTAATTAGAGAGGAAAAAATAAGTGAGTGCTTTGAGGATTTTTTGTTGTTGTTTTTGGGGAGAGGCGGGGTTTAGAGCTAATTACCCTCACCACTTCCTTACTGATCTCAACAAACTTTCTATGTTCAGGAAACATAAAAAACACTGTCACATCTAGGTCATCATAGTGCAAGAGAAACAACACATATTTTGTGTTTTGATCCTGTTCTATTACAAAGAGTGGGTTAGTATTGTTCTATTACTTAATTGGGTTTTTTTGAGGAAAGTGGGGTTTGGGGGAGGGTTGTTTTGTTTTTTAGCCGTATTTGTTACCATTAATAGCAAAATAGGGCAGACCTGCTGCTTGATCGTTGCTATTTTTTCTCTTAAACTGGTTTATTCAGTATAGAACATGTTGTGTGTAATGGCCAGTTATACACTTTTTTGAATGTGCTGGGTTTTTTGTTTTTGGTTTTCTTCCAGAAGATATACATGATTGGCTTCGCAAGAAAAAAGTCTCTTTGAAAGAGTCCGTTGGCGCATCTGAGAGCAATTCTGAGGAAAACCTTCCACTGAGCCAATTTACTACTGTGGATAGAGAAGCTATTTGGGCAGAAGTGGAAAAAGATCCAGAGAAGCCCCCGTTAAAAACTGAAGAATCTGAAAATGATATCTCTTGTAATCCAGTAGCTTCACATGAGGCAGATGGTGACCAAGATAATAGTGAGCACACAGAATCAGCCGACACCAGCACAGGCCATGATAGTGAAAATACATCCTCTTTTTCTCCTTCTCTGGAGCTGCAAGAAGTGAGCAATGAGGAAAATGATAGTGCTGCAATGGATTGCAAAGAGAACACAAAGCATGCAAGTTCCCTCGATGCATTCTTCCCTGAAAGCTCCAAATCCAGCGTAGCACTAAATCTTGTGCGTGCTGATTCTGAGAGGACTCAGGCATCAGAATCTTTGTCAAGTGATGAAGAGGTGGACTTGGAGCTCCAGGAAATTACCAATTCTAGGTTGCTCAGGCAGCAAAAGGAAAAACAGGAGATGATCAAGGCTTTGTTCAAACACATGCTGTTATATTTGCAGCCTTATGATTCCAAGAGGGTACTGTATGCTTTTTCTGTTCTGGAGGCAGTACTCAAAACAAACCCTAAAGAATTTATTGAAGCTGTAGCTAGTACTAGCATGGATACTAGCTCCACAGCACATCTGAATCTTATTTACAATCTTCTAGCTCGCCATCAGGAAGCTCTTGTAGGACAGAGTTTTTATGGCAAGCTTCAGACTCAGTCCCCAACCATGTGTCCCCATTCTCTCCTAATAGAGTTGCTCACTTATCTCTGTCTGAGTTTTCTGCGCTCTTATTATCCATGCTACTTGAAGGTCACACACAGAGATGTGCTTGGCAACAGAGATGTTCAGGTAAAAAGTGTGGAAGTCCTGATTAGAATGATGACCCAGCTGGCTGCCATGGCAAAGTCAGCAGAGAATAAGAATCTAGAGTTCATACACAATTTGCTAGGAAGATGCAAAATTCAAGAGTTTGTTCTTCTTTCTTTATCTGCATCTATGTACACAAGTCAAAAACGTTATGAACTACTTATGGCAGATGCAGTTAGTAATGTTCCTGAAGAAGATCTCTTTGAAGAGAGCCTAATCAACTTCGGGCATGATCAAATATGGAGTGAACACCCACTCCAGATTGAGTTGCTGAAGCTTTTGCAGGTATTGATCATCTTGGAGCACCATCTTGGGCAGACTCACGAGGAGCAGGAGAATCAGCCAGACCTCTCTAAGGAATGGCAGCAGGCTCTTAATTTCCAGCAGGCCATTGGTGCAATGCAGTATGTCTATCCGCATCCAATAACTTCACAGGGTTTATTTGTCTCTGCTGTTGTTAGAGGCTTGCAACCAGAGTATGGCCATGGGATGCATCCCACTTGGGTAGGCTTAGTCACATGTTCCCTGCCCTATTTTGGGAAGTCCTTAGGCTGGACTGTGGCACCATTTGTTGTACAAATATGTAAAAATCTGGATGAGCTTGTCAAACAGTATGAAAATGAAACTGTGAAGACATCTGTGAAAACATCAGCAAGGTGAGAGTCTGCAGTGTGGGATTTGTTATGCTGAAACCTTATTTATTTATTTTTATTTCCCCTTATTACAGAGTGGTACATATTATCTTATTCTGTTTAGCGCTGTGGTTCCCAGAGTTTGATCCTCAAACCCTGTTGCTTACGCAGGTGTCTGTCCCTTGTCTCTGACTGAGGTGGAAGGAGTGCTTTTGCAGCAAGGCTCACTGCAGTTGGATGAGGGAGGAAGGAGACCAGCAGCAAGAATGCTGTGATACTTCCTGTCCCCTTCTGCCCGCTGTCCAGGGGAAAAGAAGTTCCTGGTTTTGAAAAGGCTTGGGATTTTGGAGGACCTACTGGGGAGGGAGACCCTGGAGAAGAAAAATACAGTATTACTCTCCAGTACAGGCAGTAAGGAAAAGGAGTATGGAAAAAATACATGGATGTCAAAGTTTTCTGGTGGGGTGGAGAATAATATTCTAAAAGATCTAGACAAGGAAATGGGATTATCCAAGCATAGTTTCTGAATCCTATGTTTTGGTATTACTGTCTGGTCTTTCCAATATTCCTTTAACTACTGAATAGAAATAGATCTCTATTGGAGATAATAACCTCCTTGGCCTATTAAGCTTTTTTATTTATTCCTCCAAAGCTTAACTTCTAAAAGAGAAAATGTTACACCTGATTACCCATTAACCCTTTTGGAAGGTCTGACAACCATTGGTCACTTCTGCCTTCTGGATCACCCTAATCAAACTAAAAAGGTAACTGCTCAATGCCCACCACTCACTCAACAACTTGGCACAAGTTCATCAAAGTGTGCATGCATGTATTGCTCAGAGGTGAATATAAGTAGTGAAGGGGAGTTTGTACAAGGAAGGTAACCCTAGAGAAGGCTAATTGCATACCAAAAGTAGAGAACTAAGTGAATGTATAAGGGCATGGGACTGAACTTCATTTTTTACTTGAAGCAAACAAGGTTAGTTTTAAGCATAAGAAGTTTAAGATGATCTCGATCATGCAAATATTAATCTTGTGCAGCTTCTTTACAGTTGCTCTATCAATAACTGTCTTCTATTTTCTTTTGAGTCAGGCAGATGTTGATAACATGCTTTCTCTACATTTTTTGTCCTAGTAACATAAGAAGAGGATATTATCCTAATATACAATTTTTCAGCAAACTGCTTTTCTCTATGCCAAAATAGTGATCAGAAAACTCTTATAGTACCAGTATAATTCAGAAATAGAACAGTTGAATTAATTATTTTTAAAGTTGTCATTACAAAAGATTCTCCTAATTACAGAAAAGGAGCAGTGACTCTGCAGTGCATTATATAAAGTATTTTAATATTCATTTTTGTTTTTCTAGTCATCATGTGTAGCTGAACCCACAAACCTGAGAAATGCAAGGAATGCCATTTTGGAAGAATTGCCTCGTATCATTAACACCGTGTCTCTTCTTTGGAGCATTATAAAGAGGGAAGATTCTCAAAAAAGGCCAGCTGACTTCTTTGGAACAACTAAAGGCTCTTCTTCAGTCTACTTTAAAGCAACCAAGGTAGGAGTTCTTTTAAACTGCTGTATGTCTCATCTTTCTTACCTTCCCTTCCCTCACCTGGGCATTTTACATAGAGTTCATAGGAATAGTTTTGCCATCCTCAAAACAATATTATGGCACAAAGAGTTTTTGAGGAACTCTTAGAAGCTACAGAGTTGTGCAGTACCTGCCTACAAAAGCAGGTTTGCRTTGTTCCTTCTACCTGTCTGGATCCCTAGCTGACCTGTTTGGTTTCACTTTTTCTGTGAGCTTCTGTTAATGGCTGCTGTAGAGCCAGCCTCTCCTGAGTTGTCTGTACCTTCAACAGGCAGTGAAGCACAACTGAGCAGAGCTGTGGTCCCCACATATGAAAGTTCTGCTTTTTGTGAATGATATGGCAATATAAGTGCTGTCTCTCTGATTTTTCCTGGTAACTTTATTTCATGGAATTTAATCTCTTCATTTAAAGTAAGTGGAGGAAATTCATTGTGTTAATGAACCACTGCAGTTGTTCACATTTAGATTAGTATGTATAATAGTAGTTCGGTTCTGTGTTTTTTCCTTTTTTAATGATTTCTAGTAAAATCATAAAATTACTTTTCCATAGGCAAGCTGTCTCAGAGCTGTTAAGCATCTGAGTAATAGTTGGTGTCTGAAAACATCCAGTTTGGTCTTTTAATTTACAAACTTTGATTCTTACAAAAGGCATCAAAATGTATTGAAACACATAGTAAATTGTAAAAGGAAGGATGTTGCCATCATTTTATAAACATAGTACTTAGTTTCCTAAAGCAGAGTTAAAATTCTTAACCTCTCTTAGCAGATCGTTGAGACTCTATTCTAAGCTCCCATCTTTTACATCCTTCAAATCCTTTTCATTCTTTGATTTTTAACTTTCTGTTCATTACAGAACAGCTTTCTTTACTCATTTGAATAGTCTGCATATTATTCTATCTAATCATTAAATTTATAAACACCCGATGGAATAAAAATACTAGATTCTTCCTTCTTTCCATTAGATGTTGGTAAATTGTAGTAGTGAAAAATACTTGGAGGAGAAGAGAGAATATACCACAACAAGAAGTTAGTTTTTCTGTTTGCAGTCTGTTTTCCAAGGTGTGTGTCTACCTTCCATAAGGAAGACACTAACTCATGAGCAAATTATCAAAAGTAGCCTGACTGTCAAGCATATAAAGAGATTCTTTTGCTTTTGTTGCCTTTTCTGAATATCTTTAGAAAAGGAAAAATAGTTTAAAAAAAAAAAACCTTATGACTCGTCATCACTAAACTTTGTAAGGCAAAGGCTAAATCTTTTTTTTCCTCTCCTCTGTAGACATTAAAAACTAAAATATTGGACTTCCTGAATCCACTGACAGCACAACTTGGAATCCAGTTGATGGCAGCAATTGCAGCAGTGTGGAACAGCAAGAAACCTCATAGGAATCAAAGTAAAATAAAGGTGACACTAAAGAAGAAATACATGTTTAGTTTTTCAATGTAAAAGCAAATGTTAAATTTATATGACCAGTTCTAAACTCTGGTCTTGTTAACGTCTTTACAAGTGACAAAGGCAAGCCACTGAAGAATCTCAAGTGTTCTTATTAATACATAATTCTACAAAGGATCAGGACTRCAAATAAACCAAAAGAAGTAATCAAATAAAAAGGACAGTGTGGCAGTTCAAGTCCAACACTAATAGCCGCTTTTTCTTTAATACTGGATTATAATCTTAGGACTATGRTTTGCCAATTTTACTGTAAAGATCTTGGATCAGCTCCACTTCCAGAGGAAGATTTAAGACATAGTATTCCCTGGAACTGAGCATAGATTCTGAGTAGGAGACTTTCTCTTGTGCTTTCACTTGGGCACACTGAAATTGCTTTGATGAAGGTGTTGGAGAAAGTCCTGATATGGAAAATCATTGCGGTTGATTTAACTTGTCTAATTTAAGTTTTGCCTAGGTGTTGGTATCTGATTAGTCACACAAAAAGCTGTTTTTCAACTTCATGTTTTGCTTGGTACAGTAATTTATCTGACTGAGGTATGGGTGTTTTTTGTTGTGTTTCTTTTTTTGTCAGATTCTTCCAGTGGCTAGTGCATCTCAGCTTATTCTTGTGGATTTGATATGTGCACTTAACACATTGAAAATTGACACTGTATTACAGCTAGTCAAAGAAGTAGTCAAGAAACCATCACAAATCAAAGGCGAAGAGGTAACTGCCAAGATAACAATTCAATTTTCTTAATATATTCTATTCTAGCTCTATTTCAATGTGTCTTTTAAATACTGTTAGAAGCAAAGGTATTTTTTTAAAAAGCATGCATCATTTTTGTTCCTTAATAAGTCATGTTTTCCAGAATGTAGGTTTCTGTGTTCAGATCCATCAAAGTAAGTAGGTTCTTCAGAATATTTTGCTAGAGAAGTTGCTGGTAATGAAAAGCTGTGGAGTCCTCCAGTACTGAAGAAGATGACAAAGTTTCATAAAGCTACTGCGAATGTAAAGCTCAGTGACACCATTCTATCTCCTTGCCCTGAGCTGAACTGTTAGTAATTCTTCCATGTTGACTCTGCTGTTTTCTGACTAGCTTTCAAGGAAGACAGTTTTGCTGCCGTGCATGCCCTTGTAGGAGCTCCTTCAGCTCAGAAAAACTGTACTGGATATTCAGAAGTAATGTGACTGCTTCTGAACTAGGGTCCTCTATTTAAAAGCTCTAAATTCCCTCATACTGCTGTATAGATGGTTGTATCGTAGTTGGTCGCCTGTTGGGAGTACAAATGGCATCAAAGAAGGCATCTAGACTTCTCCATCTAACACAAATACTCAACAACTTGGTCTTTTATTTGAGGGTGAATAATTGCATTCTTGCTTTTGTCTTTCAGAAATCTTCTCTTGTAGATATTCCGGTGCTCCAGCTCAGTTATGCTTTCATTCAAAGGTAATTCAGTCATTATAGAAAAGGATTTTCTGTTTTACCCTAAATGTTAGGGTAACAGTATTACTGTTTTAGTTTTACTTTGATCTTCAYGGTGCTATGGCACAGAACACCTTTATGTTGGAAGTGATTATTGCCACTTCATTACTAAGTGACATAGGCACAAAATAGTTGGGCTGTGTCATTATGTTTCACTGATCTATTGATAACGCCAGTCTGAAAGTCTCATTTCATACTAATAGCGAGCAACATACTTCAAGCAGTTCATCTCATTAGCAAGACACTTGTATAGGTTCTTACAATATTTCTCTCCCCTTATCCACTCTGTATTGCCAGAGGAATGGATAGAGAATGCTAAATCTTACTTCCAGTCTTCTCAGAAAGATACAATAGCATTGCTATGAATCCAGTCTGTGTTGGAAACGTAGGGAGTCAGACAGCTTAGGGGCAATAGTCCTTTGATCAAAACTTCTCTTCACGTAATTGGCTTTTCTCCCATGGAAGCCCTGGAATACAGGAGGCTGTATAATATATATGGTTTGCAATAAGCTAGGGAGATTAAAAAGTAAGCTAGCATGTAATGGAGGGGTTAGTTAAGCTTTATTCCTTTTATTCCCCTTGAAGACCCACCCATTTTACAGTGCTGGCTGGCATATTGCACATGCTGCTAGCATGTACTGATGTGTGCATATTGCCTGTGCTGCCAGATATTTGCCACACTGTTGGATCAGTTAGGAAGGAACAGGATTTAAAAGACCAGCCTTAGTGGAAGCTTTTAGGGTCACCAAGTTGCATGTGTGGGTTGTGGGTCTTCTGGGTTTTGTGTGTGTGCTTGGGGTGGGGGGGAGGTCCCTGAACCCTAACTTCAGACTTGGCTGTTTTTTGTTTGTATTGTTTTTGTCAGACTGCCTGTCTCAGCCTTGCAGGAGAACTTCCAGTCCTTATTAGGACTTCTGAAGGAGTCTGCACAGTTGAACTTGGCTCCTCCTGGATACTTCCTGCTTCTCAGGTACAACATAAGAGAGAATAAGGTTTATAGGTACATTGAGTAGACCTGTCCAGTTACTAACTTGGAGTGAATTATTTTTCCACAGTATTCTCAATGACTTTGTGACTAGAACACCTACTCTAGAAAACAAAAAAGACCAAAAAGACTTGCAGGTACAGTGTATACATGTATACCTCTTTCTTTTAGTTCATTAATCTGGTACTGTACATCTAAGTAAAAGTGGAGATGGCATGATCCATACTTTGTATCTGAATTCACCTGTACTTTGAGAACATGTGAATGTGCATCCAAATGTTGTGACTTAGGCCTGATAAATACAAGAGACTCAAATGAGATACTTGATGCACAGAATGTCTCTAACAAAATTTTGCCAAAAATACGTGAAATCAGTGGTAGCTATGGAGTGTTCAAAGCTGTTTTCTCTGGGTATTTTTATGATTTTTCTCAGTTTAAATCATAATGCAAATGTGATATCATGAGTACATATCATATATGTAAGTACTGAAACCTCAAAACTATCTAGGGGAATTAGTAACATAGTTATCCTTAAAGCTCATAGCTGGGCTTGGCAATGTAAATGACTATCAGCTCACCTTTTATGTAAAGAAGGGGTGGAGAACAGGATTCTCTTCCTTTACTGATCATGCTTTCACCGGAACAGTTTAAGCACTACCCACATGCGTGCAGTATTGGCTCTGAGCCGACATAATGCTATGAGGTGAGATAGTGTTATGGTTATGGTACTTTTGTATGCCAACAGAGAAAATAGATCTCTACTTCTGCTTCAGAGACTGGCCAGTAAAATGATAATAAAAAGACTGTTTTGCTATCTTACAGCCTCTTCACAAATGACCTCTGCTTTTAGCTGGATGCTTGGGACCTCCTTTCCTTAGTGACCATTTTTTTTATTTCACTGAGAATGCAATGTGTTGAAATATGAAGTACTTCATCTAGTTTGATGCTATGTCTTGCTTAACACTGATAGAAAGACTGAAATATGGTCAAATGGATTCCCAGAAAATAAAACTGAGCATTCTGTCTGACTTAATGGTCTCCAAGTATAAAAGGAAGAAAAAGGCGGATAGCTGCATTGTCTGAAAACAGAGTTCAAAACAATACAGGCATTGGTATGCCATTTCTGAAGGGCTGAACAAGTCAGATCATGTCTTTGACAGGTGACAGCTAATATATATACAGTGTAATGGGACTGATGCTGAATAGATACTATATTAGTGGTAATGGCTTGTGTGCAAAATCATGACTATAATCTCCATAGTAATCTAACCTAACATTTTTCCTGCTTTCTGTTTTCTTGTTCGCTTTTATTTGAAGTGAGCAGTAGTTTGTTATCTTGAGAGCACAGATTGGAGGTGTATTTATGTTTCTAAGATGCAGATAAAAGTGCCTGCTTATGGAACTTGGCAGGATGTTCATGTAAAAGTGACTTTAYTGGATTGATCAGGTGATGACAGATTTCTTCTGATGCCAGATTGTCTGGTTATATTATAGGAGGTGACCCAAAAAATCTTGGAGGCTGTAGGGACCATTGCTGGTTCTTCTCTGGAACAGACTAGCTGGCTGAGCCGGAATTTAGAAGTGAAAGCTCAACCTCAGATTTCACCAGATGAGTTCAACATTGAAGATGTGAACGGTAACATGGTTTTGTCTGATTTTCTGCTACTTTCTATGTGCTGCTTAAGTTCACTGAAAAGTATAAGGTGTTAGAGAGGGTTTAGTCCTCGTGAGAAGGAAGTAATACAGACAAAAAGTAAAATGCAAAATAAGCTTTGTCCTTCACTGTTCTGTGCCAGTCTAAGCAGGGTTAATAAATATCTGCAGATTGTGTATAATACAGGAGAAAACTTGCTGCAGATGCATGCAATACATGGGAAAGAACAGCATGGGGCATGAGGTATGTCATCCTGGCAAGATCCCTAGAAGCATTTCATTGTAATACCAACATGCAAATAACAGTTCTATTTAGGAAGAAAACTAGCAAACACCAAAGTTTAAACGTGTTTTGTCTGAAGTGCAAACTAAATGATTTTGCCTCTTCTAGATACATCAGTGAAACCATCTTCAATGGTTTCTGCCTCTGCTCCTTCAATATACAGTGTCCAAGCTCTTTCACTCCTTGCAGAAGTAAGTAGGAACCAGTTTTGTAGTTGCTGCTCTCATCTATGGGGTGGTTATTGATTGCTGTTGTTGAGCAAGGGAATACATTAGGTTTTCCCATTAGATTAAATGGGAGCTTAAATCTTTAGTGAGACATTCTCTGCACACACACATACTATCCTGAAATATAGCATGTTCTGCCCTTTTGTCAGAAATAYCTATTGTAGGTTTAATGAGACATTCTTTTCATTTTTAAGGTTCTTGCTTCTCTCTTGGACATGGTTTACCGGAGCGATGAGAAGGAGAAAGCTGTGCCATTGATTTCACGTTTGCTTTATTATGTATTTCCTTATCTACGCAACCACAGGTGATTTCTCTCTCTTGATTTTTCTTAAGTCTGATTTTTGAGCACACTGTAAGACTTGGCTTTGTTTTCTTTTCCTTCTGCTCATGAGTGTTTAATAGTTAAGGGGAACTGTTAGAGCTGGAGACTGGAAATACAAAACCTCATCTAAATAATTTTCTAATTTAGTCATTAACTATATGGGACAGACAAGCATATTCTCCCTTTCGTGTAACATAAAGATGACCTTTTGCTCTAGAAAAAAATCTCAGTAGTTTCATTATCAAATGTAAGTTTTCCTCAAGAAAGGGAAGCTTCCTTTATGAGCGTTAGCCCTGTAATCTGTGCCCGGAGAAAACTGCTGAATCACACTCCAGAAGAGTTTCTCTCGCCACTCACTGTAGAAGGTCTTGGGAACTAGGCACAGTAGGCTAAAATAAACTTCTAGGATTACTCTCCTCCCTCTCCTTGCTGCCCACAAACATACACATCCCAACTGGAAGAGCACAGGTAATGAGAACTCCTTGCTGGTAAGTGTTTGTAATAAATGTTTTGAAAAGCTACTCAGATGTGAAGTCACTGAGACTATCAGCTGTTCCAAGTTGTTCTCTGTGCCTTAGTTGTCTGGTGATCTTGCATCTTGAACGATGAGCCATTCTCCGCAGTAGGATAATACAAACTTTTCCTTTTGGCAATGTATCTAGCTTATCCAGGAAGTTAATGCTAATAATGCCAGATCTCTTTTCAGCATAGACACCTAAAAGTGATCTGTCAACTCTGCCCTACCAAAGATTTGCAGAACAACTGCTCTGAAAGAGAGTTGAGCTCCTAAATCACAATTTGTGTCTAGAGACTTGTCAGTGCTGCAGCCGCCAGTGAGAGGGCTAACTGCCCACTTTGAATCTGCATTTTGCTAAAGAGACAGCTGTTGGAGACAGACTCATAGGGACATGTTTTGAAATGAGTTGTGTTTTTATGCTTTTAGAGTGGTTTTCCTGACTCTTCTGTCTCCTGTAATGGATGATCAGAATTCAGGATAATACTTGATGGTTGTGTTTACGTTAGTGATCTGTCAGAGCAGTAGTGTGACTTTTGAAGTGAATCCCCTGAACTGTCTCCATTTATGAAAAGTTGGTTCAGTTCTCCAGGCAGTTTTGTTGCTCAAACTAAAATCCTTTTGGAGGAAACTAAGACAGAAGCTCCTCTACAAATGTGACCCAGCAGGGCTTACTAGTTCCTGACCATGCTACCATGAGGAGGTCTAGAGTGTACCTGCCTCACATGGGCCAATAGAAGGCACTCAAACCTGGGACATCCTGAAGCTGTTCTTGTGCCAAGTAAGCTTGTCCTCCACTGCAGGCCCTCAGTTCTTCCTTGCAATTGATACCTGTCTGTCATCTTCTCCTTCCTCATCCTTCCACACTTCTGACATGTAAACRCTCCCAACTTCACTAGCCCTGTTGCTTTTCCCCGCTGCTGAATACTATTGCTTTCATTGCCTTTTACTGTCATTGCTTTTCAATTTCTGCCATTTTGACACCTACCTTTTCTGCCCCTTGGGAAAGAAGGGCAACAAGGAAACAAAGCCACTGTGAAAGTGGCCAAGAGTTTGTTGGTAGTCTGGATGTAGACCTGGACAGAAATCAGAGATGAACAGCACAGCAGATATGTGCCTATTACAGAGAGCCAGAAGAAATCTTCAAGTAGGAGCACAAAGGCAAGCCTGCAGCCTGTTTCAGCTCAAGTCTGAGGGTCACTGTGCAGTAGTATCTAGAGGAGTGCATGCTGTCCCTGGACCCCACAGGAAGATCTGAGCAGGGGCACGTCTAGAGACACTTTTCATCCATAGATCCCTTTCTATCCCAGAGCTGGCCTAAGCACAGCTGTCAGTTAAAACCCAGGTATGTGTACGGCTTCTCCACACTCATTTTTATGGTAGCTTTGCAAAGTGAATTAATTCTGTTATTTAATGAATGCCTTAATTTCATCAGAAATTGAGGCATTTTGTTCAAAGTGGCAGAGAAACCATGTACATCACTGTTTTGACCACAAGGGCTGCTTTGTCTGTAAAAGTAGTTGCCCTAGGACCATGATATGTGAGAGAGATCTTCCATGTATAAATCACCTGTGTCAGAAACTGCACATCCTGTCTCTATGGATGTCTCGRGCCAGGCATTGGGTCAACTGCCTGCACAACACATTGTCATAATAAAACTCCCTCCTGGGCTTCTGTAATAAGAACCAACCACCAGTCCCTTTCCTTCCCCAAATCAGGCAGTTATAGAATGATAGCCTGGCTATGGCAGCAATGCTCCAGTCCTGTCCTTGCCTCGCGGGAGCAGATTAAAGAGTTGTTGTTTATTCTGAACACAAAGCAGTTGGTAACTGAAGAGCCACTGAGGACTGAGCTCATGGTGAAGCTCATTTCCCCTTTACATACAAATAAGCTCAGGATATCACTGGGTCTCTCAACTTCACCAGCCATTGGCAGTGAGCAGCAGTGGTAGAGTCTTGCCCATGAGATTTTGGTTTGACAATACACAAGGTGCAGCACTGCCCTCATTCCTGATTGTGGCAGACAGCCTGCTGCTGGCAGTCACTTGGGGCCACATGTCTCTCAGGGCTGGAGGGGTCAAAGTGACACTGTCACATTTGCTGACATGCTGTTGCTTCTAACAGAGCACTGAACCCATGACATGCCCTAACTTTATCCAGCAAACTTCTGTGTTAGCAGGTATTCTGAGTATTGATTGAAGGTGGAAAGGCAGCCCATAGTGTTGTGTGCACCCCCTGAAGCACAGGCCTTCGGTCTGGGCACAGCCTGGAGCACGTTCAGGGCACACTGACAGGAGACCTGTCAGGTTCAAAGGCCTTTCCCTGTGCTCCTTGAGGAAAACTGGAAGCTAGGAGGAGGAAGGCCACAAGCAAGAGACAACCATGTATCTTCAGACACTTGGGAACTGATGGGTTTGTTCTTCTCTCCTCCATAGAGTCCTCTGAGGAGGGAGTTGCAGTGGATGTCCCTCCATCTTGTTCCCACACGGCTGTGGGCAGGAGGCAATATGTGCCCCAAGGGGCTATCTTGGAGCACCCAAAGGCCAAAACAGCACTGCAGAGGGAGGAAGATAATAGAAACGTGGTAGAAAGGCTCCTACAGGATGCTCAGCAGGGCTGACATGGCCCACTTGATACCAGGCCAGCAATGCTCAGGAGCAGGAGGCTCTGAAGAGTGGGAGTGGCAGCCCCCACAGGAGGTCTGGCCTGTGGGTATTCCCTGTCTGTAATTGCTGGGCAACTTGCTGGAGGAAGACGCTTTGCCTGCTGCTGAGGTCTGACCTCAGCACCCTTTCATGCCTGGTGTGTGGGCAGTCAGCAGAGTTCCCACCCACGTGCACCAATCAGTTTGGAAGGGTGAGGTGCAGCAAGAGGCTCTTGACATGGAGGCTGTAAGGGCCTCTCCTGTCCTTTTCACTCCCACAAGTGTGTTAGTTGGGCCACATTAGCCAAATTTGTTAATTTTGTCTTCCTATGGATTCCATTGGCCCACACGAGAACATAAGTGTTGTTGTTCCTCCTCTCCCCTGCTTCCATTCTTATAAGGTATGAACCATGTTTCCCCCAGGAACTGAAGTGTTTTGTTGTTTGATCTAGGTGCTGGTCAGTTCCTGTTTAGCTACAGGTGCTCCTCCTCTCTAGGTTTTTGGCCTTTCCTTAAAGCTTCTCTTTGTATTTATGTTGGGGAATGGGGYCAGGCTGTGGGATGGGACAGCAAGGTGTTGGGCAGGTCACAAGACCCATCGTGAGGTGGGAAGGTTGCAGTCCCTCCCAAAACCCTGCCTAGATTTCAGCTAGAAGCATAGGAGTAGGAGAGATGGGTGATATCCTCTGATAGCTGTACAGTACAGCACCTTTCCAGTAGTGGCAGGAGGAGGGGGAGGAAAATGTTTCCTTGCCATGAAGGTTTCCTTTCCATTCTCCAGGGCCTTGTCAGTTGGTCCTCCCTCATGCTTCCCTCCCCTTCTTTCTCCCAGCTGCTGCTCACAGATATCCTAGAAACCAGGTCTTCCTTTCTCTAGCAGCTCTYTGCCAAGTGGCAGCAAGCAGCCCGCCCTGTTCCTTGCCAGTGCTATTTTCCTGAGTTGTGGCGGCTGCTGTGGTAGCCGTTATTAAGCTTCCCCTTCTCCTGGCTGCTATATTTTCCTGGACAGACCAGTTTATACCAACGTTTGGGAGAGCATCAGCCACAGCTCAGGAAAAAAGGGGGAGGGGGATTGTCCCAGTGGATATTTAGGTATTGGTCAAAACCACCAGCCAGTATGCTGTAAAGAACAAAAAAGGGTGTAGAGGGTCAAGGAAGACATAATCAGAGTAACCAAGGATGTCTAAAAAGTGTGATGGGTGGAGCGTCACTGGGGAGCGAGCAAGTAAAGTCATCATACCTCAGGGTGTATCAGGGTATGACAACATTTCCACGCTCTCAGGAGGGATGGATCAAAAACAATACAGAGAAATTCTGGGTAGCTGTTCTTTTCTAGTTGTCATTTTGATGCCTTTTCCATTGAAGCTACTACAATGTTTTCAGCCTGCTTCCCCCTCCCCAAGTCAGTCATGCTCCTTCACGTATGGTACATTTGTCACCCTTGTTGACTGGGGCATATACCATTCCAGGCATGCATTCAGTGTGCCCAGCATTTGCAGCAGGCATGGAGAACCCTGCACACAGCCACCACTGAAACGGTTCCTGGGAGTGCTGGCATCTTGCTGCTGTGCCGGGCCTGCCAGGTCGCAATGGCTGTGAGCCGTTTGTTCCATCTCTGCCTCACCTGTGGAAATGGCATGATTAAAACTGGCATGGGCAGCATCGCTGTCAGGATGTGGCCTTGTGAACTGATGCAGGGGATAAGTGGCAGTTTCTGTGATGTAAATGGAGATTCAAACAGCCTAGTTTTTCTTGCAAAGAAGATACTACCATCCCTTTCAACCTGAGACTGACTGTTCAGAAGAAATGGACATCAGGAGTCCTGATGAAGTTGCTGAGATGCCTACAGCTCTCCCTTGATGGTTCTCCAGTGTTGCCCTGGCAAGGCCAGCAGTCCTTGCAATTTATGCAGCCATAACCACTGTAGGATGGGCATTGGATGGAAATGTGGGGTCCACATCAGCGATTCCCCCACAGGTGGCCTAGATGGTTCTATTGATGTCACTTGCATGTGGTGCTCAGCAAAATAAGCTTTGAGACCATCTGCATGCCTCTGCCCTTCCCAGGTTGGCAGGASTTGAGTTGCAGGGCTCCAAAAAAAGGCAGTAGCTTTCCTCTGGAACATGTAGGGACTGCTGAAATTTTGTGTGAGGGAATGGTGCCAGCTCATGACGACCTTGACAGTACCGCTTCTCATCCAAACTTGTGCACCCACTGCTATTCTTCCCATGTCTCAAGGACAACGCATTCCTGCTAGTCTGAGCTCTTCCCCCAGGCCTGAAACCTCTGTTCAGCCACAGACAAAGCAGTCACTGTAGCAAGGATTCCCAGGAAGCTGTTTGGCTCTGTGTCCTCGTGGAAACTGAAGTGTCAGAAGACAGGCTGATGCCTGTCAGTTCATACAGGGTCCTTCTCACCTTGCTCCTGCTGCTTTAGGCTTAAGCCCCACACTGCTCCCCTGCTGTGCCTCACAGAGCATGTTGTCCAAATTCGGAGTGGGATAGGGCATAGAGCAGCAATAGGAGAAGCAATACTAGAGCTTATGTGTGAGACTTCATACACCCAAGTGTTATCTGAGTGACAGGCAAATCCACAGTGTGGTGTCATAGAGGGGCCTGCTGACAAAGTGCAAAAGCTTGTAGGAAACTTCCTTTTCAGAAAGTTTTGAACCACATCTATAGTGGAGACAGGCAGTGCCGTGCTGCAGTATATTTAATCTAAAATTAATTCTCCAAATGAGGTACACTGGAAATGGGAGGAGCTTCTGCACAAACTGCTTTAATCTACTGATCTCTTACTGCACTGAGTTATGAGCTAATGTAGACATAGCCTATTAATTTGGCCAGAAGTTCTGGGAAACCCAGTTTACTTTCTGGCTACACATGTTTAATTAAAAAAAAATACATATTTATCACTATTGTTCTTTTTCTCCAGTGCCTACAACATTCCTAGCTTTCGTGCTGGTGCACAGTTGCTCAGCTCATTGAGTGGATATGCCTATACCAAGCGAGCCTGGAAGAAAGAAGTTCTTGAGCTGTATATGGATCCAGCTTTTTTCCAAATGGATACTTCATGCATTCAGTAAGGCATGAGATTGTAGTACTCTGTGATTTTATTCTGAATTTACAAAGAAAGGCTTTAAAAGAGAATGGGCTAACATTGAAAAAAATCTGTTTTGTACTTTACTACAGAACGTAGTAATGTTAAAAATAGGACTCAACAACTAATTCTACTAAATGTATTATAAGTACTTACACTTGCATTATTGTGCAGAAGAATAAACTTGTTTTATGCTGATTTCCCCTTAGTAATTTGAGAATTGCACATAATAGAGCCGAAAAACATAGAATGTAGTATGTGTTCAAACCACATAAAAGTCTGCATATTGAATATGGTTTGGAAACTGTTTCCTTGTATGAAATGTTTGACCAAAATCTTTYCTGCGATGAATCTACCTGGTTATCTAATTCCTTTTATATTTTATTCAGTTGGAGATCCATTATTGATCATCTTCTAACACATGAGAAAACTATGTTTAAAGATTTGATGAGTGAGTATCAGATACTGATAACTTATTTCTACGTTAATTTGAAATTCATTTTCTTTTGAGCTATTAGGTGCATTTTTAATATACTAAGGTATCAGTAAACTGCAGACTATGCCACATCTGTAATTATGTTGCTAATTTTATTCATAGCTAAAGCCTATGCTAAACTAACTCTCTGTAATATTTCAGTATTGTCTAAAACATGTCATAAGTATTTTCTGTCCATAAATGTTCATGTTGGGCTTCTGTAAGTATATTTTGCCATAATTTTAAATTGCTCTAGCCTGCCTGACCTTGTCAGACAGCTAGGAGACTTTGGCTGGCTTTGCATCTGTCTGTATAATGGCACAGAGCTGTAGGAATGTGGTGCATCAGCACAGGAAACCTTTGAGCAAGGTGCTTTGACCTCCTATTCAGGCTTGAGGAGAGTGTAGAAAAATAACCCCAGGGGAAGGGACAGACTAAGACCATTAAGTTTGCCTGGAGCTCTGGAAGAAAGAGTATGCTTCGGTCTCTTATTCAGATCTTTTAAATGGCTGAAGAGATACAAAGCAAAACTAATTATTTCAACTTTTCTAATAACTGTATATATTTTTTTAAACTTGCCAACCATCTCAGTTTTTTCTCAGCAAGTCTTAGAGCTTTGATATCACTCATTTATGGATTTACATGACTGAAAAGAGGGAGATTTGCGCACATAAAGGTGGAGACAGGGGCTTAAAATACTGGACAGCCTCACTGAAGTTGCAGTGCTTCTTTCACCTCATTTTCCTGCTAGTGTGAGCAGATCTGGATCTACACCAATTTTATTTTTCTATGTGGTAGACCTTAACAGAGTTTTTCTTTTTAAGAAATAATTATTATGCTTTGAAGTCTTTTATGTACCACAGATAATGACTACTTGCGATTTGTGATGAAAATAATTCCTATCTGTTATAGATATGCAGAGCAGCGCCTTAAAACTATACCCAAGTTTTGAGCAAAAAGCAATGTTGTTAAAGCGACAGGCTTTTGCTGTTTTTAGTGGAGAGATTGATCAGTATCATCTTTATCTTCCCTTAATACAAGGTAAGTTTTTTGTTTTTTGTTATTTTATATGCTTTCTTTATGTAGCTGTAACAAATGCATAAATTGCATAGGAAAAGAACATCACCTATTTTTCAGCAGGTACTTCAAAATCTTCACCAAAAGTTATGATGCTGGATCCTGTATTAGGATTCAGACATTCACATCATAATGTCATTGAGAGAGAGAGGAATCTGGGTTCCAAAGCCTTTGGGCTAGAACTTTACTTGGAAACATGATTATTTGTGGCAAGCTTCCAACCACTGTAGGACTGTTGTTGCTCTCCTTAAATGTCAATTTTGACAAAATAACAAAAATGTGACCAATATATAATTGCTAACTCTTCAGGTTTTTTATCTGAAAGAAAATTTGTTTTAGTAGAATGGAGGGAACTGAACCCAAAACTAATGATAAACCACAAATTTTATTCTTCTACATTTTTTATTTCCCAAAACAATGCATGTTCAGGAAAACAATACTTTTTTAATCTTCGTTTCAGAACGACTGACTGAGAACCTTCGTGTTGGGCAGACTTCTATAGTKGCTGCACAGATGTTTCTCTTCTTCAGAGTTCTTTTGTTAAGGATTTCTCCTCAGCATCTAACATCCTTGTGGCCAATTATGGTAACTGAGCTGGTAAGGAATCAGTAACTTGAAACTAGTTAGTGTGGGTTTTTTTCCCCCATTCCCCCCCCCTTTGCCTTTCTCCCGAATACACCCTATTTGAAAAAGGAAGTGTTTTCATAGCTCTACATTAGTTTGATAAGTTGGGAAAAGAATTAACATTGTCATTAAGAAATATCTTTTTGATTGACTTTTGTTGTTATTACTAACATAGTTTCTTGCATGACTTCTTAACTTGTTGCAAGTCATAGAGTAAACTAAGTCTGGTTCCTCATACTGTATGAAACATCTTTTTGTGCTTGAGTTATGGGGACATTAAAATGTTCATACAAATTATTTATTTATTTAAAGATTCAGACGTTTCTACAGCTGGAAGAAGATTTAACTGAGGAAGATGAACCATCAAAGTAAGAATTGCCATTTATCTGATAAAGAACTTGTGAAAGCTAGTACTGATTGTGCTTGTTCTCTTCCTGCAATGTTTGCATTTTCTGGGATAGGGGAGAGATGACAACTTTTGCTAATTGTGCTTGCATATTTCTGGCACTGATGAATCTTAGGGATTTTTTTCAGCAGCTAAAATAATATGTTCTAAGCATGGATACTTACTAGTTGCATACAAACATAGGAAAAAATGCTAAATCAGCATTTGCATATTTTACAATGTTTCGTTTTTTTCCTTTTTTTTAAGATATGTTTCTGCTAATAGCCTTTTATATTAATCTTAGTGCTAATATAGAAAGAAAATAAAGCTTTTGATGTGCACAGGTACATTCCCCTTTTGTTGAATGAAAACTAGTTAGTGGACAATAGACTGTTTAGCCTGGAGAAGAGAAAATTGAGGGAGAATCTTATCAATGCATATAAATATCTGAAGGGAGGGTGTAAAGAAGATGGAACCAGACTCTTCTCAGTGGTGCCCCATGACAGGACGAGAGGCAATGGTCCCAAACTGAAACATGGGAAGTTCCATCTGAACATGAGGAAAAACTTTTTTGCTGTGAGGGTGGTTGAACATTGGAACAGGTTGCCCAGAGAGGTTTTGGAGCCTCCATCCTTGGAGGTACTCAAAAGCTGTCTGGTTGCAGGCCTGGGCAGCATGCTCTAGGTGACCCTGCTTGAGCAGGGGGTTGGATTCCATCTCCAGAGGTCCCTTCCAACTTCAACCACTYTGTGATTCTGTGATTTATATGTTTTAATAGTGCATTTCTTAACTGTAACACAGGAGCAACAGCAAAATAAGCAGACAGAAAGTATCGGGTGATGGCAGTGTTTCCTTACTTTCTGACATACAGCAGAATGAGCTGTCCTTGTATTTATCGGCTTGTAAATTTTTGGATACAGCACTTTCATTTCCACCTGACAGGATGCAGTTATTTCAGATGTAAGTCTTCTAATTGCCTATCTGTTCTGGAGTTTGTTACTCTTCTTGTTCTTTAAAGTAATTCCATATATATTTTGTTCTATAATAAATTTTGCTAGGTGTTCTTTCTACAAGTACAGATGTTGATATTAGGACAAATGCAATCTGAGTATTTGAAGAACAGTTTTGTCTTGTTAGTGTAAGAAGATTTCACCATCCTCACTAGGAGTTTCTCCTCTCACTCGGGAGAATTGGGAGAAGAGGAGGACACAGGCACACTGTTCTTTGTTTTCCTTACACACACACTTGGGAATTTTTGGAGTCAATTGCATTTAAGTGCTGACATGAGAGTAACTTCCCTGATCATTAAGTTTGGCTCTGGTAGCAGCATGAAATAAGTTATGACAGCTAGTTACTGTAAACAAACTAGTGCTCTACTAAACTATACATGATCCAAGAAACGAATTCTTCTGTCTGTATTCTTAACAATGTAATCCATTTGTTTCAGGTACAAATGGGCATTTGTCCCAGAGATTGACACAGAGGCATGTACTGTGAATTCTCATCTGATAGAAAATCATCAAGAATGCAGACCACACATTATAAGAATCATGGATCTGCTAAAAAGGAAATTCAGGGTAAAGTATTTTATTTGTATGGAATCTGTTAACTTAAAATCTTGTTACTTGCTTAGAAAAGTAAGGTAGGCAAGAGGTTTTTAGATATAATAAAAGATTCCTCAGGCTTTTAAAAATGATCTGCCTGCTTTCACACATGTATCTTGAAGATGCCAAATTGCTTTTGGATATGGAGTGGTAGTTTCCTGTTGCTTCCTTAAATCTGCCCATAACCACCAAGTGAGAAACTGTTTGTCTCAGACAGGACAAGTATCTCTAAAAAGAGCATGCCGTTCTTTAGCAAACAGAGTTAACCATAATAGCATTTTAAATTACCATTAAGGTTTAGCATTAATACTTCCAGAAGAAAGAACAGAGGCATTAGTATTTCTCAGAGATATTGTTACAGGCTATCTGTAATCTCCATATTCTGTTGTTGCTGGGTGTCTTGTTCTGATTTTGAAGGCCAGTCCAAATTTGCAGTCTTCTGAACTTGTGAGACTTTCTTTTAATGGAAACTCAAATCTGAATATAGAAATAACTTGGTATACCAACTATACAATTGATGTCATGGTGGAATTGTAGGCTGTGGGTCTCTCAGTATGAAAACAAGCGTCTAGAACAGGGTTCAAATGAACTATATGCGGTAGAAGAACATGGTGTCTTAATGCAAAACCGTAAGTAAATCTTGATTTGTATGCTTACAGGAAACAAACAATACTAATGAGAGAATTTCCAAAAGGCACAAATTTCCTCTTTTGGACTTCCGCTCTATATCTAGCATCACCCAACTTGTACCCTTCTTCAAGACTCTATGTTGTGTATTTACAGCAAAGGGGAGTGAGTCCCAGAATTCTCACACTTCTGCATCTCTCTCTGTGGATTACCTTGGCAGTAATGGCATAAAGATCTTGCAACAGCTTGAAGAGAGTATTGAATGTGACTTTCTTGAAAACATGGAAAGTTAAGCCTTGTGGCAGATATTTCACTTGTGTTGACTAAATAGTGAAACAAAGGTAAAACATTACTCAAGGTGGTGAAACTCCTGCAGTTCTTCACTTGTTTTTTTCACCAGTTTTGAAACTGCATTGGGGATTTTCTTCCTGCTGTTGTGGAGTGCGCTTCAATAATCCAGGCTTCCCAGTGGTGTTAAAAAGGAAGGATTCTTCTGTTCAGCTCCTGTGGGAGGAAAAAAGAATACAGTTTGGTGGTAATTTATCATAGTTACTGTATTCTTTTACTTGCTTTCAATGTGAACAATTAAAGAATTTTTTTGTAAATAAAGGAAGAATATTTTTGACTTGGTGAAAGTAGAAACTGTACTCTTTATCCAGTAGCTTCTCACATGAGTATTTTAAACTGCTTTTGGAACTGTTCTGGAAGTAAAATTAAGATAAAGCTAATATTGCATGTCAGTGTACAATCAGTTTGCAGATAAGCCATTTCCTAACATTAAAGCCCACTTCTACTTTTCCTTTCTTTAACATGCTCCAAAGCTTATCAACTTAATTTCTAAACAAATCATTTAAATTTCAAACAGATGTTTTATAGGTTTTAGCATTGTGCAAATAATTGCAGACTTACCATATTTGTAATCTCAATTCTGTATTATAGTAGTGTCTTTCAAGATTAGTGATTCCTAAATAAAAGACACATGCATAAAAGACAAATCTATGCAGTAACATTTGTAACCTGCACCACTTAAGGTTTTTATTTTAATAATTGACTAAAAATATTTTAATTCATTTTTTTTAAATGAAAGAACTTTGTTCTTTCAGTAACTAGGGTCACTTTGCACTTCAGAAATGCAAGCTAAATGAAGATAATTCTGTAAAAATATAAATTGTTGTACACAAACAGCCCAATTCAAATTAAAAGAAAATTGCATTTTTTTAAAAAAGAACACTTTTTTTAATATACAGAAGAATATATTTGGCTGCTCCTAGGTGTCACAAGAGTTAGGTCATTCACAGTCCTATGACTACAGTAAGGTTCAAGGCTTTGGAACTGCACTGCTACCACCATCCAGGACGTAGAAGACTGATTAGTTCTTTTGGTAAACAGCATAGTTGCATGTCTGAAGGGTAGTACAAGAAAAGGCTTAGTAGAATGTTTTTCTTCTCTGTGGAGGTGAACTCCCTTGAATTTTCATACTTAGTGGATTATCTGATTGAATTAGCTATGCTGATCTGTCTCAGGGGAAGCTTATCATATTTTTAATGGTGAAGAGCTTTGCTCTTCTGTTAAACATCTGTCTGCTCCTTTATTTAAACACCTTTGCTTCTAGAGGCATGGGTTTTGTGTGAAATACCTGCAGACTAGTGCCTGCTGCTTGTGTTAGAAACATCAGAACTGATGTGCTGGGTATTGGATTTCATCCCTCTTGTTTTTTCAAACTCAAAAAAGGGACATATAAAATGAATGGTTTAATGTCACTAGGCAGTGAAGTCAGGATTTTTTTTCAGAAGTCATGCAAGAAACATGGAAGGCTACTGTACTCTGCAGTGTTTTAACCTACAGGTTTGTGGAAGTTTTCAACTTTGGATTGTAAACTAAAATAATGAAACATTGAACAACATGCTTTACTGTGAGAATACTGTAATGCTGACTAGCAAATTGTCACTTATAGATTTATGCTGAACTTAAATAGTGTGCATTTATACAATTAAGGCAAGTGATAGACTGAGGTGTAATATTGTTTAGTCATTAGGAATGTGTATTATTTGCATTTCTTAATGTAATTTATTAACAATCTCTAATGCTGTTGGAATAAGCACAAGTGTAAAATTATCCTTTTTAAGCATCATTTAAAAACTGGAGCAGGATACTATTAAAATAATCATGTTTGTTACTTATGTAAACTCAGTTTTTAAAGACAATATTTAATACTCAGGATGACTTGGTAGTTTTACTTTCAACTTTCCAGTGGTTGCATCCCATATTTAGGGACTTGACTTTTCTTAAAATCCTGATGAGATGCTGTCAAATGGGCTGTTAAAATCTAAGACAATGTTTTGCCACTAAACATTTCATTTTACCTCATTCCATAAGCTATAAASCTGTGTCTTCACTTCCTCACTAACTAAAGCTGGTAAACCAGTATCTTATACTGAGGGTTTTGTCCCCTTTCCATTTGAAAGGGAATGTCCTGTTCAGACTGCCTATGCCTCCAATGTGAGAATCAGACATCAGTCACCTACTCTTTACTTTTTCCTTCTAGCCCTGGTGATGAACTTTAAAAAGAGAATCTGTGACTTACAAGTTAGAGCTCTACAGACAAAAGAGGATCTTAGCTTCTACAAAAATACCACTTGCTTCTAAATCTCCTGCCTTCTGTACATACTCCTGCCTTTGTTCTGTGGTCCTGTAGATCATTGCTTTAAATGGCGTCAGATATTTGTGACCTGCAGAATCATTTCACTGAAGCAGTGAATGTTAAGTTTTTAAAAAATTAGTCAATAAGCAGATCTTTTATCATTATAAAAAGAGGGYGGGAACAAAGAGGAAAGGGCTCTAACTAAAATAGTCCTTACTTTGGGGGAGGGGGTGAGGAGAGGCAGTTACACGGGCCTAAAGGTATCTCTACCAGTATAACTTTATTGTTTTTCTGTATAGGACTAACTATAACCATTTTAATTCTTATGCTGCTGCTGTTAAATCCACATGAAAGAGGCAGGTTGTACTGCTCTAACACTGGCACTACTAAAGCAGTGCAACTTAACTGTAGATAAATCTGAAAAACTTTAGCATAGAACTCACCATCAAAACCAGGAGAGAAGATACTGTGCTTTATGTCGTTTATTGCTTGTTTTCAAAATAACCCAGCTCAGCTTTCTCTTTGGGATACTTCAGCTTTGGGATAGCATAGCAACATAGCATGATACATAGAGGGAGAAGTAGCTAAACATTCAAGAGAGTTTCATTTTCCTGAAGCAAAAAAATACAGTAGATGCAACTAAGATAACTGCCAAAGAACAGCAGAACTTGAAATGCAGAACGTTAAATAATGGTTATGTGTATTCAATGTTATATTTGAATGTAATTCTTCTAATATTAAATTTTATTTTGAAATACCTCTTCAAATGCAACTGTYGTTTTTCAGCTGCCTTTACTGCTGACAGAGCGACTTTAATTTTTATCTGATTGTGTAAATGCTCTCAAATTCARTTGCAGTATAGGAGGGCTCCATGCAGAACCTCACGTAGACCTTAGTTTTGATGCCAGCAGCAGTGGCTCTGTGCTAGGCCATACCCTCTTCTAGGAAATGATTGCACCACTCCCTCCCTACTCTTCTCAACACAAGCCCAGCCTGCTCTGGCTTGCATGTCTTTCATATTTCCAAACTTTCCACCCTGGAATCCCACTCCTGGGCTCTCAGGACAAGCTTCCAGGAACTGAGTAGAGCAGATGAAGGAAGTTGCTGCTGCAGCATCAGGGGCTCATTGACTGACTGACAGACAGACAGCGACTGCCTGTTTGGAGGCAAATACACAATACTTTTAGTAAGTGCCTCTCCCCAGGAAGTTAGGGGCCGCTGTTTCGTAATGCTTTCTCTGTGCACCAGAGATTTCTAAACTTCAGTCTGTACACTTTTATATGTTCAGGGTAAATGCCCTCAAAGTACTGCCTTTTCCTTTGGAAGGAAGAAAACTGTTTTCCATACAACACAGCTTTAAAATTGAAGGCTAGAGAAGGATAGTTCCTATAACTTGATGTGAAAACTGCTTTTCAGATTCCATCCTTCCTCCGCTGTCTTTGCACATCTTTGTAATATTGTGCAGTATACCTTCCACCTCAGAAGTTGCTAATGTTTGGTTACACTGTGTATTTTAAAAATATTTTGAAAATCAGTAAGAGGTGCTGCCTATGCTGGGAAATATTGTAGCATACCTGCAGGTAATATTAAAAAAAAAAAGGCATTGAATGCCTCTTGAGGACCTGCTTAATCAAATGAAAAACAGTAGAGTGGGTCAAAAAAAGGTCTTTGTTAAAGAGAGCAGAGGAAGAGATTCACTTCGCCCAAGGTGTGTTGAAGGCTGCTCCTCAGGTATGAGTAAGTGGCCTGTAAGCTTTCAGTCATCCTGAATTACTGTAACTCAGGCTTATCTTTTAGTTTGAACCTTTTCTCTTGCCAAGTGTATCTATATCTCTTTTTTTTCTATCTGTCCACCATCAGAATAGTAGCTCCTTTTAAGATTATATAATGAAAAATTATATAATTATATGAGACAAAAGGAAATGGAGAGCTGACATACAGCTTACTTGCTGTAATGCACAGCAGGGACCTTCTCAACTATAAATGCATGTCAAGCTGCTGGGTTTTTTTAAGTCCTCCRGGAAGACAATTAATAGTCTGGACTTATGGTAAGTAACCATCATGCACTGCTCATAATATGTGCAAATAACTGAACTATACTAATTTTAATGAAACACCGGAGGAATTTTGTTCAGTGAGTAAACAGGACATGAAACATGATTTCAGGCCTCTCTTCCTCCTGCATCTTACAGAATAAGACTKTGTATTACTTGTATGCAATTTGACAGAACACAGATAGTGCTAAACCTTCACATGAATAAAACTCATTACTTGTATTGAGTAGGTTCCTACTTCACCCATTTTTTTCATAATTGTGCAACTCGTAGTGAAAACTGGTTACCTGTTGCAAATAATGGCACTGGAATTTGACCTCAGACTGTCTTTGATAAACACAGGACAGATCCAGGGGGAAAGGGGGAAGGGAACTGTGCAACCTTATGACGATAATATATTATGCAAGTGTATGTGACATGCCAGCTGAGGTTAGCAAGGAGAATCAAAACCATCTGATTAAACTTTTAGTTCTTATCTTGCAATCTGGATCTTGTAGCTGAGCTTGTTTGGCCAGACTTAAGCAAACATTTGCAGGTAGCAACACTCTTCAACATTACTCTGTGCTGATTATTCATTTAAAAAGCATGCTGATTTGTTTAGTATGTATCCAGCCTCATTCCTGAGGTCCAGCTACTGAAAATGAAAGGATAGGAAACTATATCTTGTCCTGGGCTTAATTCCATTTCTCTTTGACTCATTTCTAACACATACACTGAACAACCAAATAGGAAAGAAATGTTGATAGACCAGCAGTTAGTCCACTATGTAGCATAAATCCAGCTGTGGAGCAGAACAAGTGCAACATTTGCATCAAAATGTTTTGCTTTCAGAAAGTTAGTAACCTAAGAGATGAATGCAACTATTGAGGACTTGTCAGCCACCATCCTCAGGGCTAGGGCAAATGCCCTGCTTTTAAGCAATTACGAGTCCCCTGGAAGATGAGGCTGGTTTGGAAACTGCTCCGGATGCACCCTCAGGTGTGTCAGTGGAGCCTCAGCCTCGGGAAATGGACTGTCCGTGTCTGGTGGTAAACTCAAAATGCCTAAATATTTTCACCTAAAAGTATCCGAAAGAACACCCAAATCCAACATCACACGAAGCCCCCTAGGCTTTCCACACACCCGCTTTCCGTAGCGTTAGATAAGTGGAAGCTAATGGGACTGGCTCTCCTCCCAGCGGTGTTTCTGCAGAACGGAGACGGCTGCGCAGCTGTTGACTATCCGGCGCGCCTGGCGGCCCGGCCCACATTCACGCGCTCAACCCTTGCTCCGGGCCGCGACCYGCGCTTCCGGGGCAAGGCGGCGGCGGGTGTCTGAAAAGCCTCTCCTCCTGGGCCATACCTACGCCCCCCGGCCTCTCCGAATCCCTCCACACCGCGCTGCCGTCGCCGCCGCCCGGTAACGGCCGCGCGGCGCCGCGAGCCGGGCGGGGGCGGGGCCTTGGTGCCAAGGCCCGCCCGGGCCCCGCCTCCCCGCGGGGACGGTTGCGCCTCGCGCCGGAAGCGCGCGAGGAGGGGGCGAGGCGGAAGTGCTGGCGCCGGGCGCTCCCCAGCTCTCCCGCCCCGGCTCTCGCTGCGGCACAAAAGATGGCGGCGAAAACACAGGGCGGGATCCGCCTCAGCGCGGTGAGCGGCGGCCGCGGCGCCCCGGCGCGGCTCCGGCTCCAGCTCCAGCGGGGCGGGGGGAGGGCGGGCAGCGGCGCCCCCGACTGGGCCGTCGCCCCCCGGGGAGCGGGGACGGGGGGCCTGTGTGGGGTCAGCGGTGCCGGGGAGCCCCGGGGCGGCCGGGGCGGGTAGGGGGGAGCGAGGCGCCCGGTGGGTGGCTCTGGGGAGGGGGAAGCCGTTGCGGCTGCTCGCAGGGCTCGTCGCTTTTTGGTAATAAAAGCGGGAAGCTGAGGAGGGAGCGAAGTCTGCCCAGACCGGAGGAGATGCGTTGTCTCTCTAGGAATAAAAAGTTGTGGGCGAAGCGTTGCAGACATCGGGCTGCCGAGCCCTTCGCCTCCTACCGTCAAGATAAACAAGCACCCCTCGTTACCCTAAACTTTTCTCGCTTTTGCGCCGTTCCCTGTATTCTTCTTGTTAAACCTCTGGCGCGCTGGGTTTTGGTCCGTATAGAGCAGCTGTGGGTACCAAAACCTGTGCAGCGCGCTGGGCGAGCTCTGTCGGTGCTCGGTGCAGCCGGGGAGCGACAGTCGGCCTGGGGAGCCCGGGGGTGGCAGTCACCAGCTCCACCCCACAGCGAGTGGTGGAGGTCATGGGAGCCCTCGCTAATCTACGGCAGCGTTAGCCCAGACGGCTATTCTGTGGATGGGTGTTTTTTTGTTTTGTTCTGCGTGTTTTCGAGGGTTTTTTTGAGGAAGTTCATGGTCTGTTGCAGCGATGTAATTGTGAACAGAATGACCTCTAGTTGGAAGCCTGTGACTTAAAATCTTAACCTCCTTTTGCAAGAAGTCTAATTACATTTTAACGAGGGTGATGAATATGCCTTAAATTAAATCTACAACTGTATTCTGCCTTTCAGTTTCAGTATTGCTGATTATTGTCCTTATGCTCTAGTTGGTCATTTCCTTATTTATGTTAATACAAATAAAGGAGTGTTAAAACTGCTCCTTCATTTTTTTTTTTAATACATCATTACTGAAAGAATCTGGATGTTTTTTAAAGGCCTTTCTGGCTTTTCTTCTGTATGTCTCTAAGTCACATTTATAGTTAAAAGTACCCTGGTTCAGAACCATACTACTTATTTTAAAACTTGGAATAGAATAGTGGAAAGAAGCTGGATCATTACAGTAAGTAATTTCTCAAACATTTGAGTGAAAAATGTATGCTAGTGTATTTTCAGAACTGCTAGCTGCCATCATCACAGAGGTTAGCTATAAATGTTATGTACTTTAAAGTTCAGGAATTACACTTTCATTTGTGGACTGTAATTCTCATAGGTGTTTTAGCTCCACAGTTTCTCTGAAATAATGTATTAAGAGAAGTGCTCTGCTCACTCTCTAGATAGCACAATACTTTTGGTTTTGTTTTTAATTCATTAGTCTTTAATGCATTAGTAGTTTTCTGGAGGGGAAAAAACATATAAGCATTAATATCTGCATTTGCCAAAAGCTCTGTAACAGCAGTCAGACTAAAGTGTTTAAAACTGATCTCAAGTCAAAATCATTTTGGCAAGCTGACTTCCAACAGATGAGAAATCTAAACWAAACTTGGTGCAATTGGTAACTTTATGAATTATTTTTAGGATGCAGTTTGTTTTTTTATTTTTAAGTCAGTAGTCATAATTGAAAAATTACACTCAGTCTGTTTGCAGTCAAAGCCATGYTTTTTGTAGGTTTCCAATAAAGAAATGAAGCAGCTGATACAGTGTTCTAACGGGTCATCTTCTACAGTGAAGAAGGCTCTGCTTTCTAGAGAAGAACAGATACTGATGGCCCCAATCTCTTCTGTCAGCAGCTGTTCTTTGGAAATATGTTGGGTTTCACCAAATAATTTCCATTAGATTCAGAAGTATATATGAACAGCACAGGTAGTTTGAACAGGCCTGGTAACTAATTCCCACCCTTACATTTGTTTCCTTCTGTTGCTTGGGTAAATTTTTGCTCAGTTGCATGAGACAGATGAGGGAACTGATGCATGTTAAAATTAAGATTTAAAAAAATAATTTGGATCAGCTCCCTGATGTTGTTCATTACGCAGTCATGTAACAGTACTAGCATGACTGGCAGAGAGGAGGAAAGAGGAGTGTATCAAGAAACAAGCAGCCAGATGGGATTGTCARTACTTAAGCTGGCACTGTCACTGCCACTGAAAAAAATGCTGGCAAGATTGTGGCCTAAGAACAGAAAAGGTGGAAGAACAAGGACTGTGGCAGGGTTTGGAGGAGAAGGAAGGCAGAGAGAGAAGCAACTGGAGGAGAATGGCAGTGGGATCTTCCCCCAAGAAAACACAAGCTTCTTTATTCCTAAATATTTGCTGGTTATAATTGTAGGAAATGTTTCCCTTAGTGTTGCTGAGTCTTTTAACAATATAAACTATACATTTAGTTTGAAGGAAGGGGGAGATTAGTTGTATCCTCAAAAGGGGTTTTGCTGGACTTGGTCTCCAGAGGAAAAAATTAAACTGCTAACCAAAACCCATGAACTAATAAAATACACTAGGGCCAGTGAATAAAGCAACTGGATTTGGATTGTCTAAACTACAGTCATGCTAACATACTAAAAAGGGATCGCTCACCTTGGGGTTAGCTCTTTCTTATATTATCTATTTTCTTACTGTATCAGTCATGAACTGCACTTGTTCATGAATTAACTAAAGCATAGTTTGAGGAAATGAAGGGGACAACATTGGCTTAAAAAATTCCTGACAAAATAGAGTTTCCCCTCAGTTGTGCTGACAGCTGGGTATGCCCTGAAGCAAACTAGGGAGCTAATGGCTTTAAGCCACTCTTCTGCAGTTTTTAAATCTTGCTTGAATGCTGTTTTGTGTCCTTGTTTCACAGCTTTACATTAGCAAATGTTCCTATGTGCTGTGAGGAAGACTTCCCAGTGAACTTTTGTATGGGATATTAGCCTTTTGCTGAGGGAGGTATTACAGCCAAGAATCAATTTCTTATAATTTCCCTGTTCCAGTATATAACTTCTAATTTCATGTAACTATTCCCAGGTTTCCACAGCTGTATGCACCACCCTTCAGCCTTTTCAAAACCTTACCATTTGAAATGTGGATCCAGAAAGATCAACATGATTCTCATGTTTGTTTATAGAAGAGGGTGTTTCTTTAAGATACTGTTCCTTTCAATGTTAGTCACTAGTATGCAGCAATGAAATGAAGGATGGAGAAGCATTGGATTACATAGGTAACACATGAAGACATCTGCTTACTATGCCCATATACACTTGGCTTCACAGAAAAAAGAACACTTATCCATGATTTTTTCAGTGTTGGTGGCACTGAGTTTTTTTCCTTCACTGGCATTGCTTGGTCAGAGAAGGTTCACAACTTCATGAATCCGTGCCTTTTCAAAACTACCCTCAAGACTCTTTCCTAAGACCATATTACTAAGGTTGCAGTGCCAGTAGTAACTCCGGAGTGCCCAGTCTGCCTTTTGTACAACTGAAGTCTTTCACTGGCTAGCAGCAAAGAACTCTTTTAGCAGTGGGTTGAACAGGTGTTGAATGCTTGAATGTCTATCTCTTGGGGGTTTTTTTCCCTTAAGTGTTAGTACTATGTTAAGACAAGGCTGGATTTTGGATGGGGAAAAAAATCCAGTTGTTTCTTGCAAATTTGATCATCAGGCTTAGAAAGCAAAGGGGCAAATGCTGTCAGCATTGTGAAAGGTTGAAGTGGAATGAACGCTCCAATACAGACAAGATCTTAAGATCTGCTGAGCTGCTGTATGGTGGAGGAAGAAATTGAAAGTTCTTTTTAACCATGTGTCACAGAGTGGTGTGGTTTCCAGTAATTGGCTTGATGTCTTTTTCTTCTTGGATTCTGAATTATTTGTAAATAACTGGTATGAATTTGGAAGGAACATTGCGACTTGAGCAGATTCAGTTTGCCAGATTTTATGAAATTGCAGTCTTTAAAAACAGATAGTAATGAAGAACGTAGTGTATAGTCATACTTGTTCTGTGGATTAATATAGGGGTTAAATTATGACCTGAACATGTGTCCTGTGGTCTTATGACCTTAGAATCAGGATGCGTTTTCTGGACAGCTTAGACTGATCTAAACTAGGATTCTTGCTGCCTTACTCTCACTGTGATACCTTGCCCACTGCACTTGATTTGCTTGTAACATTATTMCTTTTCTCTGATAAATGGACTCAGAGACATGAAGTGATTGCTTGTTTTTATTTAGACCTTACTATGAAAGCATTTGTCAGTATAGTTCTGTAAAATTTGATATGTGTGTGTACATGCAGCATTTTTTAGTATTTTCTGATTTTATATATAATATGTATTATATTATGTTTTCTGATATAACTACACTGTACATGAACTATTTCCAGTATTGCCATGTATTCGTAGGTATTGCCTTTTATGCCATCAATGTAACTGTGCTAGCAAGGTTTAAGTATATGTGCAGTGGGTTTCTGTTAAAAGCCCTGTAAAAGTATAATTATAGATATGCTCGGGGTAACGCAAATCCAACTATATCAGTTTCAGCAAATAAACTTCCCCAGAAGTTGCACTGACAAATCCTTGCGTTATATGGATGCTTATTTCTGATTTTCCTAGTCTCTTTATTTATTATAAATAAATTTATTTATTACTTGGGAATGCTTTTGTCACTGGCGTCTAAGATGTGTCCCATAAACAGGTATTTTATTTTGCAAGTTGTCATCTAATCCTAGTAGTGGCTGTGTTCCTCTAGTTACATGTGATCATCAGTGAGGATAAAATGTATGAGCCTGAACTGCCAAAGGCACAAACCACTAGTTGAGATAATCTGACAGGTGCCTATAATGGGTGATTTTGATCAATATGAGCAAAAGGAACCATAACATTAGACAGGAAGCCACTGACTATATTAGGTGCCAGTCACTTTTTCAGATTAAATCTCATACTCATGGTTTGAGATGTATATTTTTAACATTTGAGAGCTCGTGTTTCTGCTACTAGATTTGAAATATGGCTGTGATATCTTTCTGTGATCTCTAGCATTAGTATGTAGCAATAGTTCCTTATATTTCTGTAAAGATAAGGAAGAGTCTCTTTGATAGGATGACTGTATAACCCATGTTCAGAACAAAGTATGATACTAGGCTGAGTTCTTTATTGCTCTTTTGTCTTAAATATTTATAGAATTTTCCCTTTAAAAGTGGTCAGTTGTCAGTATGCCAGTACCTAACAGTAGATTTAATTATAGCCTTTTGATAACTTTGTATAAAGTAGCTTCATTGAACGTTACTTTGTTTAATGAACTGTTTTCTGGCTTGTCATGGTTGACGAGCACAAACTAATGCTGTTATTTCTGTTTTATTTCAGCTTTGTCCAAAGTTCTTGCACACCAACTCTACCAGTCATACCTGGCCTTTCAGTGCAGTTGCAGAACTTATAGGTATGTAGATCAGTAGTTTGCTTGAGTACTTGATGGTAATGCTTCTTTTTCTGTTTTAATAATGCTTTTCCTTCAGGTAAAGGAAGGAGTCGATCCTGTTGTTACTATTAAAATTCTTACCAAATCTTTTTTTTGATACAGTCAAGCAGATTGACTTTATTCTTTCTTGACAGCATACATACTTCCTGATATCTGTTGTAGGAGGCTTTCCAGGATTTGCTGGTTTCTTTTTATTGAGTTTATTAAGGATTGCCAAATCCAGAGGACTGTAGGATCAAGTGAATTCCTCCTCTCCTAGTCCACCAGATGGAAGCCTGCTGCTTTTTGCTATTCCCAAGTCCAGCCAGCATTAAGGACAACTATGAATTCCAAGGATCCACGTGCACTTCTACAAATAATACAGACACAGCTGGCCACAAACCAATTAGCATAGACTGGAAGACAGTAACTTTGCAAGCACCTAGATAAACACAAACAGCTCTCAAAACATGAACAGCCCAAAAGACCTAATTCTATTCTTGCTTGCTGGCTAACCAGGGTTGAAGTTTGCTAGTGGAGCATATACATACCCTCACTCACTTAACTTGCATGCGTACTCATCTTTTTGTGTGTTTCACCGAGACTTTGAGTCTTCTAGTACCTGTGTCCAGATCATGGGTTTTTTATCAGTCTCTGGCCCAGACCTTGGATCTTTTCAGATTCTGGTTTCCTCCTATTTGCTGTCTTTTCGGACTTGGAGTTTGCTAGTCGAACGAATGCATGCAGACACACATGCAGAATAGAGATCATACCCSCACAGGAAGTGTTTAGAAATACAGTTCTATAAGAATATACAAAAAACTGCGGTCATCAGGCACAGGGCCCAACCATACTAGCATACTGGTCAGCAGCCAGCTTGCACGCTGTTGACCCATGCTATTCCCCCCTCCATTGTCCCATGCTTTTTCCTCTCCCATCCACCTTCACCTTTCCATTTCCCTCACTTTGATCCTTCCTTGAAACACCCCACAGTAAGTTTTGCACGTTGTCACAGTACCCCTCAAACATCCTATTTGCTCTTTCTGTGAGAACTGCTGTTAAAACCTGTGATAATCTTATTTTGTTCTTTTGGGTTACAGAGTTTGTGATTGAATGTCTTCAAGGTTACACTTGAGTCTTTCCTCTTAGTGGTTTCTTAATGATCATCAGTGCCTTAACAGTTCTGGTCTTTGTTATCATCTCTGACATCTGTTTTTTATTAGGGTTTATTTATCTGTTTAATTTATTACCACATATTTATTTTCTTGCTTTTTATATTGAATAGTCATTAACTGGATATCCTCACAGAGTTGCTCGTTTTCTGAGTTATAGAATGATTAGTATACTTTCTCTAGCTGGTTCCTCAAACTAAGGGTGTGGTTTGGAAAAAACCTTGTTGATACTACTGCTCTGTTACCRCTTCATTTCTGTATCTTTTTCACCTAAATTTCCTGGCCCTGTGGAATCAAAATTCTAGATTTTGCAGAACGGTCTGGGATGGGCAATTTTTTTTGGCTTGGGTTTCTTGGTTATTTTTTAGAGTGTCTCAAAGTTGATTACCCAAAGTGGTACAGTATTTCAAATCTGATTTCTCGATTAAAAAGGCTCACAGCAGGCAAGATATTTTTGCAGCCATATATATTTGTGATGTGCCATTATCTATACTGTGGACAATAACCTAGCCACTTGAGAGCAGTCAGAAGAAATGTTTGAGTGGCTGTGAGAAAGTGAGTGTGGCAGCAGCCGCTTGGAAGTAAGGAAATGAAAGTAGAAACCCCTCTAGGTTTCGTTTTCTGTTCTCATGTTTGAACCAGTCATCACAACCTCAGTTTTTGGCTGTAGATTGCTATCATCTCTAATAGCTGGAAAATTTTGTGTTGTTTTTAGGCAAGGTTTGCCTGCTTATGATGCAGCTGTTTCATCTTAATGTTTTACTTCAGTGCTGTCAATTATAAAAAAGATAGGATTTTAGGAGACTTACTTTTTAGCACATTTATTAAAAACTATGGATTTTTTTGTTTCTGTGTAAAAGCTGACTAATAGTCTATGACTAACTGGAGAAATTTCTCTCTCTCACAGCACAAAATTTCTCCAGTTATGTTGGCATAGCTGATTGAGAAGCTGAAAAATGGCTTCAATTTTTGAGCTTGTTCAGATCACCACATAACTGTTCAGGGCCAAAGGCTTTGCGCAAGTGCAAAATTGAGAGCTCATGATTAGAGAAATAGTTAAGCTGCCATGTTCGCCAAAGAAACATATGGGCAAGCATAGCATCATAACAAAGTTAGGAACAACTATTCCATATAGCTGTACAGTAGTAGTGTTGCAAGACTAAAAATAAGTAGATTGATTATTTGTGTGTTCCTGATAGGGCCCTGTTCTGTGCTGCATATGCATTTAAATAACTTTGTAAAATTTGCTATCTGGCATCTTCGCTGGAATTAAGCATTTTAAAATATGTTCACACTTAAACTGCTAAATTTGGGAGTTTTAGTATCCTACTCTTACTCTTGATTTTTTTTTTTCTTTTTAGATAATGCTTATGATCCAGATGTGAGTGCTAAACAGATATGGATAGACAAAACAGTGATAAATGGCAACATATGCTTGACGTTCACCGATAACGGAAATGGTATGAACTCAGAGAAGCTGCACAAAATGCTMAGGTGGATAACTTTTTTCAATATTTTTTTTCTTATAAAGGTTCCAGCTTCTAGTTCTGTGTGTTATTGCTCAGCCTATTCCTTTTTCTCTTATATAATCTACTAATGTTGTTCATAAACTTAGCACTTCTGAAGGTGAGTGATGACTCAAATCTATAATAAGCAGATGCTAGAAAAACTTTGATACAGCTTTGTCAGTGTATTTTATCCCCTAATTTCATTTTATCCTTCCTATCAACATTCCCATTTAACTTGCTGTGCAGTGGTTGTGCTGTGTAAACTTTCTGTAGTGCCCTTTAGAGGAGCTAAGAAGAATTAATTTTTTTTTTCCAGGCTTGCTTTAGTTTAAGTTAGTGAGCCAGAGGTGAAGGGATATTCAGTTTAAACCCTTAGCAGTATTGAAAATAGAAGTTGTTGTGAAAAAGTTAGGGGACTAATAATTTTATTGAAGTGGATTGTCTTTTTACCTTTTGAATATTCTAAAGGGTTTGAATTGATCTATATGCAGCTTTCATTTCTACAGTTAGCTAAGAGGTTGCTGTTGCGTTGCTCTTCTAGTATGATATGGATTCCTCTGCCTCCAGATAAATCTCTGGGTTTAAACTTGAGCAAGCTTGAATTCAATCTGTTATTTTCTTCTGTAAGATAACATAATTAATAGCTTGCATGCTAAATTCCATGTACGACTACCTGTTTTTCTTTGAACGTAACGTCTAGTTACTAATGGCAAATGCGTAGATCATGCATTTTCCAGCAAATAGAAGGAAAAAAAAAAAAAGAAAAAAGCTAAGGGCCTTTTCTCAGTATTTATTGTGAAGCCTAAGGATAACTATTACAGTCCTTTAAGAATGCTTATTGCATAATTCCGTACAGATGATATTTTTAATCTATACTTAAAAATTAAAGTAAATATCACTTAACTCTCATGATGTGTTTTTAGCAATATTATACTTGTAATTCTCAGGATTTGTCTAACTGTACATTGTTTAATTGTACAATAGTCACTGATTTCTAAAAGAAGAGATTGACTCAATCTGTTTAAGTCTATTTTGATATCAGTCTTGTGTGTCTTTTGGTTTTCTGTTTTTATGGGACTTTTTGCACTCTTCCAATATTTTCTTATGTTTCAGCTTTGGCTTCAGTGAGAAATCTGTAATGAATGGCCGTGTTCCAGTGGGATTGTATGGAAATGGGTTTAAATCAGGGTCCATGCGCCTCGGAAAAGATGCAATAGTCTTCACTAAGAATGGAGAAACTATGAGTGTGGGCCTGTTGTCGCAGACTTTCCTTGAGGTCACAAAGGCAGAACATGTCATGGTTCCTATAGTGACATTCAGCAACCAGCATATCCTTTTGACAATTTCTGAGTGAAAGGTTATGTGTATACATGCAAAGTTTGGATATTAAGCTCCTTAAAGAAAATCTCCTTGTCTAGTCTTACAGGTTCTCTAGTGTTATTGTAAAATGGGAGAAAGACCATAGTTTGTTAAAACCCCTAAGTTTGTAGGAGCTGGGAGAGCCCATGAGGAGTACAGGATACTGTTGCAGAAGTTTACCCATCTTTTGAAAGCTTACTTCGCTAGAAGTTACTCTCTTTAACGTGATGCTTACGACAGATAAGTGATCCAGCAGAATCCAAAAACAGCCTGAAGGCCATCTTAACACATTCTTTATTTTCTACTGAAGAGAAATTACTGGCAGAGCTAGATGCTATAATGGGGAAAARGGGAACAAGAATTATCATTTGGAATCTTAGAAGGTAAGATGAAGCCCAGGCTCTCATAGCTCTCATTTAGGTTGTGTTATCTGATCTGCATATGCAAATATACAAGGTTTTGGTAGAATAAGTCCACAAGACTGCAGGGAGCAAGCTGTAACTGGGAAATTACAGAATCAAGCTCATATGACAGTAGGACTGTCATATGGTATGAGAAGTGTTGCTAATCTCTCAAGTAAAACAGTCTAAGGCAAAGCAGCAGGAAGGAGAATGTCAAAGACTTTGCTTTGGTAAGATACTGTTACTTTTGCCAAAAGGAAAATTAAAATAGATGAATTAGAAATGGGTTACCTTGGACCTATGTGGAAATTATGAAGCCAAAATTCAAACAAAAATGTTTGTATGTACAGTGAAACATGACTGGCTTTTTAACTTTGAATCAGCAGTATCCTACTAGAGAGACCTGGACCTTTCTAAGTTAGTATCCAACTTCTTAACTGTTTGCCATAAAATAAATAGAAACCAAAGTAAATATATGCAGTTGTCTTTATCTGCTTGTCTTCATGGGATTTTTTCAGGAGTAAAGATTTCCAGCCTTTTTCTGGCTTGGAATTGCTTGCTGCTGGTTGGTGTGGCTTTTTTGTTTGATTAGTTGGTTGGTGGGGTTTGTTTGTTTGTTTGGGTTTTTTTTTTTAACAGCTGTTGCTGTAACAGTGGCAGCTGTGTGTCCTCATTTCCCATCTATTTTCCCTTCCCTTCCTTCCCCTTTTTGCATGGCTGCTGCTGCCTCGCTAGCAGAACGTGGCTGATGGTCTGCCTGGAAAAGCTTTGGCCTGCCTCTAACAGTGATGGAGCTAATTGGTTGGGAACATGTTCTCAAGTGTTTGGTGTACTGTAGTTTTAGATACTTGACATAACAAGGTATCCATAGAAAGTGATTTTTAAACTGTTTCATGGCCCAGTAGAGTTGTCAGGAAGCTAGCTTGTTTGGGGGATTTATCCTTTTTTTTTCCCTCCTCCTCCTGATGGGCAAGAATAAACCTTTTGCCTGATAAAGCTGAAGGAGATTTCTTTTGTCTTGTAACTTTTAATCTGTGCTCATCCCAGGGTTGTTCTTCTCTTTCATTCTTTCCAGTATTAGAGGACCTGAATCAAACACTTCTAGCTTAGTAGATTTTAATACAAGATAGCAAAGTGTAATCAGCACTCCAGTATTGCTAATTCTGGTTGTCCCCCTGCTGCCTACTCCATAAGAAAAACTTTGCCTCCTTTATACTTCGAAAGCTAATTTGCATTTTCCAGATAACCATTTATCAATGAGCATTTTAGCCCTATGCATCACTTCACTGCACAAGCGAAAGAAAATACATGAAGTCATTGRATTTGGCAGGATAACTTTGAGGTTCTGAATTCTGGTGTGTATTCACAGAAAGCTGTGGGAGAGAACGTTTTTGAGGGGKTTTTGTTGTTTTTAATATGTTGCAATTGAATCTACTTTTGAAAATTCAACAGAACTGTTTCAGTTTTTAATGACTTTATTCCTGGAATATTTGTGCCAAATGTGATATACCTGAATGTTGTGCAGAGCCACTGCCAGTATTCTGCAAAGTGTATATCAGACAGAGGGGCTGCAGCTAAATAGAAGAAACCATCTGGTGAGCAGTGCAGTAAGAATTTGTGACATRTTACTGAGTTAGAAAGTTGTAGTGTGTGTGGCTTTTACAACAGTAAGAATCTTAGGAAGATAATTTGCTGTGTTCAGAAACATTGCATTTAGAAGGAACATATGCACCTTAGGCCATCCAGCTTTTAAAGGTGATACTGACTGCTTTTATTAGGGAACTGTGGCCTATTTAGAATTAAGTTAGAATTTATGAATGTCTTATCTGCTGTCACATCTCTTGTATTCCTCAGATATCAAAAAGAAACCAGTGAATATGTTGATTTGAGTTTTAGCAAATCTGTGAGAAAAACACAGTGTGACTCAAAGGAATTCCCTTTCTCCTGCATCTTTGATGTCCTTTGGGTGCTCCTCAATATCTTTCTAGGGTTAGTTTTGTAATTAATGTTTTTTAACTTTATTTCTTAGAGATAAAAATGAAAAAACAGAGTTTGACTTTGACAAGGATAAATACGACATCAGAATTCCAGAAGACTTAGATGAAACAGGAAAAAGAGGCTATAAAAAACAAGAGAGAATGGACCAGGTTGTTCCAGAAAGTGACTACTCATTACGAGTATGTATATCATTTTCAATTTTTTTTTCTTTTTTAATGAAGCTGGGAAGTATTTGGTTTTGTTTTAGCATAATGTACTATATGACAGAAGTATTGATGAAGAGAAGAAACTGGAGGGCAAAACTTTCATGTCAGGGCAATATGTCAACATTAATTTTAAGAAAAATTGAAGGTGGAGTGTATTTGTGGACTTGCATAAACTTTTCATGTCTGTTCAGAAGAAAATTAGTGTTTCTGTGTGGTCTTGCAAATAACTTTTGCTGTTAAATGTAGACATCACTATCCTCTATGGAGCAAGATGGAAATGCAGTGAATAACTTCAAAAATGAAACAGGTGTGTGTATGATTGTAAAGCAAAGTAAACATTCCATGGTAGTACAGGTATAAATGCATATAGTACTGATGTTATGCTCATGTGGGTCTTTAAAACAGACAGCTTTTGGCTGGCAAAATGTCCTTTCTAGGTTTTAAAAAGAGGTCAAGGAAGCAACTACTTTGAAGATATGCACACAGAAAAGCCTTGGCCATGTCTGTAGGCTAGTTGTTATGACCATTGTCTTCACTACTGATCTGTCATCATTGAAGGCTTCTTTTGTAAGCAGCTGCTTCTGGAATGACTACGTGTTGTGGACACTTTTTCTGGATGATATTCAAAAGTATTGTTCTAGTTGAACTAAAACTTGCAATTATCCTAAGGCTCGTTAGAGTCATAAATCTACTTCAAATATTAGAAGCTGTAAATATGATAATTGAAATGCAAATTAAAATTTATAGAATATTTGACACATTTATAAGAAGATTGCATAGGTTGACAATGCAGCAGTTTGCAACAAACTTTTGCTTTTGTTTCTTGTTTTTAAGCTCTCAGTAGGGGATAGGAAGAGAGACTTRTGTATCTAAGGGAGAAAATACTTTTTTTTTAAGTAATTGGAGAAAACACAACAAACTTCTCAAACTTGCAAGTGTGATTGAGAGCTCTTTTAATGGTAAAACTGCATCTTCAGACACCTGATTAATTTGTTACAGTCATGAAAGTCATCCTTCCATTGATATTCATTTAATTTATAATATTATTAAGTTTATGCATGCTTTCATTTCCTGTTTTTACTGGATGTGAGTCAAAAAAACCTGAACCATTTTACAAAATTTTAATTAAAATCGGCGTTTGTCTTCCTAAACGTGTGTATTATAAACTATTCATATCTTGTTTGTTTGTTTGTTTGAATAATAGAAGTTACTATATATTTTGTAGGCTTACTGCAGTATTTTGTATCTGAAGCCAAGAATGCAGATTATTCTACGAGGACAAAAAGTGAAAACGCAGCTGGTTTCCAAAAGCCTTGCATTCATTGAGCGCGATATATATAGGCCAAAATTTTTGAACGTATCCTTTGCTAATATTGCACACTGAATTGAATGACATGACTTTGTATGTAAGCTGTCTGGATTCTGCTGGGTATGTCGCAGTTATCCTTATGTGATTTTTGTAATGAGATATAAAAGGAATTATCTCAGTATAAAAAGCATTTTGAGACCCAGTTCAGAGTGAATGAGTTTTTTGTATTACCTGTGATTAACCAGATTTTTCCTTAACATCTAGAAACAGGCTAAAACAGTAAGAATTACTTTTGGATTTAACTGCAGAAACAAAGACCACTATGGAATAATGATGTACCATAAAAACAGACTTATCAAAGCTTATGAAAGAGTTGGCTGTCAGTTAAAGGTAGGAACTTAAAGCTGAAAAATATTTTCGCGTCTTTAGAAAGCGTTGTCATTCACATGGTRATAAAAAATAAAAGAAAACTAGGATGTTGATGTTGCTTCTATAAAACTATCCTTTTTTCTAGTTTGTGTAACAACTAAAAGTTGCTTTAAATTGTATGGAGTTGTTTAATACTTATTTTTTGATACCAAGTTTGATGCACAAAATGCAGGCATGAGCATATCTTTTAGAGCAAAAAGAGGGGTGGAGGGTTTTTTTCATTTTGGAGGATTTTCTTGAGAGCTTCTTTTTGGAGACAAGAATCATAGGCCAGAAGATTGTTTCTGTTTAGGGTATATAGTTTGTAATCACTTCTGACAAACTCTTACAGTTTTAGTATAGAATTTACATTTTTTTTCTAATAAATTTTAATTTCTTACAGGCAAACAACATGGGCGTTGGTGTAGTTGGGATTATTGAATGCAACTTCCTAAAACCAACTCATAACAAACAAGATTTTGATTATACAAATGAATACAGGTGAATGTGTATTTTATGTAGATTTCATATTGAATAGTGTTTTTCACTGTGAAATATCTGACCGTGAAGATTTTTTTTTTTTTTTTTGGTAAGTAGTAATCATTAATGCTTAACATTCTGTCATTAAACTGCCTGCCTGCGTTCTCATTAGGGGTAGGATGTTTATATCTCTACTTGTCATGCTGCGTTGACTGTGCAGTCAGTGAAGCTAGGGTATGATGCGTATCCTTTTGAAGTAGGTGCCTTTGAAAGTGATCAGATTCATTCTGCCTTTCACTGATTGTAGAATGAGCCTGGAATAACTTGCTGAGATGTGGATCTTTGTGTGGCAGATGTTTAAAATTTTTAGAGATGAATTCCACACTATTAATTTTTTTTCATAACTTTTTGTTTAATCTGAGTTCTTAGAAAAGCTTTTTTGAACACTTTGGAACACTTTTTTCAATGTCTCTCCTAACCCTGGGCTTGAATGTCCTGAAGTCCTCTGCTACCTGATGCAGCATTTAAAATACCAGACAACCTCAAAGCAGCTGAGATTTGGGGCATAGCTTGGTTCCAGTCATTATTTCTAACTCAGTGTTGCCACTTCTTCACATATTTGCACCATCCTATCAGTCAGTATCTGATGCAGTATTTTGTGTAGTTACACTGAACCAGATGGAGGATCTATCCTGACTTGAAAAGTAATCAGAGAAAATTATTTTTAAGCCTGGTGAATCTCAGTCTGATAGCCTGTTTRTGCTCCTCTGCTGTGAACTAGTTGTGCTGGCACTAGGAAGGGAGACATTTGGGGGAATGAAAAGTTAGAGGGGATGAGTTACCTAAGCAGTTTTCTATTGGAGGTGTAAAACTTCTTTAGGGAAGATCTGGATGCAGACTTTGAGAACAGTTCCCCTCTGTGTTTTTTATCTTTTGTCTCATGACAACCAGGCCACTTTCTGTTTTCTCTGCTGTTTGTTTTCAGTGTGGACTTGTAAGTTTTGAGTATTGACTTGCAAACATAGGTGGGGTAAACTTTGGCAGGAGGAGTCATTACCTCTTCAAGCTGTATGTTCTGCCCTTCAGCTGGTGGTTTTTTTTGCCAAGGATAGCTGCACTGCCCAGGAAGCTTCTTCTGAACTGCTGATTTATGTGCAGCTTTGCATGTAAATGTAACCCAGGAGATGGCATCAGAGAGCTGTAATAAGTCAAGCTGTTAATTGCCACAGTTGAGGAGCTGTAGCAGTATAAGTCTGGTCATTCCTGCTGTTGGAACAGCAGCCCTCAGCRGAGGAGCAAGCCTGATAGCTAGGAACAGAACTGCTGCAGGCCACTGCAGTTCAATCTGCCTGTATCTTTAAATAGTACCTACAGTCCACAGCTTAGTGTGTGCATCTGTGCAGTGGTACTGCCAGCTTTAAGTAGCACCTATGTTTCTGCCACAGTTGTGCTGTCAGAGCTGTGAATCAGAAAACATGGTAAAGCAGATTAGGGAGTCAGTCTAACTGAAAAACAGTTCTTGTTGCGTTACTTTTTCAATGAAAGTGTTCCCTAAGCTATTTCCTGCACGGCTGCACTAATGGTTCCCTTGGCAGAGGGTAGGAATGAGGAATGCTGTAGATAGTCATTTGTGTTATCCAGCCTTTACGCTGTGTTCCCACAGGCTGGCACAGTAAGCATTGAATGCTTTATTTGTTTCTTTTTAAAAACACTTATAATGTGGGCATAGAAATACTATACTTGAAAGATCTTTTTACAAAGGTCTTTCTACAAAGAACACTGCAGGATTTCAAAAAGATACTTTCCCAGCCCAACACAGAAACTTGAAACTACTGCTGTAATTTCATGATCGCTTTAAGCTGACCTGCCTCCCTCTCCTCTCTAAAGAGAGAAATGATCTAATCCATGCTTTGGTCTTCATTTCTGCCCTTGTTTTACTTCTTTGTTCTGGAACCAAAATTCATGACCTGGGTCGGGAGGTGATCTAGATTAAAACTCTCTCTAGGCCAGGTTAGTTCACTACACAAACACTTGTGCTAGTTCGTGGGGTGGGGTGGGTGGTGGAATGAGCCAGAAAGGGTAGGACTGAGTTTCAGGTTCTGGTTACACCGCCAGTTCACTCTGATGTAACCTCAGCATGTGGACAAGAGGCAGACCTGCTCTTACCTCACCTGTGCTGCTTGTTCTTCTCATACCCCCGTCTCTGCTGTGTGCCAGTTCTAGTATTCATGCAGCTGCATGATGAGCCCTACTCAGGAAACTAATCCAGCTAAAAATTAATCTAGGGGAAGACTGGTCTGCTCCTTTTAGCAGCACATAGACTAACACTACCTTAGCATGATCATATGATTGCAACCTTAGTGTAGTATTGCCAGTATGCATATGTCAGCTTACAACAGGCATGAGCCTACAGTTAAAGGTTGTACACAGACATCAGTCAAATATTCAGTTAGGTACTGGCTTGGCAGAAGCTGTTATGAACCTGTTTTCTATAATTGAACTTGACCCGGTGAATCAGCTTCAGGGTTTGCACAGTGCATTCACAGTCCTGGGTCAGGCACTCTTGACCTTAGTTTAAAAAAGCATGCACTTTTATGTTCCCCAAGTCATGTTGCTAGTAACTTCTTTGCTGAAAAAACATGACTTCCCACAATTCCTTCCTTCTAGGGTTTTCTAAAAGCAAAAAGCATACTGTTGTGCAAATATATATATATATTTTTTTTAGACTTACAATAGCAGCACTAGGAGAAAAGCTTAATGATTACTGGAATGAAATGAAAACAAAGAAAAATGAAGAATATCCTTTAGCTTTGCCTGTTGAGGAGATACAGTAAGTATCATTTTTTTAAATAGAAGAACAACTTTAAATAGTGTTATTACTGTTGTACACTAGATCATGAAAATAAGCTTCTCATGTGAAAGTTCTGATATTTTTTCCATTACAGAAAACAGCCTGATCAGACATGGGTGCAATGTGATGCATGTCTGAAATGGCGGAAGCTACCAGATGGAATAGAGCATTTGCCAGAGAAGTGGTACTGCTCACTGAACCCTGACCCACAATTCCGGTAAAATTAATTTGGATAAATTTCTAAATATTGCTTTTAATTTGTATTTGATCACTTGATGTAAGCACATATGTTGTGCTCTTTGTTGCTTTTTTTCCGCCCTTAAATCAGGAATTGTAATGTGCCAGAAGAACCTGAAGACGATGACTTAATACATCCTACTTATGAGAAAACTTATAAAAAAAAGTAAGTACTTGAGATTTTCTTGCAAATTTGTCTACACTGGAAACTGAACATGAAAATTAAACTCTCCTTCCTCTCATCTATGATAAGGTTGCAACCCTTCTGGTACTATATCCAGTCACAAAATAGTACCCTGAAGTCCAGACCTGACCATAGCAGTAAACAGATGAATAGGATTGTTCTTTTCTCTGTTATTAGCGTGTTGACATTCCAGAAATTTTTCAAGTTTATCTCTGTAACTAATGCCCTTTTGCTTTCCTAGATCAATATTAGGAAAGTCATAGCTAAAGGGGCCTCTATCATTTAATAACTAGTAAGGAGAACAATGCAAGCAGTTGATGTTCAGGTACAGTTCTCAGAGAGGCAGTATTCAAACCAGTAAGGGATATGAGGATAGTTTGGGATGTTACAGAGAAGCAAGTTACCAGACCTGTTAGGAACCCTTGTCTAGGTAACGTATATTTTCAAGGCCTGTGTGGAAAAAGCTGAATACCTTCAGACGTTTAAATAAGAGTGAGAGGATTCTTAGCTAAGGTAACTGGAAAGAGACTGACTTGGACAATTTTACCTAAATGCTGGTTCACATGTTAGCACTTTTTTTTTTTATTGCAATTTTTTAATGAATCTAAGTCTGAGTCTGTAGTTAAGCTAACTGTAAGCTATACCGACTCACACGTGGAAATTTTCAGCCAAGGAACCATAATATATTTATTAGAAYTTTATTGTGTCTAGGTAAGATGAAGACTACTGTGTTTGCTTTTAGATTTAAGTGAGGTTGGTTAGTTTGTATGATGAATTAGCATTTTGAATTTAACCTTTTTTTTCTTGCTACTGTGCAGAGACAGGGAAAAACTGAAGAGACGACTGGAGTACAGCCAACAGGTAACTCTCCTGAAGTTGATAGGAAACTCACTTTGGTAGCAGAGTTGTTCTTGCTGACAATGGTACTAGACAGTTTGTTCAAATAGTCCAGGCTTTGAGTTACAATTTTCTTCAGCTAATGGTCAACTGAGTTGATCCACAGCCTGTTTTGTTTTGACTGTTGTACAGGTTATGCTTACTACTAGTAAACCAAAAACCCCACATCTTTGCTGCCTGATGGTGGAAAATGCACCAGTGCCTCCTATATAGTACTGAAGAAAAAGTGTAAAGGAACCAAAGGCCCCAGAGGAGGCAAAATAGTACTAGAAAATGTGTCAGTCAGATATCTGTTCTTATGGCATGACATCTAATTGCTGAAGGTGGATTTGTTGTAGAGAGAGATGTAAAATTATCCTTAAAAAAGAAAAAAAAAAGAGGGTGAGGAGAATTTTGTAGAGCTGTTCTTTGAGAGCTTGTTTGGCAAGGAGGCCCTCAGATTCTCCTGAAGTAAAGATGCAAGTCAAAATGGTTTTGTTAAGAGAATGTGTGGATTGTAATTCAGAATCACATTTCCTAAGTGTGATATAGCTTAAGTTGCTGTCAGAATAAATTGTTAACATCAGATCACTCCATTTCTGGAGAAAAGGGTTTGCACATGTTGTTTTAATCTATATACTTCATTTGTATTCATTTTTCTGCCATTAATTTTATAGAAAAGTAGAAAAGTCATTTGTAAAAGGTAAGAAGTGTTCATTTTGGACAAACTGAATTAGGTGTGAGCAGCTTTGACAAAAGAGATGGTTATCCCATATTTTAGGCATGATAGACTTCACAAACATAGAGATACAGAACAGCTTGAGAAAAGCTCTTCCCCAGGTTCTACATGGTACTTAAAATTATCTAGTTCTGGAGAAAGGCTTGTAAGATCAGAAAGCTGCTTTCTCGCAGCAATAAAACTATGTGGGGAGGTGTGTGCAGCTGGGGTACAGCACTCTTAAGTCTCTGAGAAATCTGCCAGAAGTCAATAATTATGGTACACAACTTGCTGCTTTCTAATATTTTGCATGAATTTTTGGTGTATGTCTTAAGCCAACATGGAGAGGATGTATCAAAGAAATAGTTGACACACATCAGTAGTCCTTTTTGTGACGATTAAGCTAATAAGACTGGGGTTTGCAGCAAGGAGTCCAGTCGGTTCTTTTTTTATTGAAAAAATTTTGAGACAGGAGTTCAGGATGAGATTGGTATGTGGAGAATCCTCACAGCATACAGCAGAAATGTCAGCCATAATTCTAAGTATTTTCAGATAATTGGCAGAGCTATTTAAACCTGTTCTGAAGTATTTACTAATATGTGTCTTTTTTTTCATTCTTAACTAATTTTGTCTTACAGCTCTGTAATGAAATGTTTTTAAAAACACCTGTTTCTTCAAGTAAAGACTTTAAAACATTCTCAGCTGTGAGTGGAAAGGAAGCTGTTCCAAGATCATTTTTACCAGAAACATCAAATGCTTCTGTCAAAAGACCTCTACTTGTTTCAAATAGATCAGTATCTTCATCTGATTCTGATAACAGGTTAGTAAACCTGTACAAAATAGACTCCTGTTTATCTCTAGAATTAATAATTTGCTAATGAAAAGTATGATGTTGGATGTAGGCCCATCTTCAGGCTGTAGCTGCCATAATCGAAATGTCACTTTTGGTAGTATAGGAGCACGTCAGTTAATGGTATCTAGAAACCCTGTGAAATGCTAAAGTGAATGTAGCAAAAAATACTGTGTACTGTCAAGAAAATTTAATGGGTTTGTCTAAGTTTAGGAAGAGACTGTACTGTGTTAACTTCACTCTGTAGTATGTTTTCCTCGACCTCTATTACAGGTAAACTTTTTCTTAGAGCTGATGTTGAGTCTGTTTCAAAATAACGTGTTAAAGTAATAACCTAGTGTGTGGATGTCAGCCACTGTTTTTACAGGAAAGGTATTTACTCTGACTGCTGATCTTAAGATATTATGCAGGGAGGCATCSCATTCTAGTTGCTGAGTGTTAGTTTTGAATAGTGATTATAAAAAAACAACATAGTTTGAAACAAATGACTTTACAGTACTTGAGCAAATACAATAATCAGTTTAATATTTTTCTCCTCAGTCTTAAACGGAAGACGCAGAGTYGTTTGACATCTGTGTCTTTAAAGACACCTCGGGTAAATGACAAAACATTCAATAGCCACACTGATGATGACGATGATGATGATGAAGATGTCATCATTTTAGAGGAGAGCAGTACTCCAAAGCCTTCAGCAGATTCTGATGTTCCTGTAGTAAAAACTGAATGTATTAATCTGGATCAGGAAGGGAAGCAGAAAGAAAACTGCAGTGTCAGAGAACCTTGTAGTGCAACTGCTTCAGAATCAAAAAGTGAACAGTTAACTTCAGCGACACAGACTGAGCTCCCAAAATTAGTTGTTAAAAAGGAAGAGGTGGAAGACAATATGGATATTCAAGTGCCCAGGTCAGAAATAGAAACAAAACAGCACAACGTAAAAGATGTTTCTGAGACATCTGCAGATGTCGGAAATGCCTTGAGTGAACTGAAAAATCAGCTGCAATTAGTAAACAAAGAAAAAGAAACATACCAAAACAAGTGTGAAGTATTAACCAATCAAGTGGAAACACTGGAACAGAGGATATTAGAAATGAGTAATAAGTATGTGAAAAAAGAAATGTGCCATCAGTCAACTGAGACAATTTCTTCATTTGTAGAAGAAAACGTTCATGAGAGAAGTTTGGCAGAAATGACCATTCTCTATGGACAGGCCTTAGAAGAAATAGCAAAACTAAAGGAACAGTGCAGTACTCTGCAGAACTTAAAAACTGAATGCATTAAGTGTGCTGACAGTGAAAATAAGAGTGAGGTAGATGAAATTGCTGTGCAGCTGGATGATGTTTTCAGGCAACTGGACAAATGCAGCATTGAGAGAGACAGATATAAAAGTGAGGTATGTTTGTCAAAACAGTGATATGCTTCAAATTAACAAAAATGAAGTTTCTCTTTTGATATGTACGTTTCATAGCAGTTCTAGTACATGACGTATCATATAGTTAAATTTGGTCCATTAACTAATCAAGGCACCTAAAAGGGGGAGGGATTACTAAATTTGCCTAGAAACTTTTTTTTTGCTTCCATAGATAGAAATAAGCTAACTTGAGACAGACTTCAACTGATTCAGGCTTAGAGCGAGCACACATACAGTGGTTCAGCTGACAGCTGGTTATTTTAAAGCAGTTTGACTGTGTTGCCATATCTTAAAGAAAATAGCATGTTGAAAATTTAAGTTAATTAACTTTGTAAATTAAGTTAATTAAAATTAAATGGTTTAAATTTTTATGTCACTTTTATTTTAATTACCACAATTTGATTTGATGTATAAAATTATTTTTATTTACTTGCCAGATTGAACTGCTAGAAGTGGAAAAAAATCAACTTGCCTGTCAATGTGAAGAACTCAAAGCAGAAGTTGCACAGTTAAAAGCTTCAATTCCACAAGCGGTAGCACATGCAAATGATTCTACAACCAGTAATGTAGAAGATTCAGTAAATTTTTCTGATGGAGAAAGGTATCGCTTTTGTTCTTTCTAGACTATTTCAAGCAAGATTTTGGCTGTCTAATTGTATCTGAAAAACCTTGACAAAGGTCATGTGTGATAATTATATAATAAAATGTGGTGCTTGGAATTCTTTTCTACTGCCTTTTCTGACCCCCAAATCAGTAATATCCATGCTTCATCTTTTTATAAAAAGTTTTTTTTTTTATGATCTAGGTATCTGTGCGATCAGGATTGGCCATTACATAATAGAATGCCATACTGGCATTTCTTAGAATATCAAAAATGTTATACAATGATTTTTAGACATGACCTGCAGAACAGGGAGAGGAAGGAGGAAGAAAAGAGGGTGATCATTAGCTTATTCTGTGTAGGTGAACTTCATTTTTGCATTGTATTTTTCTTGCTTGACAACTAGTACTCTATTGAAAAGAGTTTTTCGTTTTTTATAACTGATTTGACCTTTCCTGTAAGCACATGTGACTGCTGACCAATCCTTTGAAACTAGGTTGTGTTCAGAGTATATCTTTGAACTAAATGAGTGTTTAAACTTACAAATTGAGTGCTTGTTGCTCCTGCTTAATAGAAATACCAAACACAGAAGTATACACACAAGATGAAAGCAGGGGTGGGCTACTGAGGAGGAATATAAAGACACTGCTGGGGCATGTAGGATGCAACTGAAAGCCAGAGCTCAACTGGAGTTAAAACTAGCAAGGATTGTGAAGGGCAACCAGAAGGGCTTCAGTAAGCACAGCAGAAGCAAAAGCAAGACTAAGAAAAATGTGGTCCTGCTGCTCATTGGGCAGGAGGCATAGTGACAAAGGACAGGGAAATGACTGAGGTACTCATTATCTTCTTTACCTTGCTTTTTACTGGTACTATTTGCCCTCTGGCCTCACAGGTCCCTGAGCCTGTTGGTAGTCTGAGGGAGTGAAGCATTACCTGCAGGAAGACTGAGTTTAGGGACCATTTAAGCAAACTGGAACATGCACAAGTCCATGGGACCAGATGAGATGCATCAGAGGCAGCTGGCCAAGTTAGTGGCAAGTTGGCCTCGCAGTGACACCTTTTAAAGGTCATGGCAAGCAATTGAGATTCCTGGTGCCTGGAAAAAGGCAGCATAATGCCCATTTTCAAGAAGAATAAAAAGGAAGATCTTACATACAGGCTGTTCAGTGTAACCTCAGGCCCTGGGAAGACCATGGAGCAAATGCACTTGGAAGCGGTGTCCAGCCACATGATGGACAAGAAGGTGACTAGAAACAACTTGCATGAGTTCATCAAGGGCAAATTGTGCCTTTCCAGCCTGATTGCCTTCTACAATGGGATGACAGGCTCTGTGGATAAGGGGAGAGCAGACCTTCATTTTAACAAAGCCTTCAACATGGCCTGCCATAGTGTCCTTATAGCCAAATTGGTGASGTATGGTTTGGATAGGTGGGCTGGAAAACTGGCTGAACTGCTGAGCATAAATGGTTCTGATCAGTAATATAAAGTCCAGCCAGTTCTTAGTGACACCTGTGAGGGATCAATATTGGGGCCAATACTGGTTAACACCTTTATTAATGACCTAGATGATGGGGTAAGGTGAACTCAGTAAGTTCATGATGATACCAAATTGGAAGGAGCTGTTGGTGCGCTGAAGGGTAGAGTTGCTATTGAGACAAGCTGGAGAAATGGGCTGAAAGAAACCTCATGGAAATTAAACAAAGGCAACAACAGAGTTCTGCACCTGGGTTGGAAATACCCCATGCAGCTGTGCAGGCTGGAGGCAGCTCAGCGGACAACAGCTTTGCAGGAAGAGGGCCTGTGGGTGCTCTATTAGGCACTTGTGAGACCAAATAYGGAGTAGCATGCCCAGTTTGGGGCTCCCTGATGTAAGAAAGACATTGGCCTACTGGAGCAAGTTCAGTGGAGGGCTGCCAACATGGAGAGGGGGTGGAGCACATGATGTACAATGGGAAGCTGAGGGACATAGTCTTAAGAAGAGAAGGCTGAAAGATCTGAACTCTTATTGTTGGCTTCAGCTGCCTAATGGGAGGGTGTAGATAGAGCCAGACTTTTCTCATGAGCACAGTAGAGATTCTATTTAGATGTAATAGGGAAAAAGTGTTCGCAGTGAGGGTAGTCAAGCCCTGGAACGGAGGCCCAGAGAGATTGTGGCATCTCCATCTGTGGAAATTTTCAGAACACAACAAGGTCCTAAGCAACCTCATCTAAGATAGCCCTGCTCTGAACATGTGTTGAGGGYGATGGGGGGAATTGACAGGATGATCTCCAGAGACCCCTTTCAATCTAATTCATTCTGTGATTCAATCTCCCCTTCATCTGCCAGCATTTCATCTTCTCTTTAAGGCTTCTGGCATGTGTGTCCTAAAAGAATTGGCAAATACATCCATTACTTGTGATGGAGGCTACCCACAAATCTTATTGGGATATGATGGCACTGTGAAGATTGACTGCTGCAGGTTATAAGGGGAATGACGGTGGAAGGAAATACTCAAGAAGGGATGGATGATTTAGAAGCAATTTGACCAGGAAGAAGACAGAGCAGTGGAACCAGGAAAGAAAGCAAAACGAAGAGAAATATTAGTATTATCCCTGTGCTGTAACTCCTACCTTACTTGCTCTTTATATTTTTCAAGCTTTTGGACAAACTCCTGCCTTCCAGCTGGTCCTTTTTTCTCTTCTTTTGTTCCCACAGGTGGTGTTAGTTGTGCTTCTAAATGTGTAAAAGCACCAGTGTTTAACATTGTTTTGAGAAATAAAGAGGTGATGTGGGATAAAGAATTGTGCCAATGCTTGTTTGCTAACTTAAATAGAAGTTTTCAAAAAAATATTTCTAATCCATGTTGAGGAAAGGAGAATTCAGTTTAGCTCTTAGTATTTGTTTGAAACTAAGGAAATATAAACCTTCAAAATTAAAACCTGAGAGGTTCAGCTATGAAAAACTGGTGGATCTTGAAGTTATCTCACAGCAGCTTTAACTGCATCACTTTTGTTGATTTATGTAAGTCATGTACAGAGCCTTTCCAGTATGGAAAATAAATCCAACTTCGTAAATAAGCTTTCAGTTATTCTGTATTTGAACATAAAACTTTATCTGCATCTAAACATACCTAATTATTTCTTTGCAGCCTGAAACTACGCTCCCTTCGAGTGAATGTTGGACAACTTTTGGCTACAATCATGCCTGATCTAGACTTGCAGCAAGTAAATTATGATATTGATGTAGTAGATGAAATTTTAGGACAAGTTGTGGAACAAATGCATGAAATCAGTAGTACTTAATACTTTAAGATATTAGTAGACTCCTACTTGATCTTCCATTATAACCTTAGTGTAAGTTCCAAATTGTAAATATTGCCTCTTCACTTTATATATTTGACACCACTTGATCAATAAGTGTATATACTCTATATGTTTAGATGTCCCCACAGATGCAGTGGGTGTTAAATCTTAACTTCCTCTTAAAGAAACACTGTTAATATTGACTAACCCCTGATGTACTTAATTAAGGATTTTGCTTTTAAAAATGTATTTGTAATTAAATTTGCAAATATTTTTATTATTAGGGATCTTAATACTTTTCTACAGAAGCCTTTTGGTTGACTTTTGATCTTATATAAGCATTAATACTTGCAATTATTTCCTCCTCCAGAATCTAAGCAGTAGAATATGTTTAAAAAAAAAAAACAAAAAAAACACCTTCCTTGATTTCCTTCTCAGAACAAACCTCAATAGTGTTATTGTAAACTACAATATTGTTTCCTTGCTATTGACAATGTTGTTGTATGTTGCATTAATGGGACAGAAATATAACTAGCAGATGAAAATTTTGGCCATATTTCTAATGTGTTGTACTACCAAAAAAAGAAAAATTCTTTAAGGGCTCTATCCTGAGAATTGATGATCTCTGACTTCCTTTGGAGTTTTTGGAAGTCACAGATGATTGTTGTCACACAAGAGCATTATCTGTACATAGTTTTGCAGCATAAACAAATTAACGGAATGTGCCTGGGATATTTCAGCCTCTTCAGTGTTGGGAACCACATGCCTGTTTGTCCTGCCCTTGCTGCTTGGTTGTTGTTTTCTAGGTCTAAGTACCTGCCTCTGTATAAGTGCAATCAGAATGATGTCCAGTTCTACCCTGTAATTCCCATTTGAACACAGCAATGCTCATTCACAAGTCCAAATACGTACCTGTACATGGGCTCAATGGTCTGTTTCCGCACGCTACCTTATGGGCTGCTCCCCACTTTCTTCCAAGGCAATGGCAGCTGGTGGAATGGAAGTCATCCTGGTGGCCCATTGGAGAGAATGTGTTGGGGTGACATATCCAAAGCTAGGTAGGATTCCTGGGGGACCTCTGCTCTGCCTTGAAACACTGCTTCTCGAGACCTAAAGCCCTTTTTTCAGGAAGGCCCAGTGCTGAACAGAGTTGGCATAGAGGTTCTGTCACTTATACAAATGCTTAGGAGGGATTTGTTATATGTTCTCCAAAAACAAATTGTTGCAGTATTAAATGCAGTCTGGGGTCTTTCAAGCTGAGATGAGATGGTGCTGACGTTGGTCTCAGAAATTAACCTTCCCATCAGAATGCACCAATGCTGCGTATGAATGTCAGAGACTACCAAATTCTGGATTAATTACTTAGAAGTACTTTGAAAAGGAGGCATGTTTTCTTATCTGTGGTGTTAATGACTAAGGAGTGAGCTAAAGCTGAAAATGTTCAAATCCAACTTGTTTATGCTTTCTTAAAGTTTAGACATCTTTTATTATAGACAAAATAGATGAGTCCATTTTTCCATTTTTTTCCAATCAGTTTCACTGCAATTCTTAAGCCACTAGTTGTATGCTCTAATGTTTACACAAAAACTTTTTGAAAGAAATGGTACTAAGAGCAAATGTTAAAGTGGTGACAGTATTCTCCTCAGCCAGTTGCATGTTTTTCCTTTGAAATCAGCAGGAATGAGAAGAGCGGTGGCAAAGACAACATATCCACCTTTTATCTGTGATGGTATTCGCAAACAGTAATACATGCAAACAGTGATCAAGAAACATGAAGAATGATTCTTGTTTTTTAAAAAGTTTTTTTTTTTTTAATCATGAAACAACCTTCAACATGTTCATTCCTGGGAAGTGTTTCTCTCTTTTCTTTTTTTTTTTTTAATATATTTATATATATATATAAAGGCAACACTTTGGGCTTTTGCACTGTTACTGTCCTGATTTAATTAGATTGAGTTCCTTTTAGTTGTATTTCATTCACTTTCTTTCAATGGAGGCTATTTCAATTTTAAGATTCTGTCTATTCTAATATTATGCCAATAAGGATAATACAATACTGTTGTGCTTTATAATGGCTAAATTGAATGTTTGATTTTGAAGAGGTGGCTGTAATATAACTGTTTGTATGACTTTTAAAAAGTTTATATTTTCCATTTATTGGTATGTAGTTTTTCAATTTATTATTATTTATTATGTTTCATCAGATTCTGTAGTTGAATTTATTATAGATGACTGGCAAAATATAGCATATGTCTATATTGAAAATGGAAAATTTACACTGTACATTTACACTTTGAAGAACAGTGGACTAATGGAAATGGTTTTTATTTACTTGTTAAAATGTATTTTTTGTAAAAAAAAAATAAAAATTATATATATCTGAGTTTGCTGGATCAAAACTTGTATGTGATCAAATGCAATGTTTTTGTTTCTAAATAAATGCTATGCAGAATGGCTAATATTTCTGGCTTATTTTAAATGTTCAGCCTTATAAAACACTTGACTCAGTTTGTTTTTGAGTGGAAAACTTAAGCAAACCAACCATGCCTTCAGACCAGGTGGTCATTCTTACTTAGCCCCAAATAGCTGTCCATCTTTTCTACTACTTCAAACTGTTTCATATAGGGAATTTTGTTACCCGGTTAAGAGATTGCTACTGTAATAGGCTTTGGGACAAAGCTGTATTTCAAGGCCTTGTTGGAGAATTGGTTTTGGTGCAAAGGCATAGTGTCAGCTGGATTTCTAAGGCGAGATGTGTGAGACTGAGGTGACCTGGCGTCTCTCTTGCTGCTGAACATTGTGTGTCCAGCCTTCACCTGACCCCATTCACTCCTCCCCCGCCCACTGGTAAATGCAGAGAAAGTGACTGGAATGCAATGATAATACAATACAGTGCTAATACAATATGGGAGACTGCAAATGTGCAAGGTGTTGTTGTGAAATGGGCTGTGTCTAGTATGGAAGTATTCTGGATATGGAAAAAGCAGTGCCATTGTAATCCAGAGCATGTGTTAACGGAATTCAAGAGGCGTTACTGATTTTAATATATAGGCGTACTTAAAAATCAGACTTTCTGCAATATGAGTGAAATTTCAAATCAAGCAAAAACAAGAAGGTTGATAGTATATCTGTCTCGGAGCATATTTTCTTGTACAGTCCTGGCTTTCTAAGCCTCATCATACTTGCATGGAAACCCTCATCTTCCTCTATTTAGAAGTCCTTTCTTCATAAGAGAAATAAAAATATCCAAATTGTGTATACAGGAAATCTTAATTTGTTCTCTTCTGCCTTCTCACCTGTTGAGTTAGGCAATATGACAATTGGTGAGGTCCTTCAGGCTTTAAGGTGCTTTTTTTTTGGCAGGAGGGGGGGAAGGAGAGCACTCACTTTTGTCTGTAGGTAGTATGAAGAAGGCTAGAAGGATTATAGCTGTAAATGGTATAGAAAGAAGGAAAAGTAGATGCCAGTTTCTAATTTTTTTTTTTTTTATGAAAAGGTTTGCACTTGGAAGAAAGGAATCTTTAGGATTATTTGGCCTTTGACCAGTCTAAATGTAAGAACATCTTAAATAGAGCATTGCCTTTTTACTATTATTTTTGTGGGTTTCTTTGTTTACTTGCTTATGGGGGGGGGGGGGAAGGAAGCAGAGGAATTAGGGCAAACTTAAAAACCTAAATGAGAGTCAGTTGATTCTCTTGTACCTTCCCAATGGAAATAGAGAAGCCGTAACTATCAACTCTGCTCAATATTATCAACTGTAAAGCTTGTTCTAAACCAGAAATGCCAAATGCATTTATTTCCTGCTGCAAATGCATTCTAAAATAATTACTGTTTAAAAACAAAAAGTACTGAATGAAAGGAGTCAGTGTGAATATCCCAGTTGTCACATACTCATATGTGAAATTGAGACAGGCATTATTGTTTGCTCTTCTTTATATCTTGTAACTTCAAACTGAACCTTTCTTGTGGAAATGGTTCCCTCTCAGTGCATATTACTCTCTTAAGTGACTGATGGGGGCTGATAGGGTCTTGGCAGTGTAACAGCAGCTTGATGTATGTCCTAAAACTATGTATAAACTGAGCTTGTAATGTGTGTGGTTTGGGATAAAATGTTCGGATTTTTCATTGTCTTGTGTGACCTGGGGTGAGGAGAACAACAAAAATGAGATGCGAAATCTTGTGCTATTTTGTTTGTTGACGTTCTCTGTTCCCTTCTCTGTGGAAAAGACGGCACATTTATTCTTATGCCTACAGCTTGTGCCATTCTGGGCCCGGCAGAGGGAGAGCTTTGTTGCTGTTTGGGCCGGGGTTTTTTGGGGTTTTTTTTTTGCTTGTTTTTAAYTGGCAGCCAGGCTAGGGCAGGGCAAATAAACGGCAGGCAGAGGAAAAAGCGGGCAAGAAATCCTAGTGAAGATGGCAAAACTGTGGAGCCCTTCCCCCTCTCGCCCGCGCGGGAGCCGCCTGCCTGCCGCCGCCCGCCCGGGCCGCCAGGGGGCGCTGCCGCCTCGCGGCGGCCGCGGAAGGAGGCGGGGGGGGRGCGAGGCCGAGGCGGCGCGCAGGCGCGGTGGGGGCGGGAGCGTGGCGGCGCGCGCGCGGGAAAGGCGAGCTCACGCGGGAAAGGCTGGAGCGCCGCGCCGCGCGCTCAGGTAGGGGCTGTGGGCGCGCTCCCCCCTTCCCCCCACCCTGCGTCCGTTAACGGCCGTTGGGGTGCGCGGCGCGCTCTCCGCCGCCGCCGGGGGGGGGGGTGGCGGCTGGCCCGGGTCGCTGCTGGGCGAGCGGGTCTGCCGCCCAGGGACGGCTCCCAGCCTGCCGAGCCTCTGCCTTCCCCCTGCCCTCGCCCGGGCGCCGGTTCTTTCCCTTTGCGTTGTCGTCTTAGTGCAGAAGAAGGAGAAGCGGTTGTTATCCGTTATGGGTCTGCTTACTGTGCGTCTGGCGTTGCTTTGACCCTTGGGTGGGCCTCGTTGCTTGTCCTCAGCAGGAGCTGGGTAGGGCGGAGCACCGTGGACTGAGAAGAACAGGATCAAGGCAGTCTTGGGAATGCTGCCGCACGCTGGGAGGTGGAAGGGAAAAATTAAAAAAAATAAAAAATAAAAAGATTTGCCCCCAGGATTTACTTGAGCATTGTTCCAATTGGATATTATAACCTCACCCTGTGCTCCTGTTTAATTCTGTTGAGAGGCATGCTTTATTGCCTTTATCACAGTATGCCTGGACAGTAACTTTAATGATAAATCATAGCTTATTAAAATTCTCCCCTAAATCTGTCATTCTGTCCATTTCTGCAGTGAAACTTTTATGGGATCTGTTTGTGGTGTTTGCAAAATCTGTGTTGACTTTGATCGTCTCAGTTATAAGAAACACCAGTTTATCCAGTATTTGCTCTGTTTTCTTTAGCAAATATGAAGGTCATCACTTGTGAAATAGCATGGCATAATAAGGAGCCTGTTTACAGCTTAGACTTTCAACATGGAACTGATGGGAAGATCAATAGACTAGCCTCAGCAGGCGTGGATACTGCCGTTCGCGTAAGCTTCTACGTTTCAAACTTTTTTTTTTTTTTTTTAGCATATAGAGCATCAAATGTCTTATTATGTAAGATGATGTGTTATTAACTGGTAATATGAGTATTATCCAGTGCAGGATAACAGCAGGGTGTGTTGGTTTTTTTTTTTTGCTTTGGAAAACTAGAAAGTAATCAAGCAAAAGTGAGAACTTGTTTTAAAATCAGTCATCTTGCTAACCTGCTGTTACTTAACTTTAGCTGGTCTGTGATTAGGTCTTTACATTTTGTGCTTCAGGAGTTAGTTTAAAAAAAAAAAAAAACTGTCAACCTGCCTGGCCTCATTGATGGATGTTTAGGGAAAGAGTATGAGATTGTACAGGTATGTACAGAGTGACTCCTACCCTGACATACTGTCTTTGACTGCTGCTGAGTGTTGAACTGACATTTTCAGAAAATTGCCTACATTGACTGCTGGCTGGCATTCCTGAATAGTAACTGCTAATTTAGGGCACAGTCTTATGGATTAGTAAGAAACAACTAGTTTTCATTTCTTTGTGTTCATCAATGCTGAATTTCATTGGCTGTTTTATCAGTGGTCACTCAGCAATACGAGATCTTGTGATCTTCCTTTTTCACTCGGCTTCAGATGCAACACTCCTACATAATTTTGGATTGATGTTAGCAAACTTTGTTAATCAGCTGTTCATCCCTTTTGAAAATCACCTATGAAGATGTTAAATAGCACAGGCCCAAAAGGAAGTGACTGTAAGGTTCACCTTTGCAAAATCAAGCCTTTGTTTACTATTTTCTAAATTCTTTCTAATGTGGGGACTGTCCCTCTCATTCAGTGGTCACTTAGTTTCTCTAAAAGCCTTTTAATAGTTCTAGTTGGAAAGCTTTAGGGAAAATTGAGTATGCTGGGTGAACTGCATTCTTTTTATCTGCATGTTCATCAGCTCCTTATTTAAGGCTAATGGACTGGTGAAGTATAATTTCGTTTTCAGAGAAATACATTGACTCATAATTTTTTTAATGGTTTCTCTGTATGGAAGTTAGACTTAACGATCAGAGTTTTTCTAGGTCACCATTAGAGCACTTCTTTAAAAAACAAAAACAAAAACTGACCCAGTGTTTGCCTCTCCTGTTTTTCTGGTGCTGAGACTGAAACAGAGTAGGTTACTCATTGCTGTTAGGCTGTTTATTTCATGTTTGAGTTCCTGTAGGTCTCTTCAGCAGTAGTATCTGCACCTGGTGATTTGCAGTAAATTTTTTTTTTCTTTTTTTGTGGCTTGTTCACTAAAATCTCTTCTGCTGCTATTTCAATTTGAGACAGTTCCTCAAACTAATCCTGCCATAAAGAAAGGTTCCAACCCAGGAACCTCCCTGTGCTCCTCAGTAGTGAACACCAGTGCAAAGAATTCATGTAGGTTTTCTGCTATGTATGTGTGTATATATATATGTATGTATGTATCTGTCTGCTATGTATGTAAGTACATATCTGTCTGTGTGTCTTTGCATGACAATTCTACGTTTTAATTATCCGTCGGCCCTGCTCACGTTCTGTCAGGCTTCCACCATCTGATATATCTGAAGAAAAAATAAAAATACATTAATGGGATCTTACTACATGTGCAATGGTCAGGAAAAGAGAAAGAATAAGCTTCCACATAACTGATCGGCATGACTAATCTAAAGGCCTCCCTATTTTACAGATGATAAATGGGATAAAGATGTCATTAAAAATCAGGTTTTTAATTCCGGTAGCCTCAGCCAAAACTTTTTCTATCCTCGTTGGCAAATTGCCTTCTCACCTGACAGTGTATGTATTTCAGAGATGTTGGCTGTATATAAGTTGCTGAATATATACTTAGGTCATATTTATATATGTTTCAGGGCCAGAAAATATTCAGTGTTCTTTGACATAAAAAACTTCTGCTACTTCTGCTTATTTCAGAAGACTATTGCATAAGGAAGAAAAGCTGGAAAAAATTACAGAGGTCTTTAATCAAGCTGCTCCATTGCTTGGTAGTTCCCTATCAACACATGTTATTTTCTGAACTGAGTTACATGCAAGAGCAACTCTGACCTGTCATAATGTTGTGGTTATGATCAATGGAAAACTGGAATTGTTCTTGATATTTTGTATCCCATATTTCTTGCTCAGACCCTCAAAATCCTTCGACCTTCAGGGTATGCTGTAAAACTCTTCAGCTTGATCAGATTTCTAAAGAGAGCTAATAATTTTTTCTGTTGTAGAGAACACTGTGTTTCAGATTTGTTGCTATTTGTGGTTGGCCAATTTGTTGACAACATATTGTTATGTCTATAATTTTGAATCAATTGTCAAATTAATCTGAACCTAGAGATTGTCAATGTCGTGTTCGGTTGTCTTTTTATTTCTTGGAAATATTCAGTAATATATTTCAGTAGAACTAAAGAAATACTGCAATGTAATTACAGTTGCAGCTTGTAGAGAGGAAATTTGCAGTGCCACTGCAACTTTATCTCTGATAGTTTCAGATAACAAGTTCAGAATGACTGCTGAAGGAGTAAATGCATGAATAACTGAAACAGTGCATATATAGTACATTGGCCTATCTTCCATTTTGTTTTTGAAAACTATATGTAATGCTTTTGTAACTAGATATGGAAAGTGGAAAAAGGACCAGATGGAAAAGCAATTGTGGAATTTTTGTCCAATCTCGTCCGCCATACCAAAGCAGTAAATGTTGTACGCTTCTCTCCCAGTGGTGAGATCCTAGCATCTGGAGGAGATGGTGAGTAATAATACATAATGAAGCTAATATAAAGAAGCTGTGTTTATGCATCTGGTGGAAGAAAAAATGAGCATGGGAACTTGTTCATACCTCTCTCCTGCTTTTCCAGTTCTGGACTTGTGCATGCGCTCCTATTGTCATTAGTACATGCACGTCATGCAATTCCTAAATAACTTCTCACTGACTGTGTGTCTGAGAGGCTCTGTTTTCCAGATATGAAAGAATTACTCTCCAGATTTCCCAGATGGGGGGATTGAAGGGTTTACCTAGTGTCCTGCTGGAAGGCTGTGGCAGAGTTTGTAAATTTAGCCCTGTTTCTTGAGTGCTCCAGGGGTTCTTCAGTCACAGTAAGGGCTGCATTAGATAGGTGCGTGCTTCATGAGGCAGAGCTGGGTGTTACCTGTCTCAGTAGAAAATTTTCAAAACCCARACAGAAACATGTCCAGCTCTAATCAAAAGCAGACTGAAAGCTAAGTGCTTAATTCTCATCTCACTTCTGAGGATACTGCTCTTTATTATATCACTTAATAAAAAATAAAAGACGTCAACTTAAAATCAGTAGCTCATGCTGGAGGAGAAAAGCGGTCTAGGGTCTACTCCTCCCATTCCAAAGAAAAATCTGCTTTTCGTGTGTTTTATGTGAGATAATTTTAATGTTAAACCAAATGTAATGTATTAACAAAACAGCAGGAAAGAAAGCTTCATGTTATTTCTTCTACAGATGCTGTGATTTTATTGTGGAAGCTGAATGATAGCAAAGAATCAGAACCGTTAGCTTTTCAGGATGAAGATGAAGCTCAGCTCAACAAGGAGAACTGGACAGTTGTTAAAACTTTAAGGTAGCTTCAACTTTTATGAGTCTGGTTATTTTTTGTTTGTTTGTTTGTTTTGATTAAACAGTGCCTTTTATTATCTGGTATGGTCTTCTGTTCARTGTATGTAGAACTTCACTGCTCTCAAAAATTTACTTGTTCCAGTATTCATCCTTCTGTGATCTTTGACTTTTTCTTTTGATACAGTACCAACCTGTAACTTCTGTGTTAAGGCAGAAGATTTGGCATTTGTGTGAGATAGCTGGTATGCTCTGAAATTGGTTCCTGAGGTTAGGAAGCTTAAACTTAGAGCTTTGCCCAGAGATATATAAGATAAATATGAAGTTTTACTTACTGGTTTTATACTGGAAATTTTGATCAATATTAAAGCAAAAAAAGTGCCAGTAGATGAAATGGTTTATGTAAGTTTTCCAGACAGTAGCTGTGAAGCTAAGCCAATTTTTTTCAACTAGTCTTGTTATAGTTGAAAATACAGTATATTATACAGCCTTGTTTCAAGCTGTACAATGATAAAATACACACAACATGCCTGCTATAATTAAATAAGTGTTAGTGGGAGTTCATAGTGGCTAAGGCATCAAACCACTGCTGGCAGTTGGAATACAAGTGTATGCTGTTCTTGCTTTCCGTAGAAGATTGAAAGAGATTAGTGGTTTTGGAACCTGACATGCATTTTTTTGATGGGCAATATGTGTAACACTACCCTGCTTTCTGTGTAGTATCTGGGAAAGTCTTGATCTCTTGTCTGTCTACACTAAAGAAATCATTAAGAATTTACACTTGTTTACAAGAAATAAATAACTGCTATCCATAACTGATGCATTCCTTGCACCTACTGAGGTTGATGTGAGAACACTTTCAAAAGTTCTAGTGAAATTGCATGAAGCATTAGTATGGTCTGGAGGTACAACAAAATTAATATTGCTTAAAAAAAAACCCTTTCCTTAAATAAAGTGTGGCAAATACTTAAGCTGCCACACTGTATGAKGAATCTTCAGTCTACAAGCAATACAAATTGTTTTTGATGGTGTCCTTCTAGGTGATTCTCATTATCTTACAATGTTTGTTTAGACTATATCTAAATCAACCTTAATTTTCTTTGTTTCATGTGGTTCTGTTCAGTATGCATGCTTCTGTTTAATATTTTTTATGAAGCCCATAAATACACAGGAAAGTTTTCTTGAATAGCTTCCTAATTACTTCAGTGGTGCAATGTTTTGTGTTCTGTCTTGTACAAATCCTAGAGCTGTTCTTTTGCAGTCCTTTAGAAATAAATTCATAAATTACTTTAAATGCAGGATTTTCATTGTCTGTGAAAAATGAAGTGTTTAAAAGGCAGTCATATTTTGGGTAGAAGCAGGATGTACTTTTCTTGTTCCACTCCCTTCTGAATATGGAATTAAAAAAAAAAAAAAGTAATGGCTTTTTGTTTTACTTTTATAATGCTTTATTTTTCTCTCCATGATTTTTTTTTGATAACCTTAAACTATACAGAACTCTTACTTTTACACATGTAGCTATTCATTTTATAATTAATGATTGCTTTCTTTTCTGCTGGCTTCTAGAGGTCACTTAGAAGACGTGTATGATATTTGTTGGACCTCAGATGGAAATTACATGGCATCTGCCTCTGTAGATAACACAGCCATAATGTGGGATGTCAGTAAAGGTAAATGCTAAGTGCAAGTTTATCATCTGTGACTTTAGTCTTGCTGCAAGTGTCTCTTGGTATTTATCAAAATAGTTAAAAGTTTCTTTTGATGATTGAACAATCCACTTAATTGCCAGACTTCTGGGACTGTGATGCAGGTACCACCACACACAAAGATAACCTCAAGCTGGCAAAATTTACACATCAGTAATCTCTTCAACTCAGAGTACTCGGGAAGTAACGTTTGCCCAATTTTTTTTCCCAAGCTGCCACACAAGCATGCTGTATATTATTCATTCTCCTGCTTCCTCCCTTACCCCCAAACAAACAAAACTTGACTGATATCAGGTAACTACCTGGGTCAAAAGCGGAAAGCTAGTATAGGATACAAGCTCCATTTGTGTAACAGTTTTGGGGCTGCATCTAGCAAAGCATTTATGTTCATGCTTACCTGCAGATCAGTGGGATTGCTCATGTCCTCCAAGGAAAGCCCATCTAGAAAAGCTTTGTTGGACCAGTCCAGAGTAGTTAGTACTCTGCAGGTTTCAGCTGTATGTATACAGCTGGTAATAACCAGACAGGTTAGGCTGCTTTACAGTGGCTTGATGTCTTCCTAATAGCAGTGTAGTCATTAATTTCTCTTTTAATTTAATTTGGAAATACTTAGCTTTCTCCACAGTTAACCTTTAATCTCGCATTTCTAATACTTAGTTTCTAATTAAGAAAAATAAAATAGAATACAGATTGTTTTTTGTTTTTTTTCTTCAGTGTATACACACATGAAAACATGAATGTTCTGCTTACATTTTTCACATTCTTGGTTTGAGGGGTTTTTTGGGTGCTTAATATCTCTCCCATCCTAACTGCGGACACATATACTCCCTTCCAGAAGTCTTTACCATAAGTACATGAATGTACAATTAAGTGTGTGCATGTTCAGAACATAAGTATGTTAACAGACATCATGACCAAGTATGTTTTGCATCTTGGACTGCTTGTAACGACTTCAGGTCGACATACCTATTAGAACTACTACTAAAAAACCTGGATGTCCTCTTATACTAATATAACCTATTTATCTGTAATGTCTTTTATTGTCACTGCTTTCTTTTAGCATGGAATTAATGATGTGAAGCAGTTTTGTGTCCTCTAGGCAGAGGCACATATGATAAGTTGGAAGTAAGAAGCCATTACTGGAAAATGTATGCTTTCTGATTGAAGTTGTAGGTACATATAGGTAAAGAGTTTCATGGCTAGATTCTCATAATGACCCAAGCTAAACATTTGCATGTTTTTAAAAAATGGCTGGAAGAAAATTAATAGTAAAAATTCATAGGGCTGTTCAGCACAAAGATAACATCACTGGTGTAAGATATCCTTAAGGTGGGAAGTGTTGGCAACTGGGAGGGTATTCTGGAGAAATATCATTTTGTACTTGCTCTGTTCTTATATGCTTCCCTAGGCATCTATTGTTGGCCACTGTCTGAGACAGGATACGAGGCCAGAAGGACTTTTGGTGCGATGCCTCATGGCCTCAACTCTCTTTGTGTAGTCTTTCTCAAGAGCTATTGTCTTTGAAACTTGTCGGCTCGTAAATTATTTCTTTTCAATAAAGCAATGCTGTACTGTTAGAAGGACATCTGTCACTGGTATTTAAAACAAAATGTTTTGTGAGAATTACCTGTAATTTTACTTAATCACAATACTTTGGATTTGTAACGTTCATTCATGAACTTTGGAACATCATTGGGGTCAGAGAGTTTATGTCTTTGACAGATCTTTCTGATAAGAGTAAGCTGTGGAAGAACATGAGCTAGCACTGCTACAGAATTATTTCTAATAGCTGTCCTTGTGTAAGCCATCAGTCAGTATGTCTGGAGTATGGTTTTTAGTGCCTGCTCAACAGAGTAGATGAGTTTATACAACCGTAGATGGAGAGCCTGGCTATCTAACCCCAGCTGAAAGTTATGTTTTAATGCTGAAATTTCTGGCTCTGTATCCAGCCAAATCTAGTTAGTTGTTGAACAGTATTCTAGACCTRTATGAATATTTTTTTTCTAAATCAGAAAGGTTTGGAAATACTTTTGGCTTTAAAATATACTCATCTTGTGCATTTAACACCTGGACCAAGTTGTTTATCTAAGTTAGTTTGTAGGGAACAAGCCTTAAATTGACACGTCCAAATTTACTGTACTTACAATGATTCTAGAAACAAAGCAACTATTTCCAACATTGTTGTCAGGTACCACCAAGTTACCAGTTTGTATGTTTAAAACAATGCTTTGTGTACATTCTGAAACGCTTTGCCTTTTTTTATTTCTGAAATGAAAAATTGTTTTAAAACACATTGGTCTTAGAATCTGAAAACTGTTTGTAATTTCAGGACAGAAGGTTTCAATATTAAATGAACACAAGAGTTATGTCCAAGGAATAACCTGGGATCCTCTAGGCCAGTACRTTGCAACTCTGAGTTGTGATAGGTGAGCTGTTGGTCTGTGTTTTGTCTTAGTGTTCTTTCTTGAGGATGAATGAAGAAAAAGTGTATGGAGTGGATGTGATTTTTCTTTTAATTGTATTCAGATTGTTTTGTAAAAGGGCTGGCGTGAAAGTAAAATGATAATTTAGTTAATCTTGTGGTAAATGATTGACTCTGAGTGTCTCTCTAAGCAAGAAATAAGCTTATGCAACCTTTTGCATAAATTTTTCTTAAGAAAATGAGTTTTTCTGGTATTGGTCATTAGAGATATCAGACATATCTTAAGAGAATGCTGCATCAATTGGTTGTTAGTGAGCTAATAAGTTCATCCTTGTCAATATGCTTTACAGAAAGAAAAAAGCAGGTTAAGAAATTAGTTAAAATGTTTTTTCCATTGATATCTTTCTTTTGCCCTCTTGCTCCTTCCATCCCCAGCAGTTCTGTAAGTGATGTCATTGGGAAAGCAAACACACACTTCATAAACTTGGCCCTTGTCAGAGCTTTGCAGTTCAGCTTAAGCTGTTTAGGGCATGTGTACTGCTCTGAAGGGGTTCACAGCTGGCTAATAAATGCATGTCATCTGGCACCCTTTGCAGAGAAAATTGCTGTAATAGTGGAAAAATAGTTTTGATTTAAGAAACCAAGAAAAAGGGTAAGTAAATGGCTGCTAGGTCATTATGAGCCTCTGTCTTCTGATAATCAGTTATGTGAAATTCATGTGCTTTTATTAAAATGAGCAGTAGTGAAACACAAGTGATGGAGATACACACGAGTTTTTCTTGGAGTGAAGTTACAAGCTAGGGTACAAACTAATCTGAAGAGGGGAAGTTTTCCACCCCCACATCTTGCAGACGTTTTTCTGCAAGATTAGCAGATAACAGCAGCTCAACAGGAGTCCAGCAGGAGCCAGGTCCAGTGCCAGGAGTGGGCACTCAACAGTCCGGGGGGCAAGGAGACCCCTTCACCCTTTTGGCAGATCAGCTTAGCTGTGACACATGGCTTCATCTGGAACCTGTAGTTCTGTGAAAGCCTCAAACTGACTGCTGTTTGCCACAGCTTCAGCTTCTACTTTCCACTTCTAGATCTGTACAGCACTCTTTGAGGAGCTGTTTCACCACATTAAATCAGCAGAAAGCTCTGGTTTTTGTGTTAGGTTAGTTTTCTGCCAGCCTAACAAACCAGTATAATTTAGTGAAGGGTTTGATGAGTTTAAGAGCTGTTAGAAAGTAGGGGATGGTGGGACCAGCAGTTGGATTAGCTTAGGCTACCTGCTGATGAAGTCAGGGGAGTTCAAACATTCTCTACTGAGTTATACTCCAGTTTTCATTTATTCCAAAGGAAACTGCCCCARTGAAGCCTAGAAATACAGCTAATTGTCTTTGGGGTTAGTTCACACTCCGTAGGAACAGATACAGCCACTATACTACAATTGGGAATGACATGGCCATTCACTGTCCGTTATTTCCTTCCTTCATGAATGTGTATACTGGTACTTCACAAACCTTCTTGAGTCAAATTGTTACCAATGATTCATTGGTTATTTAGTCATGAAGGCATGTCCTCCCTGGTGGTCTTTGATGAACAGAGTTATAGTAAACGTGTGATTGTCATTTTTATGTGGCAGTCACGACTGAAAAGAGAGGTGTTGTAGCAATGTGTGAAACTTGGGGTGAAAGCGAGCTGTTTATAGCTAACTGTGTTCTCCCCAATGTAGGGTCTTGCGTGTATACAACTCACAAACCAAACGTGTAGCATTTAATGTTACCAAGATGCCTTCRGGGGCAGGAGTTGAAGGAGAGGTATGTTGTTCTGCTACTAATGGTATTGGAGAATGTGCTGGGTGCTGTTTTATGAGGGTTACTCTATTCCATGAAAATACAGGGCAAATATTTTCAGTTCAAGTACTCTGTATATCAAATAGTTTTGTGTTTGTCTCTGTCTCATCTCTGTGTTTGTGTAAATAGAGAGCTTCTCTTCGGGTTTCCTCTAACACTGTAGAAGTGACAAAGAATGCTGCCTACTGCTAGTGATCTCTTACAAGTTCATCTGGATAATACAATATGTCTTTGGTTATTAATKCTTTAAAAAAAGTGTGCAAATTAGTATGGATAGTGAATTTTTAATGGAAGGACTTCAAACATATCTGTCAGGCAATAGCTGTAAGATTATTTGTGGATTTGATATAGCATTTATATTGCAATAATATTTTAATTGAACAGCCTGAAATCTCTGAAAACGTACTATAATTTTTAGGAAAAATATGAATTAGTGAAAATTTAGAAAATTCTTTCTAGTCCTAAGAGGGCAGATGAAGAGCTTTCTCCCCAAAGTGAAGTAAATTATAGTAAAAATAAAGTAAATGATAGTGTATATATAACATTTCTAAAGCTAGCTATAACTTTTTTTTTGTGGGGGGAGGGGGGGTGGACACTGGTGAAAACATTTTTACACAGACTGAAGAACAGTTCTGGGAGAGCTCTTTGCCATTATAGAAGTTTCTCATTAAACCTCTAATACTCGAGTTAAAATTAAATACCCAAGGAATGGGCTTTTAGACTGACTATTAAATAATGTTGTTCTCTAGGTTATTATTACTTTTTCATTACTGGTCTAATGTGACTGCTCTTGGAGTGTTTTGATTAGTAGCTGAAGAAGGATCAAGGGCTGTTTTCCTTAGCTGTACAGAATTTATAGCACAGAGAAAAAGTGAGTTTGAAGGAGCCATGTCTTTTAAAATACTTATCTTTTAAAATAAAAGTTTCATTCAGGTTGGATTGTACAACCAGATGATTTTTCTCACTTGGATTTCAACTGACAAATTCATGGCACTTCTCACAATCATATTTTCAATGTTACAGGCTAGGAGCTATCGGATGTTTCATGATGACAGCATGAAGTCATTTTTCCGCAGACTCAGTTTTACTCCTGATGGCTCCTTATTACTCACTCCAGGTATGTGAAAAGAACGTGTACTACAACTTGCCTTTAATCTATTGCACCCTCCTTTGATTGTGCATCAAGATTGCTTTCAAAACTGATAGGGGATTCCTGTTTATCTGAATCATGCCATTCATTCATTCATCATGTTCTTATTGAGAAGAAAGAGACTCCGCAATACTCTTTCATTAACAGTCCAGAACCTCAACTTTCTTCTGTGATTAAAAATTACCTATAGCATTTTTCTTAACTGAAACATATATAAATTGCAACACTATAGCTCTATTAAAATAGAATTGGAGAATAATGAGTGGTTTCTTTTGACTTGTCTGGTCTCTCTTCATTTGTATCCCCATTCTGAAAAACATTCTACAGTCCTAGTAAAAGTAACATTGCAAGGAGGGGATCAGTTTGCCCATATAAGCACTGCTTTTGTAGGTGTCTGGCAACATCAAAAAGAAGTTTTGAGGGGGAAATCTATAAGGGAAACACAAACAGCACTAAATAAATATTTGGGATGCCTTTTTGTGTTCAGATCACACAGCTATTGCCCAACTAATACAAGCCTAATTCCTGAGAAATAAAATRTTTATGAACATAAAGTGTGTACTCAGTTGATGAGTAATGTTTTAACCTTTATTTTCTCAGCTGGCTGTGTTGAATCAGGAGAAAATGTGACAAACACTACATATGTTTTCTCCAGAAACAATCTTAAAAGGTAGAGTTTAATAAGATCAAAATATCTTTTTATTTAAAAAAATCAAATGTTGTTTTCTGAAATACTGTTTCTTTCATAAAAGGCCCATGGGTCACCTGCCCTGTCCTGGAAAGGCAACTCTTGCCGTTCGCTGCTGCCCAGTATACTTTGAGTTGAGACGAGCACTTAATAAAGGTACTGTAAATCCTTCAGGTACATACTTTTACAGCAAATTTGTGAAAAGGACAATCTGGCTGTTTAGTTGCAGGTCATACTATTCTATGCCCTAGCCTTTTTACATTAAGATAGCGTTGTACCACATCTTGGAAACTGTTTCCTAATTTTAAGACCCTGAATTCGTCTTAAGAACCTCATGAATAGCTTTTGATACAGAGGATGAATGTTCTTATTTGGCCTGTTAGGCTACAGAAAACACTGCTTAGTATTTAACTTTTAACCATTTTGTGTGAATAAAAGAAAATAATTTGGCTTAGCACTAAAGGAGCAACCTAGTGAAATTTTTTCTTCTAGATTCAACTACTCACATTGAAGAAGCACCACAGAGTTGGTGTAGTTTGCAGCAACCATTGGTGTTTATTTAAGGAGGCCAAACTGGTGTTACTGGCCAGAACAGGAGTTCTGAGGAGGGAAGGATTGTTTGAAGTTGCACGAGACCTTACCTGGAGACTGAAATCCAGCCTTATTGTGAACCCAGTGGGGCCAGGAGTTTGTATATGTTTTTTTTTTTAAACAAGACTGATCTTACTCTGGTGCAAAGACAGAGCTTTGGTCGTTTCCAGCTGGAGTGCAATAAAGGCTCTTTCTTTAGAGGACAATCGGTGGTATTCCTTAGAGGATTTAGAAATTATCTGTTCTGTATGTGTTCTGTATTTCCATCATAATCTTTAGATCCGTTGCCATGCTGTGTTGCAAGGTAAGGAGATGAGTGTCCATTCTCAGTCTCTGTAGCTCCTCTGAATGGAGTGTTTAGGTTCTGCAACACATTCCCAGAAAAGTGAAGATCTGTGATAGTCCAGAAATCTATAGAAATTTGTGGTACCTTACATTAACATTAGGTGTGTATCTTTTGTAATCATCATGGAAGTGAATAGGAGCTCTGTATAGTAGTAATTTCTGAAAGCAGCTAGCTAGCAGTCAGCTTCTGATGGAAGTTGGAAAAACCTGCCCTTACAAAGACCTACTGTTGGGATCAAAGACTAACCAGTAGCTCAGATATCACAAAAGCGAGTTAAAGCTATTGTTTTGAATAGGTCATACAGAATATAATGTGGCAGTATAAATTTATGGCGACTTTGATTTAAAGTATATCCTGAGATTTGTTTGTTCAGACTTTAGTAATAAAGTACATATAAATATGTTGAAAAAATTAAACTGGAAAATATATGACAAATATGTAACAAAAGAATAGCAACCTAGATGGATAAAACTTCTGCTAACTTTTAGTCTCTTAAGCTAAGACTAAACAGAACAAACTTCAGTCAACAGAAATGTTGGTGCCTGACATAGCACTTGTATAAAATGTAAAGTGTAATCTTCTCAGCCATTGTCTTGATATTGATTAATAATAAAAGCTTTTTTTAGGTTCATGACTGAGCTAGTGCAGTTACTACCCYGCGATGAATACAAGAGAGAATCATCAGGCTGTTTTGTTTCTTTGCATTCTAGATGAAATCAGTCAGAAATCAGCTCCTGCTCTATTTAAACTGCCCTATCGATTGGTGTTTGCTGTTGCTTCAGAAGATTCTGTGCTTTTTTATGATACTCAGCAGTCGTTTCCATTTGGTTATGTTTCTAACATACATTACCACACCCTGAGTGACATTTCATGGTAGGTAAATGGTAGATTCTTAAGATTTGCTGAAGATTTGCTGCTGAGGGGGGAATATTGTCTTTACGTGTTGAAGTTCTGCTCTTATGTCTTGCTTTATTTTTCTGTTTCATTTATGACATGTTTGGTCACTGTCATCACAGTGTCTAAACAGCAAGCCACTTCTTGTTGCTCTTGTGGGAAAGTTGCAGGGTTTTTTTATCAGCTGGGGAACAAGGCACAAGGACCCTAAGGACAAACAGCACTTTTGCACACAAATGTGAAATTTGTACGAAAGCTAATATGGCACAGAGCGCCCATGAGAAGTACTTCCTGTCCAGGCTGTGTTACTTGTAATAGTTACCTAGAGGTTTTGAAGGTCACCCCTTTGAGTTCAGACACCTGTATCCTGGCCAGTTCCTGCTTTATATGCACAATCTGCTTGCTGCTTCTTTGTATCTGAGACTAAGTGATCAGTCTGGTTTGAAGTGGGGAGTCAGAAATGGAGCTGAAAATTGGACCCAAGTCTTGCAGTCAGGATACAGTCCATCAACTGGACTAGGCTTCCTCTCTCAAGCCTTCCTAGCCGGTTACCTAAGCTGAGGGCTATGTGGAGGCCTCTGTTTCAGAAGTTATAATTGATGCTCAGATACTTTGAAGACCATTGTGTGTCAGGAGGAGGGGAGCAGAAGAGAAAAGAAAATCATGTGTTTTAAATCAGTGATCACCATTACTTGGTGAAATGAGCAGCAAAGACCTGTTCACATAAGCACTACAGTGATTCTGAGCATTGTCTCTACTCAGCCCAGGGAGCACAGCTAAAGAGCTTGAACTGCCCTGTTGGGTCTGAATGAGCAGAGCTCAGCACTATTTCAGAAATTAACGRAAGATTTATATACCTGCAATTGAACCATACTTTGTGCCAGCTCACATGCATGCAGGTGTTGGCAGCAGCATATTATAGCTGATCAAAGACAAGGCCAGAGATACACGTGAAGACCAGACTTGAGTATCTGTTGTTCATTTGAATTGGATGTCTTTCAGCTGTCTGAATCTTATTTAGACTTAGTTGGGGAAGGGAGGAGGAAAAGACAGGTACAGCTTGTGTTATAGATGGCAGGGAGGGTTGAGGAGAGCAGTTCTCACCTTTCCTCTTAATGGAAAACAAAATCTCAAATAGGTCCAGTGATGGAGCCTTTCTTGCTATTTCTTCCACGGATGGATACTGTTCATTTGTTACCTTTGAGAAGGATGAACTGGGAATACCACTGAAGGAGAAGCCACAGATAAGTGTCAGGAATTCCAGTGCAACAGAGAAGAAAGTGAAGAAAAGCCAGTCACACAAAGTCATTTCCCCAGGCTCTCGACTGACAGAGGGGACTCCTCCTAGCAGGACCACCGATCCCAGCACTCCCACTCTTCAAACTAGAACACCCACAGCTGCCAGTAAGGAGTTGCCTTCCACACCTGTTGGCATAAAAAACGTTCCARCTTCATCCTCAGACGAGAGGAAAACCAGCCAGCCAGCCAGCCAGCGTACTAAAGTAAACCAGCCCAGGAGGATTACTCTCAGCACTTTACAAGCGTGGAGCAAGACGCCAAGGTGAGATTTATGCTGCCGTTTGCAATCATAAATATGAAGGCCAAGACAAGCTGTGCTTGTGCTACATTTAAAGGGCTGAGGTTTAGACATAAATTCCCTGCCTTGTGTCTTGGTGGTAGCTGTCTTGACATGGAACTTTGTGTCCCAGTTGTACTACAACTGAAAGGTCAGAATGTTTCCTGGATCCTAAATGTACAGCTCTTGTATTTCTATCTAAAATGTGAGGCAGTAGCACAGTTAACTTGACCTTTATGCTTTGTGCATAGGGCAGCAACAGGTATCTACCTTCAGGCCACACTTTCTGTATAGAGATGGTGCCTGTAGACTTCAACTGTGTCCGTTCTGACAAGAAATGTTTTAAGTAGTGAAGTGTGCAAGGCTGCACAGGCCCTCAGTGTGCATAGTCATGGGTGTGGGACTTAATACATTGATTGGTGTTGTTTCCTAAGGTGAAGATTTAGATGTTTTTAGAAATTGTCTGTAATCCATATATTGGCAGTCACACAACCTGCAATATAAGATCCTGAGCTAGTCTGCAGCAGTGAGGAGAGAGCCATGCAGTTCGAGACCTGTATGTGACCTTTTCAGCAAAACAAGGCTGTTTTATAATTGAAGGAGTTTGACTTTCTTACAAGAATATATTAATACGTGGCTAGGTAAGAAGTGGTGAGCAAGAAAGGAGGATACTGGATCTCATCAGCAACTGTGAAGAAAATTCTTGGAGAAGATAGTTACAGGATGATGGTTTTCTGCATACCTCTGTTTCATCTGCACTGAAACTAACATGTCAAAGGGTTCTAGCTAGTTGAAAGTGACAGCAGTTGGGAGAAGGGGGTGACTGATGGAACTAATTCATTTTTTGTTTTTTTTGAGAGCACGCAACAGCRAGAACACACCCTCGCAAGACAGGGACAGAGAGAGAGACAGAGAGACAGAGAATCCCATGAAGGCAGAAGAGAACAAACTTTTAACATGAGCTAAGGTGGCTGGCTACCATTCTTGCAAACCCCAAGACTTTTACAGAAGTGTAGACTACCAGGCCCACATCATTGAACCTGCACAGATGGCTTATATCCTTGGCAGGACTGTAATCATTTTAATATCTTTAGATTTCGGTTTTCTTCTAAATAAATAACATTTTGCTTTAAAAAGACTCTTTGGTCACCATATTAACATTGGTTACTGTTGTTGGAGAGAACAGCACTGAATGAACTGAGTACAAGTCAGACATGTTGGAATAGTCATGATTAGCATGAGGTATTGCAGCCTCAGCTGTGATCTGAGATTAAGAAAATGATGATGTTTTTACCCTGAGACATGTAAATGTGCCAGGAATACAGACTGCATAGAGAAATTGCTCCAAAATGATTAGGAGTAGTTAGCTTGTGACACTTCTTACAAATCTGGTCAAAGAGAAGCTAAAGGTTTGTCTAAAGTTTTGCAGGGCTACAGATAGAGTAGATTAAAAATCTATTTTTAACCCATCTGTGTTCTAGAATTAAGAAACTATATTTAGTCATCTCAACTATTTATGCCATGAGTGCCATCTTGTAGTAGCACATAAGGTGCTGCCTCTGTGTGTGTGTGTGTGTGTGTGTGTGTGTGTGTGTGTTCTTTTGGGGGGGGGGTTGTTTTTTTTTAAAGCTCTGCTACTTTGGTGGTTTATTTTTAAATGCCGTCCAGAAGAGATTTAGCAGAAGAAAATAGCAGATATGACACGAAGAGCTCTCCCCGCCCCGTAATTGTTAGTCAACTTCAGTGAGCAAAAGAATTCCCTAGAGACTTATAAATCTACAGCTTTAACAAGGACAGGGCCAGCAGAAGGGAACAGCAGGCTCTTCCAGTGGAACTGGAAGCTGTATCGGGTGCCAAGAAGCAGTGTAAAAGCCTTGCCTCTGCAGCCAATCTTAACTTTCAAAGAGTTTGACCAATGTAATATGTTCAGAAAGTGAATATCAGGCATTGTTTTACATATCACATATACAAAAATACTTGCTAGTGAAAAAGGTGAATAGTGTATTTAAAGTACTTTTTTAAAAATACTCTATTCAAAATGTAGCAAGAGGGAAAAAATGCATAGTAAAACTACATGTAAATTTAAATGATTATAATCTAAAGAAAGTTTCAAATAAAGTACTTGTGGATGTAGTGTCTTTAAAGCGCTTGAATTGTTTCTGCTTTTTTAAAGGAGAATAAACTTGATTCCAGTGAAGACAGATACTCCAACCTTGACATACACAGATGCAGTTTTGATACCTCCTTCCTCGGAACAGGAACACGGTAAGCTTTTGTGGCTATTAGTATCAGCAAAGTTTTTTGCCAATCATTTTTTTTCCATTTTAGACTTCTGGTATAATCTATTATGAATTTGAGTGTAATCTGATAAATATAAAACTCCTGAATCAAGCACAAACCCAAGGCTGTAAAGCTTCCCCATCCTCTGGCTGTGTATGAAAGGTGCTTTGGACAATGTGCAATGTGTTGCTGCTCTCACTGTGGTTGCTTGCGGGCAGCTGCTCATGTGATAGTATGTCAGTACAGTTTTACATTAATGGGTGTGTTGGCTGACAGTTGAAACACTAAAAAAAGAAATTTGCTTGGAGGTTATGTCTTCTAGGTCATACAAGTAGGTTTTAAAGGCACTTTCTGCTGTTGTACTTGCAGCACACTGTTGTTTCAGATGCCAGACTCTCTCAAACCAGTTTCTTTTGTGAGTGAATTCTTTGTGACTTTAGAAAAGAAATTTACTTTTTAAAATCTGGCTTCACCTAGCTTAAATGACTTTCATATCTGCCTGTTTCAGAGGGGCCTTTACCATCTGATGACAGTCTTCAAAATCCCCCAGCATCTAAACGCCCTAGAACTGAAGAAATGTCTCTTTCTACATCTCCTGAAGATCAAATGAGCTGCAATTCAACCAAATAAAAACTAAACTTTTAGTAGACTCTTCACAGTCAGAAGGCAATGCAGCCGTATCTGAGAGTGCATTTCTTCTTGCAAATGTTAAATCCTCAGTTCCTGATGGAAGTACCATATGCATATTAGACATAGAGCTGTGAAGAAAGAAGCTGGCAGTAGAAGACAAAGGCTTCAGGAATGTAGCTTTGCAGAAGAGGAAATAGTCGGAAAGTGACTTTAAGTGCACTTCTACTTCTTGAAGACAGCGTTCTTTTTCAAGAAATGTCACAGCTTAAGGAAATTGGGGAAATCTGGGAATTGAAAAGCTGTACAGTAACATAAGCATCTCGATCAAAGTCACTAAATTGGTGTTTTTAAACATTATGTCTTCCAGGAACCTGTCTGGCTAACCTAAAACCTAAAAGATTAGTTTCTAAGGACTTGAATGCATTCATAATGATTTCTTGTGGTTTAAGACAAAAGAAAAAAAAATCTTTCTTTCAGGCAGCTTGGCTTATACATTTAGCATTGTGCAAAGTAATTCATGCCCTCCAGTACAGGTGGAATGAAAGCTGATGTTCACATGCTCTGAACGCAGCAGATGCAATACCGCTGTTACGACTGAAATGGCAGTCAAAACATATAACTACAAGAAACAGGGAAGCAGAAGGAAGAGACCCCCCTGAAGACCTGTTACAAGCATTAAAGAGAGGAAAGCAATTCTTAATTGTTTAGTCTCCATATTAAAAAAAAAAAAAAAGCAGACATGAGATTTTTTTGAGGCAGCAAAATCTGAGTGTATACATTAAAAGTACTGGTTTCCTTTTTCTCTTTTATCCAAATCTAACTCCCTTAGCCAATAAAATATAATACAAATCCAGTGTATATTACACCTTTAAGAATTCATTTATTTTAGCATTTAATGCTTGCTATGTAATTAAACTAAGACTTGCAGCTTGAAAACGAGACCAAAATGTTTGAAAACCACACTTGATTTTTTTATGGTGCGTGGCCTATGACTCCAGAAGTAGAACGTGCAGCCACAATATTCTAAACTTGTATGATTCATTATTTTTGCTTACCATCATGTACTTATTTTTCTAAAAAGTAGGATAGCTGTTAAAATGTGAATAGTTGTTCTAGCTGATGATGGTATATAAAAGTTTTAAATGGCATTTTCTCTTGTGATGAAGCATATACTACTTTCATTTGAAGTTCCAAAGTATGCAGGAGGGAAAAGTTGTAATTCATATTAAAGCTCTTTACCTTACATTCTTCCCTGGATCTGGTTGTTTTAAAAGTGTGTAATTTACTTCCTGGTTTTTTTCTGTCAATTTCTAAGAAACTGGACTAATACTTTAGAAAAGGGGAATAAAAATGTTTCAGAAGTAAAAATTGTAAAAATTTCACAAGGAGAAGAAGTATTAACAAAAACCTATGTCAGAAAGACCATATCAAACAATTGAAGCCTACAATCAAATTTCAACAAAAATTAATAAGCAAAGAATTATAGGAAGCTAATTACATCTTTGCTTTAAGCCAGTGAGATAAGGATGGAGCTGAGCTCTGCTGGAAAACCCAAACCTGGGTTTTCTTATAGTAAGAACTATAAAGAATTTATTACCAAGCAAAGCCATATCTAAAACCATTTTTTTTCCCAAAAAATTTTATAGAGATATCTGAATTGATAGCTAATGCAGATATTTGTAGCTAACATGCATTGCTGGTCATGCTCTTTTACTTTTTGTTCAGCTTGAGCTGTAAGGATATTAGTATTTCATCTTTCTGTGGGATGGTGTCCCACCTGGTACTGCAGTGTCTGGTTTTATACCCTGCAAATGATCCTTTGAATTCAAACTTGCAGTTCTAAACACTAATTGGAAATGTTATCTTGATGTTTAATTTTTTTTTTTATTTATTTATTTATTTTTTTTGCACAGTGTATTTCAGCATAAACTACCCTTTCTGTTGAAAGCTACTAGGTTGGGTGTATTATGTTAATGGCATATCTGGTCTCTGTGGTCTTCAGATACAAGTACTTACCACAGCATTCATCTTTATTTCATACCGTACTTATTCAGGTGACATCCACTTATGTTTATACTGTTTTTCCCTCTTCCCTCCAATCTGATGGGAGCTCTCAATTTAATGTGGCCTCCATTGCTTCCAGCTGGAGATTTTTTTTTTTCACATCATGATCTTTGTCAGGAAACTTTACTTGGTATTTCATCTTCCTTACTAGGACTTTTTTTTTTTCCATTTGTCCTAATTGTCTCATGTATACCAATATGATTTCTTACTTCTCTTTTCTGTTAATTCTRTGTTACTTACTGTTGGGAAACTTACATGGAACTAGTTATTTAAACTTTTTTCATAAATGGATGCTTGTGTTTTTTGTTCTTTTTTTTTTTCTCTCTGAGAAGCCATCATTCATATATAAATTAATGTCTTTAATGCTTTGACAGTCAGAACTGAATTTTCTGGTTTCGGTGATTCCTCTTTCAATCTCCAAGGGGGCAATCCCCACATACATTTACCCATGAGACGTTGAAAACTTTATCCTCACTCTGTTTGTAGAAAGTGTGTTCATGTTCTGTTCTCAGTCGTGCACAGGGCTCTGTTCTAAGACGGAACATGCCCACTGCTATTTCAGTTGACTGCCTGGTAAGGTGATGTATTGTATAGCCATAATTTTTTCAGGGGTGCTCGTTTGTTCAGATTTCACTCAAATGTCATTTTTAATTGGCTAGCTGAATTGCTTTTAATTCAAAGGGACCCTGAGTTCATATTCAAGCTGTGAACAGGATGTAGACATCTTCTGCCCAGGTCAAATTTTGCTCAGTGTCTTCTGTGAGGATCATATCCCATCCAAGAACCATCACTCTGCTTGTACTATCTTGATGAGGTAACATCTCCTTTCAACCCTGCAGCAGTAAGAAGAGGGAGTTGAAAACGTGGAAATAACTCCCAGAAGAGGCAGCAATATCGCTGTTCAGCTCTGGGAACTATGGAACTCCTTATTTGGGGTGTGTAGACCCTGCACCAGTCAAAGCATTTGGTACTACTGTATGTCAATATCCTGTAGACCAGTGCCCTGAAAGATCAAAAAGCCAGGCGGCAATATGTTGTTACTAAATGGATGGAAACATGAGGATGTCTTACCTGTTCTCATCTTGCCAAAGGCCTTCAAGTCAATGCCCATGACCCGTAAGGCCAACTATCGATACATCAGCTGTTCCAGTTGGTGCTGGAGTAGCCACAACTGTGTTTACGAACATCTCCAGGCTCAAGCACTCACCTTAATGGTTCAGTAAATCCATCTCTAGGGTCTTCCCCTCACAGACTTGTATAGGATTGGTAACTTGTCTGTTTTTCAGAGGAGAGACAAATGCTACTGGAACACAAAGCAAAAATGCAAATTGCTGTTGCTTTGGTGCCTGCTTCAGTACCCTCCTCAATGCCACCTCTTGGCACTGATTCAGCCTTCCTGTTATCTTAAGCTTCAGTTTCTGATTCAGTGATGAGCTCCCAGAGGGGTTCCAAGGAGTTGTGTGTCATGAGGAGGAAAAAAAACAACCAAACAAAAAAAACCCCACCACAACCTCATGTTCTGCAGTGGTCTTGTTTTTTACTTGCAAAATTGTCTTCACCCATTGCAAGTAAAAACTTCATTTGCRTCCCTTTTCTCTGTGAAATCAAGGGAGGATTTTATGGCTCTTTTCAGAGGCCTAATTTACTGCCAGACTCCCCAAGGATATGGGAAAGTGTCCAGAACACTGGTTTCTGCCATCTCAATCTGGGACTTTCCCCATAGCRGTGTTTTCCATCTCAGAGGGGGATATATATTGTATTCATTTTGTGACTTCAGAGCTACCCCAAAACCTCAGGTAATCTTACCAGTCACTTTTCAAAAGCCTTTTGACCTTTTTTTTTTTAAATCTCTAGTTAAAGGACTCAGTCACTGACCAGGAGCCCAGGCTAATGCCAGAGAGATCACTTATAAAGAGCACCAAAGTTTCCACTGACCTAAAGCACCTTCAGACTATGGAGCCACCTTTCAGCCATTCTTCTTCAGGCAAAAGCCTTGTGGGTGCAGTTATGAACCTCAGACAACCTCTTCTGTTGTTGCCTCACTCTTGTTTTTCTTGCACTGTATAAGGGTAGCTACTTCTGTATCATTGAGCTTCCTAGCTGTTAACCGCAGGCTTTTGGGTTCTGGATAGCTCAGTCACTTGTTATGCCTTGCAATCCTTTCAACCTGCCCTTGGGAGATCCTTCTTGCAAGAGTTTGCTAGGACTCTTGGCATGCACATTTCACTTAAACTGAGAAACGAAACCCTCCCCCCCCCCAGTTGGGGGGAATTGCCCTTTACTTCATGCTTTGGGAGCTTAGGATATCCTTCACTTTTTCAGCATGAAGAAGGTTATAACAAGAGCCTTCAGGTTGTCAACAAAGTTGTGTCAGGACCTGACGTCAAAAAGAATGTCCAGGAAAGGTGGAAAATGAACACATCCRCTACAGTTACTGCACAGATAAAAAGTCTTCTGCCTTGACTGATAGTGTAAATATGTATGTGGCCTATACATCTCAAAGAGTTCAAGTTACAGGCAAGTGGTATTTCTCCTTTTTCAGATTGGTTGTCTTATATTTATATGTATTTACTTATCTGTCGTGATAGTAGATCTTTTACAAGGTCATCTTTATGTCCCAATTCTGCATACTTTCTCATTTTAAATGTCTGTGTCTGTAAATGTGTGTAACTGTTTACTCTTGTCAGAAACACAGTTTGCTTGCTACTATAACCCATGTGCCTTTTTTCATTTTGGTGAATGATCATTCAGCTGCAAAAAGTTCAGTGAATGGTTGAACAAGTACAGGCTGCAGAAGCCCAAAGCATGAGACTTCTGTGTAAAAAGAAAGTGCAGAGTGACCGCTAGTTGTCACTGTTCTATAGGATTCCTCCTCCTGGGGCTATGGGGAAAGAGCTGCAGGCAACAGTGAAGATAAACAAAACACAATGTTCTTTTTAAGAGCAAGTTGTAAATAAATCTATATAACAAATGTATGTTGTCACCAAACAAAATTGGTTTTGTTGCTCCCACAAGCTTCCTTCTGAGAAGATGGGGTTCATTTTCTTATAAATGACATTTTATATTTGGCTAAGGAAAGCAAGTCTATAACGTGATATTTTTTCTCTTTTGGAAAATGTAAAGTGATCAACCTGTAAGGCCACATCCAGCCCTGATCTTTCCAAGAATGTCATAAGCACCATTTCTGTGGAAAAACTCTTTGAAGAGGGAATAGGAAGTATCTGGAAGGCATCAGGACCATCAGGTTAGTACACACTCCAGCTTCAGCCAGCTCCCGATTGTCTAGCAGGAATTCCCAAGCTGTGATACACACATCACTAGTGGTACACAGGAATTGCTGCTGCCTCTACCAGTGATAGCACCAGTTGTTGTGGGCGGGAGCTGGCAAAAAAGGAAGAGAAAAATTTTTGTATGCACCACTCATAAGGCAAAAAAAACCAGTTAACCACATATGTGTCCATATAACAATATCAGTTTATCTGTCCTAATCCCATTTAAAAGGCTGTCCTGCCATGCTATTTATCTTCCCACCAGTGAAAAGGAAATGAAGATGATGAGGGTCACAGAAAGCTGCTGGCACCCGGGAGAGAGTGGCCATGGAGGGTGGCAGGTGTGAGGGCAGGATGCAAGGAGTCCTCATGCATGAAATGTGTTCTGTCTGCAAGAGCAAGAAAATGTACAATTCCCTATAGTTAAGTTTTTTTATTCCTGGAAATGTGCTTTTTGCTAGTTCCACTGTAAATCACCATCATGCCAGGTTAGTGCTGCCCAGTCAATGAAATCTTTTTTTTTTTTGATTTTGAGCTATTGTTAGCTAGAATCATAAGAAGCCCTTGCTCCTAAACAAAAATGTATGCAGATATATCCCCAATACCTCTCTGAGCCACTGAACTATTCAGACCTTTTTTCATATGCTTGATATGGCTAATAGCGCTGGTGTTTTCAAATAGATTTGCAACTTTTTAGATATAGGGGACAGCATTCACAACTGTCTTTGTCCTGGAAAGACTTTCTGGTGTGTAGTAATGGTTAATTCTTAGACAACTAGACATCATGCTTCCTGTACTGTTGATACTATTTTTTTTCTCTGTCCAGCTGCCTGTATTAACAAATCTTATAGTTGCTTAACCACGCCTTTTCGTCAAAATGTGGTGAATATTTGACTGTGGATTCCAAAGGGAATCTACGTTGTGTACACACATACTATATGCTTACATTAACTTCATTTCTTCTGAAGGAAACAGGCTTAACACGGTAACTATTGTATTTGTGTTTCTCTGCTGTAGGAGTTGATGATGAATGGTGAACGAGGAAGAAGAGACAGGCTAGAGTTACATGTTAATACACTAAACAGAATTTGCTATATTAAACCTTTCTACTTTYCACACCACTCATTTTTCTTCCTGCTACTATAAATGATTTGTCTCTTGCAGTTCAAATGCTCTAGATCATTGCTACATGACAATAGCAAATTTCGTTGTGGAATTTCTTTGGATAAATCAGTATTACAAACATATTTGAAACTGGAGAGAGGTCATTCCCAAACGGAACATAGAAGGGCCAGATTTTCAGAAGTGCTAAGAGCTCATAAATGGAGGCAGAGGACTAATGTGTTCATCATTAATATTTTGTCAGCATCTAAAAGCTTCTCCAAACAAAAAAGCATTGCTTTTTAATGTGAAGAATGATAGGGAAACAGGGGCTGTTCTGCYGGTTCACTTCTACATCACCTCATAGATCAATCACTGTCTGTCATAAATGGAAAGTTCCTTAACTCCTGCTTCTGACCCTATCATGATTTTTATTAATGTACATGTATGTCTGGGCAAATATAGGAGATATTCTATTTCAAACCCCATTTGACAAAAGAGGAACATCACTGGGTGTCTTCCCCTATCTTTACACTCCTATTTGGACAAAAGGAAAATAACCATAAGGATTTAAGGCTACTAACTGCACTCTCATCCCCTCGCATTTCTGTAGGAAGAAGACAAAGCTCTTAAATGAATAGGCAGAATGAATAGGCAGAAAGATATTTTGTAGTAGACCCAAATCTCTCTGTTCTTCCTGTGCACCTTTGAGTACAAAAAGGAAATCATGATCAGGCAGACCTGACACAGTGCTCCTACCCAGGGGTACTTCCAGATTTTCTCTTTGCCCCTTGAGAACTTGGAAAGAGCCCTCTTTGTTGAAGAGCAGAGGAGTGTAAGTAGAAATGGAGATASCTGGGGGAGGAAAAATCACAGGTGTGGATGAAGTTTTTTGAGCTGGGATGTGGAGATATATTTGAGGGCTGCTAACTGAAGGAGAACAAAACTGGCATTTGGGAAAAGGAGGGAGATGGATGGGAAGCTGAAAGCGCAAAAAGCCTTATTAGAGGTAGGTGGCAGGGAGAGAGTTTTGTGTTGTTGTGAGTTCTTGTGGACACTTCTCAGCCCTGTGAGGGTCCTTGTTCCCCAGGGCACCTATTTTCCRAGATGGGTTATAGCTGCATTACTGCTCTTTTTAGCTGGAATGTGAAGGCTCCTTTAAAACACCACAACTCTTAGTTTTGCAGCTTCCTGCCAGCAGGCAACAACATTCAGGGAATTAGTTGCTTATCAGAGTAAGCAGGACCTCATCTTTGCTCAAGGTAGCAGGCATTTCTCACGTTCTTTATATCTTTTTTTATTGATTTTTCTTAAAAATTATTATTTTTGGTTCCCTTCCACCTGGTGAACAAGACAATTGAAGAATAGGCTCCTGCAGGAAACTGTGCTTTCAGGAGAAAAATACTGCAGACTCACCAAAAGGCCTCCACCGTGCTGCCTGCATCAGCAGGGCGTCAGGCCAGTCTGAAGCCCTGTCCAGCAGGAGCCACCATTGCAGGCTCCCCAGGCAGCCTGCCCTTGCTTAGTCAGTGTCYGGGGTCAAGGCGAAATGTGTCCCCAAGCTGCCACAGCACAAAGGGCTCTATGGAGGTCCAGAAGAACCTCCTTTTTGGGAAGCAACCAGCTGGAGGCCCCAGCAGTTTTCCTGGAGAGGCTGAGGTGAATTTTGGTATTGAGGAAAAGCTACCAGGCAAAGAGCATCCAAGGCGCAAGACCCCACTAAGTTAATGCAGTATTTTTGCCCCCTCTCATCCCAGCCAGGCCTGCCCAAGGGTTCAGTCAGCCCCTCCGTGGCGGCCTCTCGGCTGCCAGTAAGCTCTGAAGTGAAGCCCCACGTTTGGTATCAATTATCGTTCTTTCTGACTAGCCYGCAGCCCCACACAGCGGGTTTGTTCTTCCTCGCACATGGAGGGCTTTGGTGTGCTACCATTTGCTTTGTGCTTTTTCTTCAGGGGGTTGGCAGAGCTGCTTGCCACAGAGAGGCAGCTTGTGGGTGTCAAGGCTCCCCTACCCAGATGTGCTCAGGCCCGTCCTTGGCTGCTGCTCCCTCCAAAGGAGACGCGAGAGCATGACCAAACCCTTTCTTTGCCACAGAGCAATGATCCTGCTGCARTCTGCTGAGCCTGCCTTCCCTCAGTGCAGCCTAGCCCAGGCTGCCTTTCTGACCTGCATGCTCCAGTGGCTGGAGCGCAGGTGCTCCAGCACCATTCGAAGAGCTGAAATTTGCTAGCAGGGAGCCGTTCAGTTTTTCCCCTGCCAGTTCCCTCTCGCRTGCGTGCCAAAGCAGCGTACAGCGCTGTTTTTCTTGAGCCTGACAGCCGTTTGCATCCAAGCGGTAATGCTGAGAATCCATCTGCTTGTCCCCTCAGCTGAGAAAACCAAAAGCCACGGCCCGGAGGCCTCCTGCCCTGCAACCTGAGAGGTTTTGCCTCTTAGAGCATGGATAGCTAAAAAGGTTCGCAGATTTCTTTCTGTCTGGAAACTGTTCATAAATCTGGGCTTGTCCAGGGATTGTGAAAACCTGATCCTGGTGCTCTTGAAAGGAGAAGAACCTGGTTTTGTCTTTTAACAGCACAGCTATTGGTATCGTTCCTGCACGGGCTATTGATTGGTGTTTGCCCTAACCCCTCAAAGCCTAAGTGTTTGCAGTTTCTTTGTGCTCTCCATTTCTATAAAACTGGCTGTCTGCTGAGATGCCAGATTCATCTTATGCTACAAGTAGGCATACTCACACTCTTGCCTATATGGATGTCCTTGTTTAATAATTTTCATTTAAATGTGTTTTCCTTGCTCTGAGTTAGAAAATCTTAATTTTGAGGGGCCTTATTTCCCTGATGTTCTTGTGTAGTTTCTTCTTCCACTTGATGTGATTCTTAGGCACAACAATGATGCTGATAAATGCTGTCAGGTTTTGTCCAGGTGCAAACTTCTGCTGTGTACTTAACCAGCCAAAATAAATAAAAAAGCTGGGCAGGTGTTCTTGCTTTGACTTTAGCAAAATTGGAACAAGCCATTCTTAACCTTGTTTGCTAAGGGAAATGGAAATAGGCCAGACTGAAATGGAAATGGCTTTCTATATGATCTTCTTAGCTTGGTTAATTGGACTATTTAAAAATTATACTTTGAGCTAAATCTCTGTATGCAGCCTCCTACGTACTTGGAGCTGCAGCAGCCTCATGGATGTTTTTATTTTCCCGTTTTTCTGGCACCATTGGGATTGCACCAGCTGGATATACTTACAAATAAATAGTGGGGCAGGAATGAAGGTATGGATTTAGTCTGCAAGCAGACAAAAGAGAGAGAGAATACACTGGCTCTCTGCTCCAGCACTTTAAACTTGAGTTTTGACCCTATGAAAATATTTTATCTCTGCGGTATGATAAATTATTACAAGAAGGTAATGTTTGGAGCCAGCAACAAACTAAATCAGTGTTTCTTGCTTGTGCAGTAATAATATAAAACAGTCTTATGCAGCAGTATTTTGTCTGGATACAAATGTCAGTAATTTAGGGCAGACAGTACAGTAATCAAAGTCGAGTTACTGATATTGCAACACATCTTTTAGAGTGGTGAATGATCTGTATTGGGAGAGTGTATATGTATAAAAACAATTACACTTTATACCTTGATATTGTTCTTCAACCAAGAAAATCAGAGTACTTTGCAAATGCCTAGTAAATATTAGTTGCTGGAATAGGCGCTCGTAGTAAATAGAGCGTTGTTTCTTTTTCACTTGTCAGATTCCCAGAAATAGGAAAGCAGTTTTCAAAATGGCATTGTAAGTTTGCAGGAATTTGGGAGAATTGTCAAGTGTATTCATGCTTTCTATTTTCACAAAAATTGCAAGTCTGAGCCATGGTGTTCTTATTAATTCCTGTCAGGAGTCGACAGGATTCAGCCTCCTTTTTGGTAGCTCTAGTATAATTTTTTTTTTTTTTTAATATTTCTGCATCACTAACAAAACCCAGCTCTTCTGACACAGGCTGTGAAAGTCCCTTTGCTTGTACTTTTTTTAGTCAGTGCCGAAGCGCTTGTTGCGCTGGTGCAGAGAAGGGGGTGGGATGTAGTCTGCGAGCCCTGTCTGTTGGCCTGCAGAACCGAGTCTCGCCCCGCTGCGAGGGTGGAGAGACAGTGAGAGAGCCTCTCCCCTGGGACAGCTCAGCATACCGAAACGCCCGCTCTGAATAGCCCCCCGAAGCAGTCTGTCTTTGCGCATGGTAGAGACTAAGTTAGATCTTGTTTTTCTGAATAATCTTTTTTCTCCCAAAGTCGACATGCTTAAAATCATGCAGGCTTCRTACTGAAAATAACAAATGGTTGTAGCAGGCATAAGGTAAAGTAATTTGGCGGTTTGGATGCTAAAACTTTATTTACAAGCCATTTCGAATACAGAAGGGCTGCTAAGATGACTGCTTGTCCATTTTTCTTCCTTACTGCTTTCTGCAGTAAGAGATGATTTTCGCTAATTTTTTACAGGTTCCAATTGGGTAATTTGAGATTAATTTTGGAGTGGATTGTTAAATATGAGCTATAAATCCAAGAGGATAAGGGTCACAATCAAAGGGGTAATATAACCTTATCTATTGTACACACATTCTTTCTGCACAAATCATTACTGTAACAAAGAGATAATTATATTCTATAATAGTTACACACAACTTTAAAAAATATTGTTTCTTAATTTTAACAGCAGAATTCAAAAGATGCGATCAGCTTTCAGGCGCTTAATAAATTCAGGATCGTGCCTGAGCATTTACTCATAGTAGCCACATGATGGCAATATTGCTAATCTTTAACTTTATTAGTTTGAAAAACTTGCTAACTCTGTTTTTGATTCAGAGTAAGGTATGTAATTCTATTTGAATACTGAAGTCCTCTGTTTTTTAGAGGAAATCTTTCTTTCATGATATTTGACTTTATATACATGATACTTGCTGCATATTTGGCCCATGTTGACATCCCTGACTTCAGGAAAAAAGGTGAACAGCAATACTACTTGATCTGTGACACTGCATGATCATAAATGTCCTATACCACACATGCGAATGATGCTGAGGCTTTGGAAACATGCATTAGACATAAAATGGGAGAATAACAAAAAGAAGAAAAGATATTTTCTGTGTAACTGAGGACATGGAATTTTTTACAAACCATCATTTCTGATAAGCCCTACAGAGCAAATGCCTTCATGTACTATGTCATAAATGTATTTTTGTTCTCTGCGTTAAAGAATGTACAAGGCTTGGTATCTACCCCATCAGCTGCCTGGCCCGGGGGGGAGACTTTTGCAACCCTGCATAGCCCACTGCAGGATCAGGGCTTACTTTCAAACAAATGACTGTCCAGCAAAAGAGCTTTTAGGTTCCCCAGCTCAAATGAGAGTAGTGTAGGAAGGCTTTTGACAGAGGCTTCTGGGAAAAAAGACAGGAGAAGACACCTGTTGCCAGGAAAAGAGACGTTCTTCCATGACTGGAAAAATGTCCGAGAAAAGGTCTGCACAAACAGCTGGTGACAGAAGAGAGAGAGACAAAGAAAGACGCAGTGAAGGAGTAGTGGTAGCAGAAGAGTGACAGCACTAGGGATGTGTGAAGTGGAAGTGACCTTGGTTCTGTAGTGAAAACCGTGACACTGAAATGAGACCCCTTTATGACGCATTCTTAAGGGTTTCAGCTCAACACAAGCAGAGTTTTAGCAGGCAGGAGGAGAAAATGCTACTTTCCCTTTTTCTTTTTTTTTCCTTCTTTTTCCCCTTTTATGAGCTGCAGTGGAACCTGTAAAAGGATTGTCCCTAGTGAGAACCAAGTAATTTCTGAAATGGTACAGCTGTAAAACAGGAGAACAGGATCTGGCACCAGTGAGGGAGCTCAGCCGAGTTTAAGCAAGATCTTCACTAATGGCCTTAGATTCTAGATGTGATAAATACAGGCCAGTTTTGGTGGAGACTGGGGGAAAAATGTGTTCTTTTAGCCAAAGTAACTATCATCTTGACAAACATTTTGCTGGATTGTTATTTGAATGAATTTTTAATGGAAAACATGCAACCTGCTCTAATAAGAGCACATTCATAATTTCTAGCACGCTAGTCCTGTCCAAAATTCACTTGGCTTTGCTCTGGGTAAGGGATACCTTAAGAAGGAAATGTTGGACTGCAATTCCACTTGGCTGAAGCACACAGTACAACATGAACAGCTGTGGAAGCCAGATTTACTGCAATAAGTGAGGCTGCTAAAATCCTGACATTACTTTGATTTTTTTTTTAATGAAAAAGTCCAATATAGAGTTTATGACTTTTCATACAGTTATTTATTTTAGGAATAAGAGATCTGCCAAACACAGCAGGTAGTTAATACCCAATTCAGACTGCATTTAAATAGGAAAGGAGCTATTGGCTACATCCTTTGGGATTCTGTGATTAACCTACAGGGAGCTGTAGGTGGCTTTTTCCACATGCATGCAGATGAAATGTGAGTTGGAGTTGGCTGCCATTGAATATTTTGAAGTTCAAATCAGATGCAGCAGATAATCCAACCCATCCTCTGCCGAAATACTCCTTTTCATAGGGGACGGAGGATAGGCTCACGGTAGATGGCAGCAAGCTGGGACACAGATTCAATCCCTGCCTCCGTCCCAGACATGGGTGTTACCTGGACTCAGAAATAGGGGCTGTGGTGGTCTGCCACCATCTGGTGTCTGAGATGCACGCAGGCAGCTGGTGGCAGCTACAGCTTTTGAGTGTCGTACTTGCACAAGTATCCCATTTCAGGCAGCAGTTGACTGCACTCAGCTCCCAARGTCCTGCATGGGGCCCTGCTGTTGACAGGCAACTCTGGGGTCTCGGACTGAATTGGCTGATGATAAGGCTCAAACCCCCTTCGGTCACAAACCTGCTGCCTCCTGCATTGCAAGGGGTTGGAGATGACTGTCTTCAGTTAGGGCTCAACCAGGCAGTTGCTTTTTAAAACCTCTCTCGTGAACTTGACACTGTTCATCTAACTCCCCCACTTGCTCAGTACTCATTATATAAAAAAAAAAGCAGGATAACAATCCTTGCATCCCTCCTGAGGGTGCTGTGCAGCTAAATCCATTAGTGTTTGTGAGACTGCCAGTGATGTGGGCCACATAAATATCTCAATAGATACCGCAGGACAGGATAATATTTTCCATATTCTTGTAGGATTTCACGGAGGTATGAATTAAATGCTGATAGTGCAGAGATTGTGTACAGATGTAGCAGCCATTAGGCATTTATTAATAGAATACAATAGACATCACAGCCTGGATGCTAAAGCTTCTTGTTGGGTAGGACATTGGAGCTATTTGCTACCGATGTGACAATCCACTCAGCAGGGCTTCTAAGGGGTTTATCTAATCTAAGATCACCATTCAATTCTTAACACAGAAGCTCATTATTTTATTTCTACTCAATTAGATCCAATCAGCAAGATTTTGATTCCTCCTTTATCCATTATAAGAGTAGTTATAACTGTTGGAGAGATGGCCTGAACGCGTTTGGCAGTTTTATGTCCCTTGATGCGCAGAAACGTTTGGAAGCCCATGGACAAATCCAGATGTGAGGATGCGGTGCCAGTAAACTAGAGACATATTACCAAGAAGTTTAAGATATGTTCTGTGTTTTGCAGATGTTTATTTGTAAGAAGAGAAAGAGCTATCCATGGTGTAAACAATGCTATGATTGTTAAATTGATCTTCTTTGTATTGAAGCACCAGAAAAGAGGATATTTGAAAAGAGAGCTCAGGACAATCTTCTTACCCAGGTTTCCTTTAGTAATTTCAGTTCTGCCTCAGCTGAGTTTTGCTCTTAAAGAAAAGCTAAGATATCTCTGCTTCACTCTTCAGCAACTGAACTAAATTGCCAAATTGGTCAATCGCAGTTTGCAGAAAACAGATTAATTTTGTGTGTACTGATTTCTGCAGAAGAAACGGTTTAAAATGCCAGCTGTATCAATTTCTGTTAGCCACCCATTAGCCCTTGGTAGATGTGTATCACATRTTAATAGTTTAATGACAATGATGACCTTCTTCCCCCTTTCTGCATCAACTGTACAGTTTACTAATGTAGAAGAAAAGGAGCCAGAGGAGCCAGCTGCAAACCTCTGCTAAAAGCAAAGCATAGTGCTATTTTCCAAAGTGGAAAGACAAGTCAAAAATTCTGTTAAAATGCAGTACTGGTTAATCCATAACTTTTGAATTATGTTTTCTGACCAAAAGCACCCTCAGCATCTGACTTCAAATGTTGCTTCTTTCAATCTTCTTTTTATTTGACTGACATTGCAAAATGCATGCCTGCTGTTGATGCCAGGAAAAAGAAAGTTACAGTCCTTGTGAATAGCATGTATAATACATGTACAATAGGTGCTTCACTGGCAAAAAAACTAAATATCAACGCAAAAAAGCAAATAAATGCATGAATTTTCTATCTTTAAAGAATTTGTCATGTAATTAATGCTGTGATAATAATAACAAACCATTGCATGGGAAGACAAGAACAAATTGTCTAGTCAATGGAGAATGAAGATACCGAATGAGCACGGAGCTTCACAGAATATTTTTCTTAGAATTTTCTGGTATTTGGTAATGTTTTAATTGCAGTAGCAAGCACTTGCAAGCACGGAAGTCAGCCACATGATTTCTTCTAGGTCATACATTTTCAACATTTGTACTTTAATATCCAAGTGTCAGTCATAAATAAAGTACCAAATACTCATATTAACCCTGGGTCAATTTGAATGTCTCTCCCTTTCAACATGAATTGTTTTACACCTACTATCTGACTATCAAGTTTTATTAAAAAATCGTGACCGTACCCTGAAAAATCTTCTATCAGACCAGAAACCAAACTGGGAATGCTTGGAGTGACAGATATTCTTTCTCTTTGAGTTTACAGACAGTTCTTCTGTGTCTTCGCATAGATTGGTGTGTTTGGATTGAGTGTGTAAGTCCTGTATTTGACTTGTGTCTGGTTACTAAAGATGGATCAAAAATAGTAATAATCAGTATGGGAAATGAGTTTGCAGCCAGTATGTTAAAACACTCTGCAAACAGCATCAGTCTTTTTCAAATGAGCACTTAAACCTATCCAGCATGCCAAATCAGAGCAAGAATGTGCAGAGGAGCTAGGGAAGTCAGAAGGGAATGAATTACAAAACTGACTTTTAGAATCCATTTTCTTGTGTTTGTCTTCTGTGACCTATGTTACTTGATTAAAAGTTTAGATGGTAAAATTAGTAGTTTTTTGTGCTCTCTTTAGTAGCTAATGATACCTCCAGTTGTTTGAAAGTTGCAGAAACATGAGCTCACATCTTGATCTCTGAACAGTGTGAGATAATCCTGTAATATCCTAGGGACTCTACAGGTCAAAATTTAGTTAGTTATTTAGGCAGAATGAGCAGTTTACTTCAGAAATACAGCTTAGCCATGAAGTTTTGGGAACTCCGACTGTACAATTTATAGGCTGATATTCAGTAGTTAGAGTATACTTGTTACTATGGCTATATGTCTATCATGAACCACATTGAACGCATATTCATCTTGCTTACAAAGCATCCAACACATACCCGCCATGCTAGAGGTGGCTGGAGAACGGCTAACTATTGCAACTGAACTTTGACAAACTGAGGTGCTGCCTGGGACTGAAAAGGGCCGCTTTTTCCATACCTCTCAGGAGGTGATGAAATTTGCTAAAGAGAAAACCAAGAACCCAGGTGGCCAAAACATGGTTTCAAAAATGTCTTGCAGAAGGAATGGACAAAACTTTAGACAGGAGAAAGAAAAAGAAGAGAAGATGTTTTAGCAGATCAGGTCAAAAGAAGTTGTTACAGGACTGGCCAAGCTGACAGAAAGCCTGAGCTGTGTGCCTAGAGACTGTAAGCCCTCCGGAGGAAGAGACAGCTAATTTGAAAGATCTCGTGTTCATGAAGGGTGAGCTTCTCTAATGACCTMTATTCTCCTGTTTGGGCTTTTGAAGCAATGATACTGTCATAAATTCTATTCAAAGCCCATTTCTATTTTTATGTGTCAGCTTGCTTATATCTGCCATGTAACTTCTGCAATGAAGTAGCAAGCTAAAAGCCAGAAGACTCCTGATTTCCTTGGGTTTCTGGTAGAGGGTGAGTTTAAAATGTGGTAGAAATCTGAGGAGTCATTACTGGACTCCAGAGAGTGGTAGTTGCACTGTGTCATCCAGTGCTTCGGTTGTGTTACAGGACRCAGGAGCTGCATTGCAGTTAAGTGCTGAGCGATCCCAAACGAGGGGCTGTGCCTGGATTCGGCTTAGACTCCAGAGGCCAAATGGCCCGAGAACAGCAAAGATTGCTTGATCAAATAGTTTCACCAGGTGGGTAGAGTGAACAGCATTTTTGATGGGACATTTGTCAGCCAATGATGCCGAGAGTTATGCATGAACATGGATGAGGGAACACAACATTTGTTATATGTTCAGGTTACCAAATGAGCTCCTTAATGTTACTGGGGACGCAAATGCCTTTTCCTCACTCCCAGCTTTCCACTGCTGGCAGCTTATATAGCTATAGCTACAAAGTGATGATATTCCCTCATTGTAGAGGGAATAAATAACAATTCCGTAAAACTACAGGAAATGCTAACTACTGTGAAACAGACTCACTGGGCTGACAGTGCTCCCGTGAATCACTAGAGAGATTAGATCATTGCTAAATTACTGAAAGGAAAATGGTTTACTAAACTGTCGTGACTTCCAAGCTCTTCCTTCTCAACTTCCTTCCAAGACTGAGGGGACTTAACTGATCATAACTTCGCCTGCATGACGTAACCCAAATCTAATATAATTTTATCTGATCTTAACTGCAGTAGAATTGATTCTGTGAGCAAAATATTGAAATAATGAAATTTTTATGAGTGTTCTACTTAAAAATGCATATTAAAGATAGCAACCTGATGATGTTAAAGTACATCTCCCTCCTCTTTCAAACAATCAAAACAAATTTAAGCAATTTAAACTTAAGCTTTTGTTTAATGGCCAATGCAAGTGAGTGCTCTTTCTTGCTTTCTTGGAGATTGCTTCAGTGTTTGTAATATTACCTTTTAGTGATACTTCTACAAAGAGAATAGGCAAGTGTTTGTGCAGTTAAAGATTTACATGAATCCATATAGTACTTCCATTCTCTAAAGTGCTTATAATGACAATTCTTTAGATTTCTTACTGAAAGCAGACTGTTCAGATTAACTATATGCAAAGATTACAAGGTTACTTTTTTTGAGATAGTTTTGACTGTGGTAAGGCAAAGAATGGTGATGCTTCTTTCACAAATACAGATGTGGATTAGGAATTTGGATATTACATCACAAAAGTTTGCAGAAAGGAAAGGAACTTGATATTGCATTTCAGCRACTACTTTTTGGTCTCCTCTTTCTTTTGGTACTCAAGCTCTTTCTATTTGATTTCAGCCATGTTGGTTAAGTAAATGGAAGTTTCCATGGCTTGTTTGAATATCTTTTCTAACTTTTTTTCTTGTGTGGTCCCATTCTTCTGTTAACTAGATCAAGCCAAAGTTTCACCAAACCCATGGCAATGTTCTTGCCGATAAACTGTCAAATACCTCCTTCTATGGCTTCTGCAAATTTGCTTTGTCTCTGTTGGATTTCTTACTGTGCAATGTGTGCTATGTTTGTGCCAAGTCCTTCCCATGCTCAATAAACATTTCAACATACTTATGGTAGTTAGATGCAAATATGACGTCAACTAGTCAGTTATGGTTACAAGAAAATATTTGAGCTGTTCCACTGTAGATTAGTACTAAAGACTGAATGACTTGCATGTTGGCATTTAAAATAATCATGTTACAACTTTATGAAGGATATTTAGAATGATGTGTCTGACTAGTTGTTTCAGCTTTTTCATTGCATTTTCCCAGTTTCGAGCAGATGACAAAAGATCTTGTTGCATTCTTTCTCTCCACTTTTTCAGTGGTATCTCAGATAACGGGATAATCTTTTTTTTGGGGGGGGGGGGACATTTTCTTTTCAGATGTAGATTAGTAGCATTCTGCAGCAGTTGACATGGTGGGTGGGTGGGAGATACCTACATGCGCTTACAGGTTTTTTAGCTATTTTGATCACTTTTGATCACAAATTAATGTTTAATTACCCATTTTATATTGATGACAGCATTGATCCTTCTAGTTGTTATTAGTTGTTTTTTTCTTCCTCCATCTTTAATTTCTTCTAGGCATAGTATGTGATAAACAGAATTCATACGCTGATTAGCAGCTTTCATATTTGTTGCAATCAGAATGGAAAGAAACAGCTACTGAACTCAGCACTGCAAAGTGCGGAAACAAGTCTAGCCACTATTCAATAAAACTATTCTCCTGTGCTCAGTCCACCTTTGGTTTATAGCAGACTGATTTCCATCTACATGTCCTACTCCCTACTGCTCATTTAGTATCCCGTTGCCTATCAATTCCATTCACTAGTCATGACCTTCTGTCAAATCACTCCTGGCACAATCCATTCCCTAAGAAAAACTTTTCTTCTCTATTTGGGAAGTTTTTGGATACTCCTTCGAGTTCTGTATTTAAAACCTTCATTGTCAGACAGGACTTGTCTGGTTCATTTAGTCCAGCTCCTTGTTGTCCAAGGGAGCAACATTAACCCTTTCATTAACTGACCATGCTCCATTTTAACAGCCATTTGATTGCTTGTCCCCTTTACTCGTATCATAACACTGTTCCAGGTATTCATTCTCTGAAGGACAGAAACATCATTTTAATTTTAAGTGAGACTTTTTTTCCAGATGGTTTGTTCTTCTGCAGACATTGTTTCTCTACCTCTTTGCAAGGAAAACCTCACCTTGTTTTATTCTTTGATCATCCATTATTAAAAACAAAAGTTTTCAATTATTCGTTATGCTTGTGTAAATAATCTAGAATGATACAAACACTGAAAAACTGAAGCAAAACRTTAAATCCATGTTCTTCCAACAGAAACCCAATAAAATGTAGAAACTGACCTTTTCCACCAAATTACTTTTGCATTGGTTTTGATACTGGGGGGTCAAGGTTTCAAAAGAAAATCCTGAAGGTTTTGCAACCATAGTACAAAATGACACATTACATCTTCTTTCACGCATGAAGGACTCATGAGAAAGTACAGCAAAAAAGATAATACCAAACTTACAGGTGCCCTGAAAGCCTCCCTTTATAAATGCACTTAAAAATGGCCATTCAAATAAACAGCAGCATGCATTACAAAACCTAGTGCATCAAATCACTGACAATTACCTTAAAAAAATACAATGCACCATACAGTTACTGCCAGAAGCATATCAACCTTTGGTTTTTCATTTAGAATATTTTTTTTCTTTGCAAGCCTGCACAACAGATTCATTGTCTTCAAGTTTCATTTCTGTGGCAAGTACCGAGAAGATTACTACAGCTTTTGTGGCAATGGTCCCATTGCCGTGAACAGTAACTTTAGCTTATGCCGTTGAGGCCCATCAAGAACATGCTGTAGTTTATAGGCGTAATAATGGAGATGGCATTCATTTAGGAAGAAATTTTTCAAATACACTCAGCTGTGGCCTAATTCTGAATGTCTTACCAATGACTTCTGTGGAGGGGGGAGGAAGGCCAATATTCAGAGCATSGCATCCCATCAGTTCTTGAGATTTCTAAAATAAGACATGAGCATCCTTCATTCAGTCRCCTGTGAGAGTTGAGTCATTGCCACATCACTTCTTTATCTGAATATTTTGCAAGGAAACATCCGTTAGCTTCAGGTAGCTTCTTTGTAGTAGGGCACCTGCCTGACTGGAGGAGGTGCATGGGCAGGGTGAGGAAGATGTGGGGAGACGTGGGGAGCCTGGGAGCCTCCTGTCTAGCCAAGTGCTGTGTAAAAGCCCCAGGCTCTGCTGCATCAGCTCAGGCAGGATTCAGGGGATTCAGTGGGTCTTTTTTGCCTCTGAACAGGAGGAAATTTCCCTCTTTACTAATTTCCGCTGTTCAAAGGTTTGCTAATTTGATCACATGTAATGAATTATGTGACACTTTTTTTCCTGTTCTGGTCCATGCTGGTTCTTACTGTAAAATAGAGTGTTTTTACAAGTGGGCTGCATTTACAGTGTCATTCCTAATTTCAGAAGGATTTCACCAGGTACATGTGTGTATATTTATTATGCTAATAACCAATTGTAGTTAAGTTTAAATGGTGTATTATTGGTCTTAGTGTTTCTGGCATATGGCCCATAGACATCAGTGATCGTGTTACTTGAGTTATGAATTTTCTCTTTACTTTGTTATATTGAAATGGTTGTGTAATGTAACTTTTAAAACTAAAATATACTCAAAACAGAAGTGCGGGTGAAGAAAATCTGGGGTATGGGAGGTGCAGCATCTGGGTTTGCATTCCCAGCATTTAAAGGGGACTGTCTTTAGTTACCTGCAGCACCAAAATAACTTGCAATCCATACCCATAACATATGCATTTCACAGATTTGTATATAAGTGTACATAGTCATAAATCTAAAGAAATGTTGTGAAGCATCCATAGGCCTAATAGAGCTTCATTCATTTCAAATRTGAAAACTAGAGCTGGTAAAATATATACACATATATAAGTACTTAAAAACTATAAAACAGCTTTTGGAGAATTTTTCAAATGTCTGTGCATGCTCTTTTTTACTTTAAGTGTTCAGTGTGAAAAGAATAATGAAAAACACTTTGTTGCTGGCAGCTAAAATGAGAATAAAGAGCAGATGAACACAAAGGATTCATTTGTTAAGCAGTTAACAACAACTGGGTGTAAAAAGAAAAAATGAATAGTTTTGGTGTTTTCCATTTTCTGACAAAAATCAAAAAAGTGTTAATAATTTTTCATCAAAAAATTAGCCATTCCTTTTCATTAGAATATTTTTTAGAAGCAATGAGTATTTCCCAACAAGCTCTGGCCAAAATTCTGTTGACCATAATGTTACAGAATTGGGCCTTAAATGCGTGCCAGATCACCAGGCTGACTGAGCAAGAGCATCACAGTTAAAATGTCTAAATTAATAAACAACATCATTGTTCTTGTCTTCTTTGAAAGTGCTATACAAGATAGCTCTCTCCTGTATTCCTCTTCCTACAAGTTATTTTATTAGTGCCATCTGTATTAAAAAAATCTATTACCTTGTAGTGTTCAAGTAATGTTCTATTCAAATGCGATAGTTATGAATAATAGAGCATTTCTGGTGGCCTCTGTAAGTATTTTTACCATCTGACAGTCTTCATGCACTAACAATTATATGTCTTTATAGATGTATTGGAAACTTTTCTGCCCCGTTGAACAAAAAGCTCAGAGTGAAATCCACAACTTTCTTTCTCTCTGTCCGTCTTTGGTGGTTTCAGTTTTCTTTGCTATAAATTCAGTTACATTCGCAGTCCTCAGCAAGTTTAAAACCAGGAGGAAAGTAAACTCATAAGCTAAGCACCCTGGAGAGACTGGAGCTGAGGGAACCTGTGAACAAGAGAGAGGCCTGTCATGGCTAGGAAATGAAAAGCTTAAAGAAATCTGCAGGCAGATACAAAACGGAAAGACAGAGGCAAGCAACCATATCCCCTGTGTAGAAGTGAGTTTATTTTCATATCGTCTTTTTAATGCTCTCTTATTAACATGATTCAGGTAGATGTGGCACGGGGCACAGCTCTGCAGAGGAATGCAAAGACACGGTGGAGTTGATCTGGAGCTATAGAGAAGAGCTACTGCTGCTTGCCTCTTCCAGAAGATGTGTTTATAGGTGCGCTGTTGGGGTTAATGCTTTCTCCAAAAGCCGTAGCTGGCAGCAACCAGCTTGATGCTGTCCTCAGAAAGACAGCATCTGCTTGGCTGAATCCTGCAGCTTCCTCCAGCCCACAGTCTGGGGTACAGTTCCCTCCAGACAGACTACATTGTCACTCAGTGCAGAGCCATCATCTCCAAGGCCACAGGGCACCCGAAAATTGTTGGGTTCACCTTGATTCCCCTTGTTTCGCCTCCGCCAAATGTCAGGCAGGCATCTAATTAGCAAGATCCCCAGCTTGCAATGACAAGATTAGAAAGAAACAAAAATAAAACGCAACCTTAGTCTGCCTCATACRACCAGACACAGGTCCGAGTCCCTCTTTGGATTCCCAAGGTATACATCAAGTTTTGGAGCTGAAAATCCAGGACTCTCAGCAATGCAAGGCTCCCCTTCCCAGTGTTACTCTAAGATCTGTATTCCTTCAGCAAACCTCACTTTTAGCCAGGGAGTGGGAAGGGGGCTGGRACATACAGCCCAGCTGTAAGAAGGGCATTGTGCTTTAGGGAACCACCCTGGAGGTGTCTCTCCCTCACCTCTCACACCTGCATTTTTCTTCCTCTGGACTTTAGTTGTGGATCTAGATGCAGAGGCCCTCAVAGGCTCTGTCTGCAGCTAGGTGCTTTGGGACTCTCAGGTGATGCCTCTTTTTAGTTCACAACTAGTCTGCAATGGGAAATGTGAGGTGCGCGCACACTTCTTTCAGAGATTGGAGGTCTTAGGGGTTTAACGGTTACTTTCCTTTTGCTGGCTTGCTGCCCTCCCTCTCTTCCCCCTCTCTTTTAATTAATTAACACTAATGTTAAATATTATGCAAGCAACCATAAGCCTGTATCTCCAGCTCATTACCAGCTTCCTTCAGAAGTTGCTTCCGGCATGCTATCATCACAGGCAACCAACCAGTAAACAGGGTGTTTATCCTAGGATGTGACTATTGGAAGAAATTTGCTCAGTTTTTACTGCAGTTTCCATGGACAAATGCTATTCATCAGCACCTTAGCTACAAAATCCACTTTATTTTCAAAATACCTAAAATACCTCAAAGTCATTGCACAAGAATTGATTTCTAACTGTTTTCCAAGGCTTATTAAATCTTCTCAACTTTTGTTCTTCTTTGTCTTCCATGTAACAAGTGTTTAGCCCTTTAAAATTTGAACAAATAAAACAAATAGGCAGCTCATGGCAAAGCATAAGTGTGGGATTATTCTGTCAGCTTGCCCTTTTCTCCCACTGCCGGCCTGAGAGCGATTAAATGAAGCTGACATGCATTAGCAAGGCAGCCTAACTGAGCATGAATTGCTAGGAAAGTAGCAATAACCCAGGCCAGTATGGATTCTCGAGCACCCCCATTAGGGACTGTTGATCAATATCGGCGATTATGACATTTTAAAAATAAAATTGATTGTCCTTGACTGAAGTGGAAAGGTGGACTCGCTCATGTCTGCCACCAGAAGCAGCTGCTCTGCTCAGTATGGAAATGTTGTGAAATGGCCATTGCAGGTCTTACCTTGGTGCCTTTCTCACATGGGCAAAACTCCCGTGACTTTGATTCTCTTTGCTCTGGAGGCCTTTTTGTTAAAAGCTCTATAATAGACTTGGAAGTATTGACATTAATAACAAGCTTATGGGTGAAATTCTGACCTCATTAAAGTCAATGGAGCCAGAATTTCACCATTTTATGTATCCGTATGCGTATATAAAGTATATACATATGCTCTTAACAGCTCAAATCTGCACATTGATTCACTCTTTTTATTCACTCTACTTTCTAGCAGTTTTCTTACCAAAGATATTTTAGGTATGACCTAATGAAATGAATGGATTTTCTTCATGCTTAAAGCAGAAAATAAAATTAACAACTTTTTCCCCCAGGAAGCCTTCTTCAAAGGAAAAATGAGGGAGGTCAGTATATCGTGCCTGTCTTCTTTGTGGAGCATTTTAGGCCCATTCAGATGTCTGAGTTGACGGAAAGCTCTGTTATACAAAATTAGCAGGTTTCTTAGTGAAGGGGAATACCTCATCTAGATCTACTGCCTGGGAAGGAGGGAGGGAATGAGGGGTGGGGAAAGTGGGGTAACGTGACTTCCAGGGAGCTGCTCCAATTTATGCTTGGGCAGGATCTAGCCTCGCTAGGTTCAGACATGTCTTCTGATATCCTTAGCACAAGAACAGGAAAGGATACGAATTAACCTGGCAATCAGCATGACCAGGTGCAGAGTTAGTGCTGAGAAAAAGAAACTGTAGATAATCGGAACACATGGACTAAGCTATAAGAATGATTTCTTAAAAAAAAACAAAGAAAAGAAAAGAAAAAAAAGAAAATCCCTCTTATCACAGAATCACAGAAKGGTTGAGGTTGGAAGGGACCTCTGGAGATCATCTAGTCCAATCCCCCTGCTCAAGCAGGGTCACCTAGAGCACGTTGCACAGGATCGCATCCAGGCGTGTTTTGAATATCTTCAGAGAAGGAGACTCCACAACCTCTCTGGGCAACCTGGTCCAGTGCTCTGTCACCCTCACAGTGATGAAGTTTTTTCTCACGTTCAGATGGAATTGTCTGTGTTTCAGTTTGTGCCCGTTGCCTCCAGAAATTCTGTGTCCACCTGTAAATCCCAACTGCTGTTTTACTGATTACTTTGCTGTATCTGCAACAAGATGGTTTGTGGAGAAATAAATGAGACAGTTGGTCCACAGAGAGGTCTGGTGGTGCAAAGTGAGCCACAGAAACCTGTGGCTGGGAGCCAGGGCAGGGGAAGCAACGGAGAGGGAAATGGGATCTCATCATTTCAGTGGCACTGAAACATTAAATCAGCTTGCTAATTCTTGTGGCAGCTTAGCCTCATGGGCGCAGGCAGAAGCCACGTTTGAAACCTGTGGTTCAGGTCGCCAAAGGCATGAGCACTCTAGCTGTTTCCTACAATAATCTGCCAAATGTACCCCAGATGTAGCTGATGTCTTCCAGTCTGAGCAGTCTCTGATGGATTATGTGTTCCTCCAGCACCATGGTCTTTTGGCCCGTGCTGTGCGGAAGGGTAGACGCAATGATCATAACGCTTTTTTCAGGGCTTAAGACTGATGTATTCCTGTACTTCCAGCCAAAAGGTAGGTCACTTTCGCCCCCCACCTACATTGCATCTGAAAAGAGTTCTTGTTTATCTCCGACCTAGCCTTAATGTCATTAGCTCAATCTCTTTGCACTTCCTGTTGGTTAAACCCCTTTCCTAAAGATGGAGGGAGTTGGTCAATTAGGAATACCATCTTGCAAGGGAACTCCTGGTTTTAATCCCACACAGCTCAGTAATAATAGAATGTCACATTTTCTTCCCCTGGACCATTATTCAGTTTCAAGTAGCAGTATTAGAGGCAACTAAAACTTTTTCTTCGCTTGAGATCTCTTGATTTATTTTTGGTTGTTTGTGATGCCCTGAACCAGAGTTACCCGTTTGACATATTCCATCAGATAAAATCAGGACCTGCCATATTTCAGGTGGCAAAATCCCCACTGACTGGAGAAGGGGTGGCCCACCGGCTCTGAGGGAGGATGCTGAGGTGGGAGGCAGCAGTCTTGATCGTGTCSCAGTCTCCTCACTGTGCTCCTGGTTAGGGGTGTCTTGGAAAGAGCTCCTTGCTGCCTACGGAGCCACCGGTCCCTCTGTGCCCAGCTCCCTCCCGACCCCAGAAACCTCCAACCAGTCCCCTGGGGTAGTCCCTGGTCTCCAAACAGTGATATCCCTGTGCTGCCAACCCCCTTCCTCCGGTGTTGCCCCCCTGCAGCTCCGTCCCCTCTCCTGTGCCAGGTCCCCCACCCCCTGCTCCCCCAGTAATGTCACAGAGCTGTTCCCGTTCAGTGATGTTGATTAAAATGCAGTGTAACCATAATGCCTCTGTGCTACCGGAGAGGAGCACATGCCCTAGTGTTGCTTGCACTGCTCAAAGCAATTTTTGGCTGCCCTGGTCCCCCCGCCCCCGGACCCCTTCCTCGCCTCCCTGCACCCATTACTTGCTGCCTCTGCCGTACCTCCGTGCTGAGGCCAGGCTGGTGCTTCAGCTCTAGCTGGCAGGAGGCAAAATGAGCTCTATTTATTTAATAAAAAAAAAAACTGCTTTGATGGGCCTCTGAAAAAAAACAGGAGACACATGCAGACAGATTCAGGCATGTGTCAGCCCTCGGCCGCTGCTCTGCCTGGTTTCCCCCGCTACCAAGTTAGAGGCTGTCCAAAGTACACATTTCCACAAACAGTATCTCAGTGTTTCAGGAACCTCAGTCATTTTCCTTGATACTCTTCTGCCTTTCGATCCCACCGATGGCCAAGGGATTACTCGGTAAAAGACGGATACCTTGGTTAAGGTATCGGAGACCCCATGCGCAGCTGAGAGCTGGGGCTGGCTGTCGAGCCATGCGACAGCCGCAGAGCAGAAGGGGAGGCCGAGGTATCGTGACGGAGGTTTGTCCATGTTCATTGCAGCCAGACCTTTTAACCTTGCTAGAATGGATATGACTTCTGTTTTAAGTGGGAGTTTAAAAAAATAAGGCAGAAAAAGCCTCAATTTTAGCATGGAATGAGATCCACTGGCCCGTAGCACTCTGTGAAATAAACCATTTCACTCTCTTTATTGACATCAGAGTACTTTCAGGTATTTTTGCCAGAACTTTATAAGTTGTTTTTACTACTGTTACGTAGTCTGTTTGGCTGGGGATTTGTGAAGCAAGAATAGCGCTACACACATAAGTATTCCCACTGCACAAACATCTTGGCAAGTGAAATAACTTATCAGTATGGAGCAAACATACTACATAATGACACACAAACCCATTTCCTGCACTTGGACTTATGTTGTAGTATTCATGGCTGTCCAAAACACTTCTGTCAGAGCTGATACCATAATCACTTGGCTAGATCTATTGTAATGTTAATATAGGGGGGAAAAAAATCTAGCCTTTATTAGGCTACCTTTCATCCTAAAAGGCATCCCAGAAAATTTATAATGGACTATGCACAATTCAACTCCATCTTTATTAAGAAGCCATTGTATAAAGGAGTTTCTGTCCATTCCTTGCATCCCGGGGTCTGTTATTTAAGATGTCTGCAGTGTTAACAAAGTCCCTGTACAAATTTTTGCTTCACATCGTACAGAGTACCTACGGTTAATAAAATAGAATATATTGACCATGTATATGAAGGAGTTCATTTAAAAAYAGAATGAAAAGAATAATTTAAAAAAAATGAATCTACCTTTAAAGGCCTAAAAGAAAAAAAAAGTCTTTTGGAGAGATTAAGTCAGTTTTTACCAGTCGAGTGCTGGAGCCTGACCCCAAATCCTTTTTGTTGTTGCTCTCAGCAAATTTCTTAGAAATGTTATTTTATTTTTTAAAAGTACTAATGATAATAACTTGCACTGATGATGAAAAATACCCTGTCACATTTCAAGCCAGCATAAATAAAAAATGGCTAGGTGACCAGCCACGGAAAAGAAGGTTCAGAGTGAAAACAGTGGAAATGTTGACAGAATCCAAGCTCTGGAGGTGCTGCCAGGTGATAATGTAATTGCAAACAGGCTTTTTGCCAAATGAAGTATACCAAATGTAGTTGTCTCACAGTTGTTGGCAGTATTTTTTTTTAACCCTATTAAATGTCAGTGGGTTGGTCCATATGTTGTTCCAGAGGGACCTACAGCTCTCTGGGCTTACCAAGAATCTAGTGCTTTTGTGTGTGTGGGGGGGGGGGGGGATTTAAACTGTATATCATACTGGACTTCACTGTAAATGAAATGGGCAGGCTTTTTTCTTTTTTTCTTTTTTTTTGTTTTTAATTGTTTGAATATACTGTGGAATGATTGTGTTTTATCAGGATTTTAGCAGCAAGTGTCTTCATTTTATACTCCTCCTGGCAGGCAATGGTTACAATCTTTGTGTGTAAGCTCTTCTGGCATGGAGGCTGCCTTTTGTGCCCAAGTCTGACAGAATGGCATTTCTCCAAATTCCACAGGACTAAACGGAAAGATTCTGACTAGCGTTAATGCACCTTCAGTCAACTCTGCATGCAAAAGATGCCAGGACTGAGTCTAAGAAATTAGCACTTTTGATTACTTGATTTTGGGGGATAGGATTATCAAAACTGTTTTCCTAAGCAGTGTAATATGTGGATTGTAGAAAATGCTAAAGCTGCTATCTAGAGTTAATTGAAGAGCMAAATGTCCATCTGTGAAGTATTCTGATATTTCGATTTTTTCTCCAGTTTTAGTAACAGCATAAAGTCAGAAGTCTATTTTTGTCATATTACACACATTTGTAAAAACCCACTTCTGATCCACTGAAATGTTTTGTTTCTGTCATGGTGAATCTTTTTGTTTCAACAGTGTCCTGAAATTTTATTTTGATAAGGTCAAAACATTATAGTAAAATATAAAATATTGGCTATAACATACTATTAAATACATCTGTTGTAATACTATTAAAATTCATATTTCAAGGCACTCCAAAAAAAAACCCAACAAAACAAACAGAAAGGTAACTCGAAGCAAAACTAATGCCTTGTCAAAATGAAACATTTATACGTTATGGAAATGAGAAACTTAAAAGGAAAAATGGAGCTGAAATCACTGTGTCTTACCCTGATGTTTTCTGTTTTAGACAAAAGTGTGGGGTTTTTTGTCAGAACACTGTTCAAACGCCAAATTGTGGCCATCTCTGCTTTACTGCTTGTCACAGGGCAAAAAGTATAAACCAAAAGATTGCTTTCAGAAGAACTCCTCTTGAACTGGCCATATACAAAATTCTGATTTAAAGCAGGCAGGTATTTGCAGTCCCTGGAGCATTACAGTCTCCTTTGCACCTATTCTTTAGGTTTTGGAGCAGTGTTGCGTTTGCATGCTTGCTTTCTACAGCAAGAAAGGAAGACACGAACAATGGTAAACTTTGTATCACAACCCTCATAAGTTAAAAGCCATCTTAGCTTTGTTTTAAGCCAGGCACAGAAATTATAAAGCAGCTGTGTCCCGCAGGCAAGTCTGAGAGAACTCACACATAGTCACTTAATCTGTAGCCGCTATGGGAAGCAGATGTCCGGGAAGAGGCATGGTTTCCCCCGCAGGCGGCTGGTGGTCTGCAGGAGGGGGCAGCCCTGGGCACGCCGCCGGGCCGTGGCGGCCGGGGCGCGCTGCTGCCCGCGCACAGGCTGGAGGCGCAGAGCAGCGCACCACCCAGGATGCTCAGGGAGGCGGAGGCGAAGCCGAGGTAGAGCGCTTGCCCTATCTCGTACTTCATGCCGCTGGGCAGCAGCGGGTTGTAGAAGTCGGCGACGACGTCGCTTGTGGTCCAGGAGACGGGCACCAGGCAGAAGAGGCCGGCCAAGATGAACGCGACCCCCCCTGCGACAGCGGTCGGCGTTTTGGCAGAGGTGCCCTTGGCACACTGCGTGCACTCCATGCCCACCACAGCCAGGGCGCACGCCAAGGCGGACAGCACGGAGGAGATGACCATCATGGCACGGGCGGCTCGCAGGTCCCGTGGCAGCGCCAGCTGGGACCGGTGGGCTTGGCACTGGTAGATGCCGGTGCTGTGCCAGACGCACTCCATCCACAGCCCTTTCATGTACGCCACCGCTGTTATGATGTTGGTGCCCACGTGTGCCGTGCGCCACCAGTGTGGCAGCAGGGTGGCAATCAGGGTCCCGAGCAGACCGAGCAGGCTGAGGAAGAAGCCAAGCAACTGCAAGGCCATGCTTGCCATGTTAATGTTTGTCCGGCCCGGTTCCCTTAATAAAGCACCTTCGCTCGAATCCCTTCGGAAAACACGGGCTTTTCTTGGGAGATATGCAGCTGTTTTACTTTGACACCTTCTGTTCTCCTAATAAAAGGTAACTGAGGGAAAAAGAAGTTAATTATTGCCCAAACGCATTACCTCTCCAACCAGTAAGGTGCATTTCAAGTGCAGTTAGTGCAATAATTAGCATAGTTGTCGCTGTTAATCGTACTTTTGTGGAAGTAATGGGAAAGCAAGCTTCCCTCTTCACTTATATAAACAGTCTTCTACTGCCCACTGGGAAGGAAACTCACAAAAACTTATGAAATGGAAAAAAATATTTTAAATTCAAATATTCTCCTTCCCAGCAGACTCTTCAAAAAAACAAACATGATTTCCTTTCTAAAGCAGAGAATTAGCTAGTGTTAACACTTAGAATGAATGAGATTTATAAAGTAGGGAACTGCAGGTTGCTTTACATGATGAAAACATTCCCAGAAGGTCACAGCAGGACTACAAAAACAATAAGGGTATATTTGCTCAAACTACGGAGCAAAGAGAGTGATTTAAAACCTGTGGAAGAGCATAACAAGTATTGGATTAAAGTTGCTTTCCTGACATGCCAGTATTTTTTGAGGTTGCATTTTAATAAAGCAACTCAAAGGGGAATAATTTTCATTTGCCTCTGTAGAGTTTCAGTTTATGATTTTAGGTTGTGGGCTAAATGACAGCATGTGAAACCAGATGTACATCATGGAGCTTCTGAGGAGCAACACCTTCACAGTTTCATTGTCTATAAATTCTAGCAGAAAAACAARGAATAGGAACTCTTCTTTCTGTATAAATTGCAGTTTAAGTGATCTTTTCCAACGGCTGCCTTGCAAGGTCTGTTATACATCACGCATTATGTGTGTGGGCAGAAACATGATATTTTAATATATAAAATAACTGTTGCATCAAAATCCAACTTGGAATTCAGAAACAGAAACAATTTCAGGCTCCAATCCTGCAAAGAGCTATGTGTGTGCTGAATGCATGTACGTAAGAGAAAGCATACGTGTTTGCAGGACTGCGCCTTAACAGGCAAAGGGAAGAAAAGCATCTGGCAAAACTAATGAAGACCATTAGAAAACAAAATAACGCAGAGTGACAAAAGTGAAGGCTGCTTTACATTCACCCTATCTCACTAATGAAGCAGGACTGCTTGAGGTGTGTATCAGTGCTGATTTTAGTCTTCAGATGACATCATGGCATACACTGACTTCTGCATAACAAAAACATGGAATGTCTCTTCCCAGAACAACTCAGACTCTACCTTGGACATTGTGCCAAAAGAAAAAAAAAATTTTAATGCAGGGATTATTTAGGCTAGGCAGGGCAGCAATAGAGAGTGGAAGACAAACTCGTACTTACACACATTCTTTTTCATTTGTTTGGAGCGTGTCTGCTATGCATAGACATAGGGTGGGAAGGAATCCAATATTGGATAGGACCTGTGGAGAAGTACCTGGCCCTGTGACTGCAAGGGAAGAGAAGAATCAAAGACTGGCTTTGCATTAGCTTGGCTAATTTTAGGAAGGCATTTTACTGCTTTTGGGGCTTCGTGGCCTTTCAGATACTCTGCACGTAATGCTTAGATGAAAATAACCTATTTTATGTGGTAGTTGAAATAATTTACCTGATTTTCAAATAGCCAGAAAAATGCAGAAGTTTTGATAACACAAATCATTGTTCCAGGTACATGCCATTGAATCTCTCTGGATTCTGCCAGGGAAGATCACGTTGCAGATTTCTTTCTCTTTGTCACAGCTATCACAGAGTATTTGATACAACGAGACACACATTAGGGCCAAGCGCAGCTTAGAGGAGCACAGCCAGGAGCAAGCAAAAGGGGTATCTCCAGCAATACCGAACCTGTGATTTCTGTTCCCACCATTTGCTTAGGTAAGAGCTCTAGAGCGCCTCAGCCTTTGTTTGTCTCTCAGTGTATTTGGTTTTGGCTCATATGCTAAGCATAAGGAAAAATAAACAGTATTTTCCCTTTTTACATTACAGTTTGTTTTCTGTGAGGTGTACCATGGTAGTATCTAAGCACAGTACATATTTTAGAGAATTTATCCTTATAATACTGCTCCAGGACCAGGGAGAACTAGACAGGCATCTGGGGCACTGCAGGAGAGTGAGGGATTTAGTCAGGTCCCACGGGAAATCTGTAATTGAACTGGAAATGGAACTGGGGTCTCCTGTGTCCCCATCCCAGGTCCTAACCCCAGCACCACCTTTCAAATAAATCTCAGGTCTCCACAAACTCTGACAGACCATCACTCCCTTGGTATTTTTCCCTGTGCATGTCTGCAGAGAAGTGGAACCCAAGATTATGCTCTGTCCAATTACTCAGTACGCACATTTTATCTGTGTATTGCACACCATTCAAAGGAATGCTCTAGGCTACTCTTGTATGCTTGCAAATAGGCTTTCAAGGTCAGGCATTAGACTTTGCAGCTAATCCCAGAGAGAACAGGGTATAAAAGGTAAATGTGATTTACACCACCCGTCACAGGAAATGGACTTCCATTTTAATGGAGGTCAGAATACTCTGGGGCTTGGCAGCAGCTATTTTTAGATATCATTAAGGTGTTATTTTTAAACATTAGCTATTAAGAGCCTTCTAATTTAGGAAACTGGTGTTAATTAGCCGCACTTGCTTGATGTCAAGTTTTCCACGTGCCTTTCTTAGTGGATGCCAGCTGCCCCTGGCATTCAGTAATACTTTAACTGCCGTAGAACAATCTTCTGCTCTCTACTTAAGTGGCAAAAATAACAATAACTTAACACATTTATCTCTAAGAACATCAATGGCCTCATTAAAATATCTTGCCTTACAGCTTTATTCCTAAGTGGTTGTGCTAGGAACACGACTATTACAGCAGAATTAGGTGAGTGGCTGATTGAATATTTCTTGTGGGTTAAACACAAGAATCAAAACAAGCCACCTTTCTGCATGGATGGTGTTTGCTGTTATTTTTTAGAGAACACAAGCCAGCAGTGAACTGAGMCGACCTGGGAATTGAGTGAACCAGAGCCAGCTTTAGGAGGAAGCAAAGAAGGCAGCTGTCTCAGGTAGCAAAGGAGAAGGCTGGTAAAATGGCTCCTTACTTCTACRGGGAGCCAGTGGTGTTACCGCCCAGTGTACCGTAGCCAGGGTGGACAGGAACAGCCTGCTCAAACCCAGTCGGCTGCTCGGACTGCTCGTCTCAACCTCTGGCTTGCTCTGGCAGAGCCCTGCAGCCCTGCTGCTGCTGTGTGCAGTGCTCATTCCCCTGTGCCCCCATTAGCCACAGGGGTGTCTGTCTGTACCCCACCAGCAGCAACACAAGCAACACTTGCAGATCTCCCAGGCTCTCCTCCAAGCCCGTCATCTCAGACGCATTATTTTGTCTTTATCCTCTCGGTGCAATTTGGCCTAGACTGGCAAGAAGCTTTGCGCCGGCTCTGAGCTGAACCCGTGCAGCAGACCTGGTTTGATTAGCACTGATATTTTGCTGGCATACACTGAGTGATGGATCCTAATGTCAAGACCCCATAACTGCACCATGAAAAGAGCAGGTCGGCATGCATGTTTTGTCTTCATGGCATAGCCCATCTGAGCACTGCACAGTTGTAAAATAATGTGAAAATTTGCGAAGAGAGACTATGAAACATTTGAATTTCCTTGCTCTGCCAGCTCATGCCAGCTCTCTTTTTATGAGCACAAGGGTTGGAAAGCCAACCTTTCCATATAAACTTTTCTTTTGTCTGAGGCTGGTTTGGTATAAGAACAGCTATAGCTGAGATAGACCCATGGCTGTTCATTACACTGTGCTATATCACAGCTGTGTTAGCCTTGCGAGACATGTCTCCAAATTAAGCCCTAATTAAATAGCAGAAACTGGTGTCACTAATCTGAGTATCTACCCAGCATTAAATAACAGATGCATGCTTTACTGCTGTCTTTTTCATTGTTTCTCCTTTTACTATTTCCCTACCCATATCAGTCTTATCCTTTTGTTTCTGTTCTCTCCAAGCCCTTTCTCCAGACCTGTGAAATGCTTCTTCTTATGCAGATTATGGCTGTGGTGCCTCTCATCCCCAGGGTTGCAGAAGGTTCTGCCAATGAATTTTAATTCAGTGATTTCTGTATTTCTCCGTGTATCCTTACCTATCTGTGTTTTCACTTTGCCTCCTCAAATTCTCTACTCAAAAACTCAAATTCCCTCAAAAACTCTTAGAATCTGGCAATTTCAGCATCTGCAGTGCAAGCACAAAGTGGTGAGAATAAGTTCTGCCTTGACTTGGTGATATCCTTTGCCAATATCCATCCAGGCTGCAGAGCAGGGAAAGGTCAGGCCTGAAGTTCTCCCCATTGTGGACTTCAGTTGAGCCTGTCAGTGTATATGCTCATTTTACGTGCTTGTTTAATCCTGTTTAATCCCACACAGCCTGAATTCTTGAAGCGGGGCACATGTCTCAGTACCAGCCAGATCAGAGCTTTAAGGTATGAGCATGTACAACTTTTGCAGGACAGCGAGGGCAGCTGCCCATTGCTAAACACTGAGCCTGGCCATTTCCCCTCACCACCAGGCCACTCAATTGCTGACTTTTTCTGAAATGTTTTTAGGGGGAAAAAGTTGGCGGGTACTTTTCAGTCTGTAAGAGATCCCTCCATGTATGYGGACGTGGGTGGGTAGATCTGAAGGGAAATAAGGCCTTCAGGGCTCACAGCAAAGTTCTTTCTTTTTTCTTTTTTTTTTTTTCTAAGAAGAAGAGATTAGGAAATCAATAAAAATTTGAAAGGCACATTGTAACCAACCCTGATCTGACACCTTCTCTAACCCCTCCCTTCTGTGAACTAAGTCCTAACAGCAAAGCTGACATTGATCACTGTAGCACAGCTGTGGCTCTGCCAGATGTGCAAGAGGAACGTTAACCCCTGTTCAGATTGGTAAAACTTTCCAGAAATTTTCATGTGCCGAGCTGTTGGGCTTTAACCAGTCTTGTGCTGTCTCACTGCTTTCTCCTACCAGGACTGGACCCTTGTCACATGCACCAGCGTGATCTGTTTGCGTAGCTTTTGCAGGTATCTGTTTTTGCTAAGGGTGTTGTAAGCTGACAGAGGTATTTCCATTCATTTTTTGTTTCTGTGTGAGAGCAATCATACATTATCTCTGCACCAGTTTCTGTTGGCTTTAAAATGATCTCAGTTTGAAACAGTCTAGAGGGGACTCCATATCTCTTCCTATCACAGAAGTATTTAACTGTTTAGGTTGTGGTGTTTGGTGTGGTTTGGGKTTTTTTTATGTTTTGGGGTTTGTTTAGGTTTTTTTAAGGCATCAGCCAAAAGATTTGTCTTTACCCTGCATTTACATAAATATTAATAGACATRGAAAAACTAGGAAGTCCACAAGGGGATAAGGATCAGGCTGACTTTTTGATCCCACATGATTTTAGGCCCCAACTTTAGGAGCCTTGTCACCTCCATCCTCCAGAGAGCCAGTGGGTACTTTAGGGAGTGGCTGAGATGCCAGGTGGGATGAAGGGCCTTGGAGGGCTGGTACCATCTTCCTGGGGCTGCCGGAGGTGGCCGGGAGGACCTGGCCCCCTCCCCGAGGTGCTCCAGGCAGGCGCCTTGTGTTAGGTTGCCTGACGCCAGACCGCGGGGACCGGGACTGCACCGTGAAGAAGGCTGCATGGTGTCAATAGATGAGGGACTCTCCCCAGAAATGCTATATATAGATATGTATATATTTCCAAACTTGTGCGTATAGGTCTGTTCATCTACAAACTGTAGAATTACAACTACACCACCAAAACTGCTCATCTGGACCAGAGCTTTAAAAGAGTCTGGTGGTTTCGAGCAGCTTGGGTTTTGGGTGCTCATCTGGAGATACCTTCAAGCGTTCAAATCTACCATATGGTAGTCAGGTCCCTGTTTAAGCCCTGACTAAGAACTGGGAAAGTTAAAATCATTTGTCACATCTGTAACTGGGTCTCAAGGTTCACCCATAAAATCTGCTGAAAAAAGAATCAAAGGGCAAAATTATCTGAGAGCTAAGCTGTGATTATATAAAAATGATCATTGTTTTCAGACAGAGGGAGACATGCATATAGTTATTTGGTTGGCAAATGAACAAAAGCTCTTGTGCTTGGACCACTTGCAGCTCATGTGCTCTGAGTTTTTGCTGAATGCAGTTGAGGTTGCTGGTTTTGAATGAAAATAAACATCCACGATGTGGTAGGGGCACCTCCATATCGTATAACATGGAGGAAGATATGATGAATGGTACATTTACAAAATGTACTTCATACAATGTGTCTACTTAATATCATAATAAATAAAGGATGGAATTAATGTCTTAAAAGAGCATTGTAACTGATATACACTTTAAACCATAATTTCTTTCAGAAAGTCACTACTTCCACTGAAATTGGTTTACTGAATCTAAAAGATGTTTGTTTGCCTATGGGACTCTGCTAGATGAGTAAGCTTAACATACTGGAAATAACAGACTCTTATGTGTTGACTGTGGCTTTGGAAGAAACTGTGCTGGAGTTGTTAGTACATGTCTGGGTAATCTTAATTTAGCTCCTTCTGCATACATATTATGAAGTAGTGTGTACGTGCATGATAAAATACCTTTTTCTTCTTTACAGCCCATCCCTCATTCAGCCTAGAGTGATGGATTATATACAGGGAAGTGGAATGAATGAGGCTGCTGTCAGGGACACTTTATCCACATTATGCCACAAAGTTCCTGTGAGCTATTGGACAAATCATGGAAACCATTTTCATTTTCAGGGGGTACCAGACATGACAAGCATAATGATTAATAACTTGGGTGGGAGAAGGGACTAGATAATGTGCTATGAAATACTCAGTACTATAAAAATCAGGTGCCTGGCTTTACTTGCTAAGCTCTAAACATCTGATAATTTGGCTTTTCTTCTCCACATGTGAAATGGAAATAATTTTAATTGAGGGTAAGTTCATTAATGTTTGAAGAAATTAAGTGTTGCAGTGAGACCACCAAGATATTATTCTATACTTAATATAGCATTTTACTGGAAAGCTAATATRTAAGGAAAAGGCAAGACAAGAGTTCCTCTCAGTGTTTGCTGAGGGKTGAAATAATTTGTAGTGTTTATGCATGGTATTGACATGCAAACAAATTTCTGCAAAATAGGGAAACATGGGAACTGGAACTCTAAGTGTTCGTGTACCAGCATCTTTGGGGACCTTTTTCTTCCAGAATGAAAGTAGCCAAATCAACATCAAAACATCTCCGCATAGCTTAGTATTTGAAACAACCATATGCATTTTTGGAACGTGATCTGCTGGAACCAGGGAAAGGCTGTGTGTAGGCTGAGCTTTTATCAGGCCTCCAGATTAACAGGCCACCACATCTGCAGAGCGGGTTGAAGCCCCAATGACGCAGAACGGACTGGGGGTTCTGCACCCTGGAGGATTCCTGTATCCCAGCATTAGCTGGCAAATTAATTGCTGCCCAGTCAGATTACAAAAGTGTAACAGCTAAAACAGAGTATTTGTTACCCTGGAACACCAAGAGATGACGGAGCCCTTTTACCCCGAATGGTAGAAGCCTTTGGGCCAGGCTCTTAGCTGGTATAAAGCGACGTCCTTCCACTAAAGGAAGCAAGTGGAGCTACATCAATTTACACTGCTGCAGCATTTGGCTTCTGTGTGCTTGGGAGGTAGAGGTTTTGAGCTCTATTCCCCCGCTGTGCACGTGTGCAGTTAGCTGGCTGCCCATTGTGTCCAAGTTATTACAATTTATGACCAGAGACTGTTGGGCCTGCAGAGCCTGCCAGTGGCACGAGTGTTCCCCTCAGGTTATTCTTGGGTGATTTTGCCCGGTCCATTTTGAAATGACTCAAGCCTTGGGGTTCCTAACATTTCCTGTGGCGGGCTCCTCTACAGTCTGCTACACTTCAGAGTATAAAAACACATCCTGAGAGCCAAACTAAATTCTCATACTCTTTCTCCTAGCCATGTTTCCTTGAATCAGCCTAAACAAGTTACCTCTTTAATACATTTGTCCCGCAAATACCTCTTGATAGCTATCATGCCTTTTTTATTATCCATGTCACACCTAGGCTGACTCCCTCTTCCCCTTCTCCCCGCACTGTCATGCTATTGACATTACTTAATAATGCTTAGAATAGTTTTCAACCCAATTTAATTTCATCTTTGTTGTAAGGTTGTGTGATGTATTGCATTTTATGTTGTGTTTGCCCCAGGACAGCTTTTCTCTTCAGCCATGACATAAACCAATCTGCAAAAGGGATTGTGCTATTCAGTCTAGCACAAATCTGTTCATCACAAAATGCTTGTGTTTATTGTTCCTGGCCAGTGTTACCCTTTGGTACAGGTGGCTTCAGCAACTCCTTCCTAATATCTGACCTATTATTTGTCAAACATTGAAATTAAATTTACCAGGCTGCCATCACAGAGCATAACCTGTTAGATGATGGTATCTTTTCAGCTTTCCTCCCATTCTCTGGACTCTTTCCGGCCTTCCAGAAGCGATGGCTAGCCGCTCAGCCAGCCCTCCCCTTGCTCCCCCTGCCTCTGGACACCGGCCTGGGTGTGTTAGCGATCCTGCATGGAAAGGCTAGTGCTCTCTTGTTGAAAGATCTAAGGGGAGAAAATATGCACCACTGCAAAATATGAAATAAGATCTGGGCTGCCATGTTTCACTCAGCAGTCACAAAATAAAAGAGCTGGGGGAAGGGAATGCCATTTGCTGGTCCTGATCTAAGCTGGCTGGAGTCAGTGGGAAGCCCCTCAGTGATTTACGGGCACATTGATTCAATGCGCCCTTCACCTTGCCRTCCTGTCCTGCTCTTGGCCTGGTAAGCTTTCATCCCAACCATTTTTAGCTGCATGGGGTTTCGCAGTCCACTCACTTTTTTATATTATTTGTTTCGTATTTTGATTCTCTTATTTCCATCTAGGAAGACRCCCAGACAGAAATACAGGCACAGTCTCTGAGAAGTGTATCTATTGTGTCCATGTACGATGCCCAAACTGCACCAAGCCCAGAAGCTCCAACACGGGTGGGGCAACTCGCTATGCATGTGCCCATCAACCCACCAGTGCATGCTCAGCCTGTGCAGTCCCCCGGGGACACAAGGAGCTGGCTGCACACATGTGGCACTCTTTGCTCACATCCATCTAGGAAGCACAGAGCCTCAGGAGCACGTTGGATTTGGGGAGAGAGGTACAGGGACTGCTGTTTTCCGTGCTGCCAAGAGGATCTACATGCAAAGTGCTGCTTGTCCGGCTTTGCCAGACCCCTGGCAGGCTGGTTGGCAATGCTGCTGTGAGTGGGCTTCAGGACAGACATTGGGCAGTCCCAGATAAATGGCCAAACTTCCTCATTTTTTTTTACACAACATTTGGGTCCATTAAGATATATCTGAGAAAATCAGATATATGGTAGTCCTATGGATGTGCCTAGAAGCTCTGTTACAGGCCAGGATTCCCCTGTGCTTGGCATCATACAGACGGCACARGAAGACCAATTCCACAACAACCAACTTGCAGTGCAGCATCACAGCTGGCTTACCCTGTGCGTAACTGAGTCCCTAAGGCCCACTTCTGAGCTCACTTTTGTTGAGGTAAATGGAGAGTAGCTCCCCTGAAGTCCATCTGATAAAAGTGATGATACACCAGAATCAAGCCTGCTAAAAAGATATTCTTTGCTCATACGTATTTGCCTTGACTTTGGACTTGTGACACACTCAGGGAGATTTTACATAAAGCTTTAGATCCTCACACTTGCATACCTTAAAGGGAGCCATATTTTATTCCCAGGCTGACTTAATTCTTTTGCTGTTAGCAAACAAGCTGACAGCTAGTAACAGAGAGCTCAAGATCCTCATGGCTTAATACACAATACCTCTGACATTAAGTGTAACACAAAAACTTGTGGAAGCACTGAGTTCAAAGCGTCATCTTTCCTTTGAGCTGAGCATGTGTGGGTCTTTTCATTGCCATACTTAGACCTGTATTTATTCTGATGGCTATATCTTTGGCCCTGTGTGAAATTCTCTCCACGTCTTTGACACTTTCATTTGTCTTTCAGTACAACACTAGAATAAATAAGACCATCAGCCACAAACTCATTCGTCTTTCCTGTAGCTCTCAGAGTGCTGTAATTATTTAACTTCTTAAAACTTTCACACTCTTACAACTCTCATAAAGTAGTTATTTAACTCTTGATATTTTCTCCCCAGCTGTGATGATTTAATCTAGCCTGGGTTTTGAAAGAGTCAGCCAGGAAAATCCCACAGTGCAATACAGCTCATTTATAAGGATCAGCATTTCTGCAATAGCAAGCCTGCACTGCAATCTACATCTGTCTTATCTAAACACTACCATCACACCATATTTAGGTTTTCACGGTAAGCTAAACCATGACACGTAGATTTGAGAAAGTCATACATCTGGCCTGGAAAGATCATTCTGTATGTTAAACATTTTGTGGAACAGCTCCATATTATTAATTCAGGTAGAGCACATTTGTTTTGGGAGGTTTAGTTCTCTTTCCAGCAAGGGGGAAGCACTGTGGTCTTTTTTACCACAAAAGTTCTTACCTCTCAAATGAGAAAAAAAACAAAATTAAGTCAGTGTTCTCTAACTATATAAATCATAGCCTTTCATAAACATCACAAAAGGATTCTGATGTGAGAAATGTATTACAACACAGGTGAAATTCCCATTCTTTCCCAGTGGTGACTTTCCCCAATAAGTGAGAAAAGAGTCAAAATAACTCAGCAACCCAGCAGTGACATTTTATATTTCAAAATCAAGCCCTCTGAATTCTAAATCCAGGAAATTCTCAAGATTAAGATGCCTTTTACAGACATTAAATACCTGATATAGTTTATGTTATTTATTAATGGTCAACAAGAATACTTTAAAGCTTATATTTAACATAGAAATTGCGTGTATAAACTTCTCCCACTACATATATTTGCTATTGCCTAGCTAACATTGAAGGACACATACTAACTTTTTAAATTTCCTGACTTTTATGATTGTTCAATTTTGCAAACTTAACATTATTTTGAGACTAGGATTGTGCAAAATTTTCCCCAAGAGGCTAAGAGAACTATGTGCTTTTGAAATGTTGCCTTTCTGCAGCTAATTTCCCTGTTTCTTTCTTTTTTTTTTTTAACTGAAAATCTCACAGACAGGAGCAAAATCACAGGACCTCAGCAATAATCAAATGCTTTTCTAATACCCTGATGCCTTGACTTTTCTATGTTCACCGGGTGCTCATTCTAAGGTGCATGTGTACATCTGTTATGCATCACAGCCCTGGTCCAGGAAAGCACTTGACATCACTAGAACTACTCACATGCTTAAGGTGAAGCTCTTGCTTAAGTGCTTTCCTGGATTGGGGAATATCTTTAGAGATATTTAAACTTGAAAGGAAATTGAATTTAATTTTCCTATCAATGCATATGGGATTTCAACAGGTGACAAATTACATCAAATGGCTGTTAGTGTGTGTACTCCCTGAACACGAATGGGAAATTAATCTTTTCTGTCTATACGGAATCATAAAGTAGTGTAATAAGTAAAAGAAACTGTTCATTTAAAACAAAACACAGATCATTCTTGGTTTGTATCCTGAATGTTTTGCAACTCAAGTTAAAGATTTGTTTCTGTGCCCGTTACTGGTTGTTTTTCTACAGGTGAAGAGATGGTGGCTCTTTTATTAGACAGTCTTTTTAGTTGAAAATTCTCCCCTTGTGAGGAAGGTTAGCATAGACCCATGCAATATTTAAACCCCCTTAAAAAGGATTAAATGGTGACTTAAGTCTTATGCTGGCTCTCTGCAATGAGAGGGGTTTTTACCCCTCATAAGCTGCACGTGAAATCTGAAAGCAAAGGCAGGGCAATGCCCCTCAGTCCGGCTCTGATGAACAGCAGCAAGGTGCTAACCTTAAATACTCTGCACCTCTCTGTGCTGAACTGTTGTTTTATACTAACAATTAAATGGTTAAAGAACACATGATTCTACACTTAGATGTGTTAACTGCAAGAAACCACCTATATGAATTTGACTGAGAGTTGCAGTGAAAAACCAATACCTTTATAAACAAGGGCAAATAATTTGTGCTTCCAAGAGCGCAAAACCTTGTGGAAGCAAAGGTCTTCCAAAGGGCTCAGTATCATACAGGAGAAAATGATTCACACTGCTACTAGCCCAGTCTTCAAAAATATATATGATGACAAGGATATTTATTTAATTTGGAAAGTATTGGGTGACACAGGTTTGTTTCCTTTGAATATGTGTCTCCCTAAACCATATGCCAATGTCCTTTCATGAGCTGATGAATGTATCTAGTTTAGGTGCTGAAAGGAAYAGGGGACACTTTTACTGTGTTCCAAAGAATGGGAAATATGGTTTCATAGGTTTATTTTTCATTCATTTAAGTGCAGTCCGTTTGACTGCTGCAGATGCCTCTGTAAATATCTGCAAAGGAGGGACCTGCGGGAACTAGAGGCTACTGATATACTGTGCCCAGCAGCCAGAGCCAATAGAAATATACCCAATGTTCTGCATCTCTGTTTTCTTTTCGTTCCTGTTTCAGTGCAGCAGTAGATTTTTTTCCTGGTTTAGAGGTAAGTGGTGCCAACATTCGGTTTGAATGTGGCGCAGCGAGTCCTACCTTAAGCTGCCTGAAAAATCTCCAGAGGGGACGTGTGGTGGCTGGGGTTTTCCTGCTGTTGACAACAGCAGTGGGGAATAGCCCTGCGACCCTGGTCTCCCCCACTTTGGTCTCCCTGGCTTTGCTCCGGGCAGCAGCCAAGGTGGCTCTGCCTGTTCCCAGTGAGGCAGTGACTGATGTGGAAAATTTCCCACATTCCAGATGCTGTTGAACTGGCTACTGAGAAGCCTGGGGCACTGGCAGCTCCTTAAGGCAAGGAGAGTAAAAGCACTGGAGGCCATGGGATGAAATATAAAAGTCATCTATGTAAGGAATGCTTTTTTCCATTTTGCCAAACTAAAAGTTTTGAAGACCCTCAACTTCTTCCTTTATTTGCAAAGCAAAAAACAAAGCAACGACCTCTCTCTCTTCCTCCAGTCTCTCCTCGCAGTATACCACAGCGTGGTACATATTTTTCTATTTGCAGTATTAGTTGTTACAATGGTAAATTGAATTTCCACAGTAATGACTCACAGATTTGAAAATTGTTACAACATCACTGCCTTATTATTATTATTGGTCTCTTACTACTATTTCCAAGGTGGCAATATGCTTTTTAGAGGCAGTCACATCTTCCAAGGACTTTATCAGTGCCCATTGCAGGCATGGAAAAAGCCACATTAGTCTGACCAAGACTAGCACAGCAGTTAACCCGCTGGTGCTTCCTTGATGCAATGATTAGTAATGATGAAAGCTCCAGACCTTCTGGCTCCAAGGAGTTACTTTTACTGTATCAGCTTTTCACATGTAATAAAAAGTATAGCCACATGAGAAATTGAACTTATCTATGTTTCAGAGAGCAAAAGACTTCTAAACCAAGTGATGTGATTAGGAGAAATAAAGAAATGAAATCACTTAATGGGAATGTGCATTGCATAGAAGGAATCAATAAATAGTTCCCAGGAATTATCAAGGGCTGTTTAACGCTTTTTGGACCTAAAGTATCTAATCCCTACCCTTTCTGTTTTATTTGTCCTCCATTCTATCACAGAGCTGGAATATCATGCATCCGGTGAAGATCACAACAGCTGCTCAGTCCCAGGACTCAAGGTACAGTAAAAGGGTCAAGTTTTCTTTATGTTATGTATCAGATTCTCCATGAGAACTCTCTTGCTCTCTAGGACTGCTTTGAAGCTTTATTAAGGAGATGGACAGAACCCTGTTTCCACACACACAAAATTATCTTGCTTTTCTCGGGGCTTAGTGTATGCTGTGGAATAATCATCCTCAGGAACTGGCCAGTAGCAATAGTTTATCTGAATGCTGATAGACAAAGCAGTGCAATGCATTGTGCTGTATGGCTGGTGAATCATTTTAAAAAGTATTTACAACAGAAGAGAAAGGAGGTAATAAAAAAGTACAGGCCCTCTTGGTGACATCTGTGTAACCTGTCTGTGAATAACATCAGAATTTGATCCTAGATGTTTTCTGACCTACCTGGGTTTCTTTCACTAAACAAATGGGACATTTAAATGAAGGTAGAAGACTGTCAGTCTCTAATTCAGCACCCACTGAAGTTTCCATTCACTCGAATGAGTCCTGGACCAAGATTTTAATTCTGGATGATATCAAATTATTCCCTTGTTACTGTTCACAACAAGAAGCTTTTAGAGGACATAAGCAACAATAAGCTTTTAGAGCTAGGGTGAATGCCAGCTGACCTCAGCTGATGGAAAAACTCAGAGAGGAACAAATGAAAGACATAATTTGAGCTAGCAGATGATTTTAATTCAAGTTAATGTTGAGCAACATTACTCTTCAGCCCTTTTTGTTTGATGTCTTTTGTTTGGTCTACTCTTTGTAGACACCAAATCTACCTAAGCAGTTCACCTTAATGACTTTTTCTTCCGTTAGTTTGTCCAATTACTTTTTGAACCTGTGCAAATGTTTAATATCCCCAGTGTCTTGTGGCAAAGAGTTCCACAACTTGACTACACATTACAGGGTAAAAGAGCTTCTGTTTTGTTTTTTTTTCAGTTTTACACCTGCCACATGCTAGTTTCATTAAATGCCCTCTACTTCCTATATTTGGATAATCATTCCCTATTTAACTTCTCTGCGCTGCTCACGATTTTGTAAAATAGATGCAACTGTGTGGGCAGTACAAACTAACAGAGTTCAGGWCTACATGGTATCAGGAGATATGCAGTGATTTGGCTTTTAATAGTGAAGCCACATTTCCTTTGTCTTCCACCTATGCAACCGGTAGTTCTCAGCATAATAAAACATAATAAGCAAGAGTTCTTGGCAAAAGGAGGTAAGTTATTTAATGCCTGTTGAGAATTTGTCCCAGTATATTTAATAAATGCTTTCATTCAATAAATGTATACTCAGCTTTAAGAAACATGGAAAACTACAGTCTTTCTACATCAAGTGCCAAAATAATAATAATCTGGCAAGTAACTGCTTAGTCAAAGTAGTAAAAGGCCAGTAAAGCCAAGACTTGCTGTTACTACCATAATAATAATAATTTGCTGGTGACCACCAGTCTTCAGTGAGAATTTCAGGTGCCTCTGGTATTTTTCAATTTTTGCTAAGTGTCAGGTGACTCAGGGTCCAGCTCTGCTCTCTTTCTCACATTGAGTTCTATCTGATTGCAAATTAGCCTCAAAAGACATGAAGAAAAATACAATTCATTCCGAGGAACAGCAGCAGAATCTGATCCTGTGTTGCTGGTCTCTAAATGATTTTTGAATAGCTGGAACCAAAGCTCTGCATATATCTTTAAAATACTGGAGGTCTGGATTTATTACCAAATGTTGTTTTAAAAAGACGTATGTTATTTCTATTAGATTCTGTATGTAAAAGCTACATTTTCTTAGACTAGAGACTACAACTTCTAAAACAAAAAGTAAATGACAAATTCAGACTTCTAGAATTATGGTACCTCCACTGAGAAAATAACCCTGAAACCTCATCAGACACATCTGTATATATCACCATTCAATTATTACTGTTTTATTAAATTGCAAATTATTTTGTTTTACACCCAGTAGTCCAAAAAGAAGTCCCTATTGACAATCAGTGATACTGGGAAAAAGTTAAATCAATAAAATGAAAAATGATCTGCCAGTAATTACAGTTGTAAGGCCTACTTCTGGATACACCATGAAAGCAATCTGTATTTCAGACCTTTGTTGTTATATTGCTGTAAAACCAATCCACTTACATCCTAGATGTACCAGATAGATACAGAAGTCATATTTTTGAAAGAAATATGCTAAAAATACGCTAAAAGCAAAAGCCCAAGAAGGACTTTGCTTGAGTAGATTTTCATTACCATGGAGCTCTTTCACAGAGAGGAACTACAGGGAGAGGCACACCTGTGAGGGAGTAAAACAAACTTCTCATTACCTCCAGCTGCCTTCAGGGCACAGATATCTGTCACAAACCCAAAGAAAGTCATATCCAAAGAGTGATATATTTGCAATAGGTATAAATCAGAATAGATCAACCAAATGGCACTAGTTTTTACAAGCTAAACAAAATGAATACACATTTGAGGTTGAAGACAACAAAATTTAAGCAGGGCCTCAGGCTTGCTAAGCAACAGGCACAGTCACACAGAAGTTGTTGAGTGCTTGCTGAAGTCAATGCGTTGTGAGGGCATTTGGCACTTTGTGGGTTCCAGGTCCTAAAGTAGAGACAACTACATCAGGGCCTTTCTTTCTTTCCCTTTCAGAGGCAGATATGAAAAACTGCAACAGACTCTCCAGGAGCAAACAGCTCAGCAAAGTCTGGGGTTGGCCGAGACTCAGTTTTGCCTCCTAAATTGGACCAACAGGCTGCACTCCCAGTCCCCCACACCAGAAAGCCAGTTGCAAAGCCATCTGCTCCTGTCAGCAGTGTTAGCAAGAGCTCTCACCTAGTAGCACCACATTTTTCATACCTTGCCTTGCCTTTTCCTGCTCAGGATTCAGAGAACCGGCTCTGTCAAAGCGCAGGAGTTGTATCAACATTTTGATTTGGAAAGGAGGAGCATACAGAATTTATAATGGCTCACTGAGTGACATGCAATTTGTAGCTCGCTTCCAAGTCCTCAGGCAAGTGGCAATAGGTCAGTAAAAGCTTTTACCATTGTTTGTTCTGGAATATAAAATCTTTAATCTTATTCATTTTAAAATGATACTGTCAGGTGAGCAGAAATAGGTTTTGATAGCCGCTGTGTGGAAAAGAGCATACTAAATGGCTGCTGTCTAATGTGTCTGGGGGTCTTCCCTGAGGTGGAAAGGAAAGGTCTGCATAAGTCAGGCTGAGCACGTATCTGCTTCTTCAGTCCAGGGAGAATTGATGCACATTTACGGTAGGGGAGTCTTTCTGTGTTCAACCCACAGAACACAATAATATTTACTTGCTACATGCCTGTAGCCAATCCACAATCTCAAAATAATTTACAAAAGATGGTAAATAGTATGGTCCACGTTTTACAGAAGGAGAAATTGAGGTACAGAGATGCTCAATAGCACAACAGATTAGGAGCAGTGCTTGGAGCAGATTCCCCCATTTCCTGTTTCCTGCTGGATCAGCTTCTCCAGACTGAGCAAAGATCCCTTTTCAGGGCATGAACTTAATCTCAAATCTTCTGAGACACAACCTATCGTCACGTCTTCAGGACAGGTCCCATAATGTGGTCTCAAATATCGCAAAGTAAGCTAATAGCTAGGCCTTATAGTATGACAGTGGCTGCCTGTTTACATTTTGAGAGTGTGTGGCTGCATCTTTCACTATCTGGGAAGCCTACCAAAAGAGAATTACAGTAATGAAAAATGCAGCCAAGAGAGTAAGCATTGCTCTTACAGGATAATTGCAAAGTAAATAAGGGTGCATACAGCATTTGCAGTTTTTACAGACATAAAAAAAACAACAGAAAAAGAAAACTACTTTTATGCTACATTCAATACATGTCTTTCTAGCAAGAGCTCAGAAAATAACCAAGTTAAAAATACTAGAACTAACACCTTCAAATTGCAATCTCTCCTAACACACAGGAATGTAGATATATAATAATTACCCTGCTCATCAGCATTTACTCTACATTTCCTGCCTTTTCAACATGGTAGCTCTTCTGAAACCAGAAAGGGATATCATTTGAATCTCCCCTGGCAGCACAAGAGCTCAGCAGTTGTATATCAGTGTGTTGATGATAAGAYGTTCTATATTTAGTATGGTCTGAGTGAAAACCCTCACAAAATACTCTGAACTCTGCGGGTAAAAGAAAGGATGCTGGAAATGGGCCAAATTTCAAATCCGTTAGTATTGGCTTGCAATGACTCTCAACCATTTAAGTGGTGACTGTTTTCCTTAAGTGTCAAAAATCATATGAGGCTGATTTCAGAGAAAAATTGCCAACAACAATCTCTAATCAGCAGTTTGAAAAGCTGCTGAAACATAAAGCATTATCCAGGAACTATGACACACAGCCTATAGAAGCTGGTAGGGCCTCAGTGGCAAACAGGACATCTAAGTTGGTACTAGAAGAAAGCCAGTTTATGGAAGTGACCCAGCCTAGAGAAACAGATATGTTTTCCAGAACAGGGCAACCTGACACCAGGTGCTGACCATGCAAGCCATCTCAAAAGTCTCACAATAAAGAGACTCTGGCAGAGTAGTTCCTGTTCCTTTTCTCCCATGAGGACSTTTAGCTGTGAAATCCGTCAGAGCCTCATCACCCTCTTCTTGTTTGTTGGCTGTGTCAAACCATGAGTTGGGAGAACAAGACTCCACAAACTGCAGGCCACCACCTTTCCAACAGTCTAAGTTCCCCCTCTCTTCCATGCCTTGGCCACACTTCTTCTAGCTGTCTGTAGCCTGAAGAATGTTGAAAATCAGATATAAGGAAATCTGTTCTGGTGAATAATCTGGAGAAAGCAACTGACTGCAGCAAAAGAGAGAAACCAAGAACATTGCAGGAGCTGTGGTCTCACCTCTGTTGAAAGTACTGGCCCTCCTGCAGCTAAGATGGTATGTGGTCCTAAAGTTCTCATTGCTGTTTCTGAGTCAGGAAACCAAAATAACAACAGGAACACCTCATTTCATCTGACACTAGCCAGGAAATTGTGCCCTTTACATTTGGATGTGGAACTTGGCTGAGCAAACCATGCTTTCATTGCCTTCAGGTCAGACTATTGCAAGCAATATGTTCTCAGGCTGGAGCTAACCACAAAAAGGCACTCAGAACCTGTGACTGGTTCATAAGACTTGTCTCTTGAGTTGGACATGCCAAAGAAAGCACTTCACACTAGTGCTCTGCTCTCCCTCTGGAGTCCTGCTCCAGTCCAAAAACTGGCTTCAAAGATCTTGTCTTTCAGCTGTAAAATCTTGAAATGGCACAGGCATGGCCTAATTCCATCTTTCTTCCCACTTCCTCTCTCTACGATCAGTAGGGAAGCAGGTAACAATTTCAAAAGCAGCAAAAGAGATTTAGGAGCCTTTAACTTTTTACAATACTGTGGCCTGTGCTCCTATATCACTTGGGCATTTTTGAAAAGCTTATCCATATGTGGAGTCTGAAGGTCTAAAGATCTTAAGCACAGGAAGGTGATGTGCCCACTTGCTGAGCGCAGCTTTGAAAAGGGATGTGGTTTGATTAAAAGCAAGAACTTGGTATTCTGTCCCCCTCTGATGTACCCGGCATCAGAAACCAGGCAATAGCCACTTTCCCTGAGAAGGGCTAAAGTAATAGAAACCTCCCTCATCCTCCTATAGCGGAGGGAAGACCACAGGTTGTTGATTATATTCTCCATGGAGCTGACTCGCTGTCCCATTGAGGAGGGTTCGGTACTTTATTTGGCTTCTCTGCTTAATACTGAGAAAAAAAAAAAAAGTCCTTGTGTATGGAAGTGTCCCAGAAGAAAGGGGATAACTTTTTCCAAAACAGTTAAGTATTGTAGGAGTTACATCCTTTCCATAGTAGCCCGTACCACAGAATCCACCATAAATATTCAGAGTGCCTCTCACTGTATATTTAGGCAGCAAATACTGCATAAAACTCCAGTGTACCTAGCAAATTCTATTCTCGTTATCCTTAAATTCAAGGGCTTTTTTTCTTCTTTTCAATTTTCTGGAGATTCAACTGGAAAAGGGGGCTTGGATGAATGAATAGGGGCACACAATTCCTCACACTGAGAAGAATGATGTAGAGAAAATAAAATGACTTGTAGGTGGGGGTCACAGAACTCAGATATGAAGAAAACAAGCATGRAGAGAGAGTTACCGGGATAAGGAATAGTGAAAGATACTGTATAGGGATGAAAAGAGAATGTGATAGGACATACAGAGCCCCTGTCATAAGAGAAGAAGATGTTTTAAAGTTCCTGAAATAGAGAGGCAGGGACAGGAGATGCACAGCAACAGAGGGCATGGGGTGCAAGGAGCTCAAGATGTGCAAAACATGTTTGGCCTGCAAATGTCGGCATGTTCTCCTTCACCCTCATTTCTTTTTATAGTTGTTCCCCATGGCACATACATCTCTTTTTGCCCTTCTCTCAGAGTCTTTTCCACATATAACATTCTGAATTTGATAACTCTCATCTTGAAAATCAGCAGAGTCAGAAATATCAGTTGCCATAGGTCAAACTGAATATAGAGAAATGCAATGCTCAGATTTCAAAATCAACTGGAAACGTTTCCATTGTCCCTATCAGAATGACTTTTTGATTAATCAGTTGCACAAACATGAACAATAAGGTTTTACCGTCCTGCAGAGTGGCAAGGAATAAGTACTGGGGCTAAACTCTCTTAGATAAGGCTAGTATGATAGAACAGCTAAAAAAAAAAAAGTATTTTCTCCTGTTTAACTATTGTCTTCTGATTTTGTATTGTACCTTTCTTAGCAACCCATTCAAAAACCATTTCAGGAAGCTTCTAATAAGTGTTTTGCATATAAGCAAGTCATTGTTTTGTGAGTCAAGTCATCTTGTCTTGTTCATGTGTATGGACAAAGGGGTCCACCCCACAGTCCAAGGAAGCAGAATTTTACTCTTTATTGTAAGCATATAATTGGTTTAACTGACCTGTATTTCAAATATTGTGTGCTGTCCTGTTCCACATTTATCCAAAACCTATCTTTTGCAGCCCATTCTAAAAACTCATTTTAATTCAATAAGGAGAGGGCAAAATTTCTACCATATTTCTTTATACTGACCAATACTTGACTATACAAGTAGCTAACTGAAACCAGTATGGTAATGTAGCAGAAGCTGGGACCTTTCGGGTCAGTTCCCCATCAGGAATACATTGATAATTTAGTGGTGATCATAGCTGCCTTCCAAGCAGTTGACCTCAGTTCGGTTCCTAGTCGGTGCAAACCCATGATACCTCTCCTGCGGTTACTCTGTGACCAGATTAGCTTTCTGGAGGGGTATGAGGTGAGGGCAGAACAGGAAGGACAGCTACTGGCATACCTGAGTATTTTCTTTCTTCACCTTGTTTTCTATTAGTTATAAACTTCACTTTATGAACAGAAATGGTTGTAAATAGAATATGGGCAATTCTGAAATTCAGCCCAAATACCAATGGTTAGGTCAGTGCAACTCTGCCAAGGTTTAACCCAGAGACTGAGGCAAAAGTTATATCCTCTTGCTTTTCAAAACAGCTCCCCCAAAGGACAACTACATCACACAACTGACAATTATTCAGCTTTTCTTTCAAGACTGTACAGAGCTTGTATACTAAGAAAAAGAACTTATAAAACTATGTGAAACAGCAGCGAATGTGAATTCTCCCATGAAACAGTGAATTCTCCCATAAAAATGCTACTCACTGTGAGTGAGGGTGGGCAGAATCTCACCTAGTGTAAAAGATGGGAATCCTGTTACTTTAAAATGAGCTATCACTTTGAATGTGATGATCAGAAAACATTATAACAGTTGTAAGAAATGCCTCACAGCCAATAAAACAGAAACACAAAATTTAAGGCTACAATAGGCACAGCACACCATTGCATGTGCCTAAAGACCATAGCATGAACTGGAGTCTGATGGACACGTACCAGTAGCGGGCAATAGAAGTCATTTGCGTCAAGTGAAGTTCCAGAAGAAGCTTTTTTGATATAGTCCATTCTTGCAGAAGTCAGTGGGAAAGGTACTGTTACCTCCTGCATTAAATTTTTTTCTTCAGAATAATTTTGGAAAGCTCCATTTCTCCACGACTGGTGTTTGTATTGCTTCCATAACAAGCCATAGGAAAGAGCACAGGGCAATTTGCTGTGAGGCCTGCCTCTCTACCTGGGTAAATAGATCACTAATGGATAAGGCTCCTCCTGAAGAATATATAACATAGTTCTGGGCTTTGTGTGACTGACAGCAATGTATTGTTTGTTGCCAAGTCTTTCAAATGAAGGCTTCTGTGCAGTCCTATCGGCAGCATAGTGCCGATAAGTAAAGCTAACAAGAGAATCTTTACAAGAATGTTTAAAACTCGTAGGCTGGGATTGAATTCATGTCCTCAAACACTGTAAATGGATCCACCTATATAATGAGGGCTTTTACAAATCACCTTCTTTCTCATGGGAAAAGGAGGAATACAAGAAACACCATAACTGCCACCACTACTAAGCACACACTTCAGTTTGCTTTCCAACAGGAAAGGATTTAAGGATCTGCCTTTTCTTTTGCACAAATTAATTATCGGCTCTTTTATCTTTAAGCAAACTTAGAATAGACCCAAGGAGAAATACAAAAATATTATACTGCAAAGGCAATATTGACATAATTTTTAAGGCTGTAAAAGTCAAGCAATATGGAATGGAGGTTGAAAAGCTGTCTTTACCTCATTACTCAAACACAGATATTTATGGCAGCACCTACTGCCTGCAAAAGGAGAGGAAAGGAAAAATAGCTCTCACTCAAGCTCATGATGTGCTATATTTTGTGGCATGAACAGAAACAGTGGTTTTGGTTTCATTTCCCTTACTTTTTGTCTGAGTAACACTGAAAGGAATAAAAGACTTCTGGGCAGGATATAATTGGTTTGAGTCTTCTTTCCTCATGCACCCTTTATCCATGTATGTAACTTAGCCAATTAAATATTTCCATTAGCATTATCTTTATGAATCATGTTAACTGCATACACTTCATATCAAATACACTGATTTTATTTGTGCACATAAGTAGTCCACTGAAGAACAAATGCTCTGTTTCTTCAAAATTTAGACCAATTTGGGAAATTTGATACCAAACACAAAACATCAAGTTTTGTAACAGGTATTTTTAGCCCCCACCAAGAATTCCAATAATTAAATGTTGTAGGAAGATTAGATGCAACATGAGAAGCACCAGAAATGAAGTTCAAGTGTTAACAGCTTGGTCACAAACCTGACACCTTCCAGAGGTTTAGAGTCAAGGCTACAAGCAGCAAAAAGGAGGTGTCTGACCTTCACAGGCTGCTAAGCTGGACAGCAGAGTACTCAGCTTTGCCTAATCAGTACTTTAAATACAGAAGGAGTGTGGAGGGGGGGAGAAGCTGGTTGAGGTTTAAGATTTCTGTATTTGTGGGGGTAGCAGAGGGACTGTGTAGCCTTGTGTGAAAAATTATATCATTTACATTTTATATCACTTATTTTCCTTGTAAGGACTCTGGTTAAGCTAGGAGTTTTGATATTCTCCTGTCTGCCAGGTGTGGTCTCTTAACTGAGTGTAGCTAGGCTGCCTTGGAGCTGGTGTGAAAGCTCATGTGAGTATGGTTTTGGTTCTCAGGTCTTTTTACACTAGGCAATGTTTGCTTTTCATCTTTCCCAGAAGAACCTGAAAGAGAAAAGATTTTTCTCTGCTCTGCCCACAGGCTTGCTTTTTTTGGGCAGTTAAGCAGGCTAAATCTAAGGAAACATAGTCTTTTCTGTGAGTAGCGACCTGCAGTGCTTTTGTTTCTTAGGAAGCTGAGGGTCTTTTGAGTAACTGGGATATAAATTGGCACCTGCGTTCAGCGCCTATCTCTTGCTGAATTTCCTGTACTGCTTTAGGTGGGTTCCATGAAGATGGATTTCTGTTCCTCTTGGGACCCGCACTCTTCCCAATCATGGTCCTGTTCTCACCTTCTAGGAAGCACCTGGGCTGTAACAGGGAGGCAACAAATATTTATATTTTAGTGAAAAGTGGGCCCAAACACCTCATAGTGTCTCTGTGACGCTGAATAAAAGCTGTGCTGTTGCTGCCTCTCTTACATTGGAAGCTTTCATAGGGACTGTTTTCTCTGCCTAATCACTTATTTTTACAAAATGTTTAGAAATCTAGTATCTCAGAAACTTCTCCTGCTCTCCCAAATCTGGCTGAAATTGGCTGGTAAGTTCAAAATTATTGTGGAGGCAGCAGTGCATAGGCAAAGTGATTGCATAACCCTCAGGGTGACAAAGCTTTGGAGTGCATCTCAAACATGGTCCCAATTGCTCTGTATTGCCATATGGGAGAAGTAACATCTAGGTCCTATCTTTGTATTGAACAACAATCTAATAGACCACGATTGCAATAGGCAAATGCAGCCTTATTGATGACATACACTATTTCAATGACATAATTATGTATATGACTCAGGACCTGAGAAGCCTTTGCATGCTGACTTTCTTTAGGTACTGAGSACTTCACCAGTGAAGAAAGTTCAGTTCTTACTTCAAAAAGAAATATAGTCCAAGTAGAGAGGAGAAGCATGGTGATCTCTCACAGAGGCTTACTCTTATATTTTGTTTGCTTCTATTGTAAAATCATTAATATATTCTCTCCCTTTCATGGAAACACAATAGCGGTGTTAAGGCCAGTTTTACAGTTTTTATCCTGTATTTAAATCCTCCCTCATCCTGCTTGCCTCTTATATGAGACTTTTTGCTTGACCTTTCATAAGTATGCATTACTGCTCTCTAGCACTAGCTCAGAAATAAGCATCCCACACCTGTGACTGGAATTTCATCTGGGCAGGAAAAATGGAAACTTCTCCTAATGGAGAAGGGTTTGTGCATGTCTCTCTCTGCCACCGTGGCTCTGAGGTGCATCGCTGCCTGAATGCAAGCAGTGAGCTGAGTAATAAGCACCACGAAGATGGTATTTTGAATAGACTGCACTGGCAGAGGGCTAGGAAAATAATGGGATGGGGTTCAGGTTACTGCATCAGCACTTTGCGTAAGCAAAAATGTAGGCCACTGGATCTTAATAAGGTAGATGTCCCTGTTCCCCTTCACTGGCTTATGTAATAACTGTAGAAAGCTAGGCAGCTTTTTGTGGCTTAAGAGTATGAATTTAATATCCTCTGTTCTTGAGTTCCCTTGCTAATTACAGCTCGCTTCATCACTGTGTGTTGGAAAAGCGAGTTTCGCCCTAACAGTTAAAAGAGAGTAGGTAAAACTATCACAAGGGAAGCACAAACCAAAACTGCAGAGGTAGCACCCCTTAGCACCTGCTTCTACACACTGTGAATTAATAAGTTCTTGAGCTTTATTACAGTCTGGCTCTATTTAGACTAGTGCTTGGCAAAGATGTGTTCAATATGTATTCAAAAGGAGTGAGTGAATTGTTTTTCTGGCTCCTTTCAAACAGTTGCTGCTAGTTAGGACTGTCTGCACACATCCAAAATCTAGGAAGGACCTCTGGCACCATACAGTGTGAACAAGAAAGTGTGCTCCAAAAATGGTACATAAATAATGCAGATATTATGTGACAATTACTCCAAAGTGAAACTTTGCACATCTACACATCTTTGACCTGATTTTCATTTTGATGTATAGGACAATTTAAAAAAAAAAAAAAAAGGCTGAGACTCTTGCAACTGGACCTAAAATTTTGTGTGAACTTCTGTTGTTGACTTTTGCARCCATAGAAGGGAAGGTGCTTAGAAGCAATCAGGAAGTTGTCAAAAGATTTCATCTGCTAGTGCTAGTTAGTTACAACCAACAGGGACAGCAGCAAACACTTCAAAGGACCTTCTATGTTCAGAGCAGGCTAGAACAGAATCTGTTTCTTTCTTAGGTGAAAATAAAACCTCCTAAAATCACCCTCACACTCTCCCTAAAGTCTTACACCTTCTAAAAACATAATGTTGCCCAGACTTCATTCCCATTTATTAATAGCTTGGCAGGGGGAGGAGTCATCATTTGGAAGGGCTCTAATTAAACATATTCTTAAATTCAACTGTGTAAGAACTGTAATTTTTAAAAATACTGGCTGATCAAAAAATCCTGATAGATACGTAGGTTAAAGTTATATATTTAATTTTACAAATAATCAATTTTATATGTCCTGCTTAGGAAAACACGTAAAGCAGGCTTTGTTATTCATTCTCTCTCATACGTACATTTAATAGGAAAGTCAAGAAGTGCCTGTTTTCCACAGCAGTAACTTACGATCTCTGTAGAGCTCTGTGACACCCAGGGAACTTGCCTCTACATGCTTCAGAAATGTCAGTGCAGAAGCTCATGGTGATAATCCCTGGTGGGCTACAAGTGCTAAAGGGTAATACCATCACACACTTGATTAGAGCTGACATGTACCGAGTAGTGAAGGAAAATGGTATACCCACTTCAGCAAAGCCACACACGGTGAGTGATATGCTCACCCAGCAGAGCTGTCCTGCTGTATGCTAAGTGAAGAGCTGATCTGCTGCCTGCATTAGATTTTCCTACAGGGCTCCTTCATTTGACTTGCATATCTCCTGAAATGGATCACTAGCTGATGCTGCAGAAGACAAACCAATAACTACCAGAGGGCAGTGTTCAAGGAGACCTTCAAAGTGGGAATTAGAAACACATCTTCCCACATGTAAATGCTATTGGCAGATTCTTTCCCTAGGAAGAGTCTTGCATCAGTAACCAGCTGGTAGTAAACGGCCCAAGCTGCCTAACTTTGTCATGGGAGGAGAGGTGTCAGAAAATGGAGCATGCCTAACTATTTGGTGGAGGATGCAGTGCTAAAATGGGAGTATTGAGTCCAGCTGACTATTTACAATCTCCTAGAGACAAGAAGCATGTGAATTTCAGCGTGATCGTCACTGAGATGGTGACAACAGTGCAGTTGGGTAAGGCTGACTAATGTAGGGTCCCGTCAGTCTACCACACCACACTAACTCCCTTCTGTACCTACGGCAGTACACTTTACAGCATGAGAGCTCAGCCTGCTGTGACAGACCAGGATGGGGAATTATTTGTCCTGCCCCCGCCCCCTCTCAAATCCAACATCAAAACCCCTGTTTTTTGTAATATGAACTTGGATGGAAGTCGCCAGACTAAGGAAAAAGTCACATATGAGTATGTACATGGAAATATTTTACCTTTTACCACTTGGGCTAGTGTGGGGAAGTAAACCCAGATTTAAGCTGTGTGCTCTTGCAGTGAAAATTCCCCTTAACTTTCTTGGAGAAATGTTCTGAAAAATTCAGGAGAATCTGCTCAGAAGCTTCTGTGAAGTATTGCAGAGATCCCCAGGAACAAATGATCTATGAGAGCATCAATTCAATAGTATCAGAGGTGCACTCCAGCACACACATGCACGCACACACCACCCAACTCAGCTGTCCTCTTGACRTGACAGCAAAGTATGTGCATGCATGTGTTACAGTGGAGTGAGGAGGAGAGCAGGGTCTATTTTTCCTTGTCCCTTTCTCTTCCTACATTGTTCTACAGTGGAGCCATGTCCCTTTGCAGGAAGGTATGTTGTGTTGGCTCTAGTCTTCAGGGCTGTCTTTTCCCTCTCAGATCCCGAAAGGGAACTTGTCAGTGCTACCAGGAAAGGAGGTGGGAACTGTGGCCAGCATAGAGCTGGGGAAGGAGAAGCATCTTTCCCTCTACTAATGCCAAAGATGTTCCAAAAACAATACAGCCTGGACAAGTATAAATATTTTCGTCCAGACCTTCCATCTATCTTGGCATTCCAAGAGCTGGACGTGATGAGGGAAGAGAGGAAGGAGAAGAAAGGCTGAAAAATGGTGTGGTAGTGTAGGGGAATCCTCCTCCTCTGGGGAAATGCTTCTCTTGAAAACAGTGATGGAGGTGAATCCTACATTGCTGCTTTTGAAATGCTGTGGGTATAGTGATGAACGCCCTTGAGAAACAGGAGTTTTCTTTTGTTCCAACACCTCATTCTTAAACATGTACTTTTAATGGGAGAAGACAGAATAGCCCCTGTGTTGCAGGACTGAACTCCTGGTGAACATAACAGCTCTAAGGCAGAATTGGTGCCAATCCAAAAAGGGTAGAAGGCTTCCAGGCGCCACGGTTGCGTGTCGACACAGGTAATACTTCCCACCTTGGCAACCACTTCATCTCCTCTGCAAGGTGAGAATTATGCTTTCCCTGCCCAACATGAAATACTCCGCAATTTCTGCTTGCTGGTGCTGGTGAAGAGAGGAATGCACGAGGCATCTGGCCTCAAAACTGTACGGAGCAGGGGGTGGGTGCTCTGCTGCCGGGCGGCCACGAATGGCTAGATGGGAGCAGTAAAGCCAAGTGTTTCTGCGCCGGCTTCAAGAACCCTTTCGAGGCATCGATCTGCAGTCGTCGGGGAAAAACGAGTCGCGGGGGAAAGCCTTCTTTCTGCTTTCCCCTGGTTGCCCTCTGCGGCTGTTAAATCGAGTATTTTTCCCGAAACACCCACTAGATGTCAGTGCGCTCTGMCGGTTCCCCCGCGGCCGACGGCGGCGGCTCCGCTCCCGCCTCGCCCCGCGGGCGCCAAGGCTGCGCTGGGGCCATCGGCCCCGTCGAGGAGGACTGGGGGCACCGTCCCCCGGGGGGGACTGGCTGCCCCAAAGCCCAGCTCTGCTGCGCTTAAACGTCTCCAGCTTTCTTTCAGTGGAAGAAAGTCGGGTGGCTGCTGCGTGCGCGCTGTCGGGAATTGGCAGTCGGAACGGAAAGGTGGGGCATGAAGACTTGGCTTGTTGGATGCACACCCCGTCTTACAGATAATCGGGCTGAAATGTTAAATTGCCATGGGAACACTGGTTGGTGACTTCTTTGTTTATTGCCAGGCCATGTCACAAAGCAATTATTAAATAACTTAACCAATATTCTTCTTGAATAGGAGGCCCTAAATTTTCACTCAATTTTATGAATGCTGTCACCAGTAAAGATCCTTTAGGAAGTGCCAAGTCTGTGAAATGCAGATCTTTGCATTAGCCATTAAGCTCTGTATCCTTGCCTCCCTAGAAAGGTCATGGATGTTTTGGCCTGATGTGTTTGGTTCAAATCGTTCCAAAGAGAGGAACCAGCCCAACATTGAATCCAGATGTGGGTTCAGCATCACACAGCCTCTCCATCCATGCTCACAGCTGCTGGGGCTTTCCTGATCCCATGTTCTGGGCCTATCTCAATTGCAGACATTTCACTCTTGATTTATTAAAAAAATCCCACTGCCACTATATCATCAAGTCTTGGCAGGTCTATAAAAATGTACTTGTTATAGGGTTTCAAGGGACTGTCTCTTGCAAAGAATATTAATATTCCTGAGCTTTAGCATTTAACAAAAAAATTTGGAACAAACCATGGTAGGTGATGAGGCAAGAGAGAATCCCTGCTTCAGATGTTTGATATACATCTGAGCTGTAAGTTTGGCAGAGCCTTCACAAAGCCTGAACAAGTAGGTCAGGTATTTGAACATTTATCTATTTTATCTACTTTGTGATGGATGCACAGGGCTAGCATGAGAGATGTTTTTTTAAGAGAAGCACAATGCTGTTCAATGTAAAGCAGATTAGAGGACGTAAATTAAAACTGAAATGCAGCAGGGAACCCAGCAACATCTTTTACTAGGATAAGCCAGATATCCACCCTATTGATCTCATCATTACGTAAAACAATATTAGGAAAAATTTCCTAGCTGACTAGTCTTAGTGAACTGTGCAAGAGTCTCCCAAAGGTGATGCAGTAAGTCCCACTGCTTGACTCATTGAGTAGTGCAACGGACAAACCACTAGCGAACTTTGGGGAGCARTTCTGGGTTGGCAGAGAATAGACCAGATGGTCTAACTGTTTTTTTTTTTTAATATTTATGTCTATAAATTTGAATTGAAAAGTGTTCTGTTTCAGCAAACAGCAGAGGTATATGACCAACTCTTTCTAGAAACATGTAACTTATTGTCTAAATTGTCTGAAATATATAGGACATCAGAAAAGAATAATTCCTTAACATATCTCCTTAAAACTTGTTCCTTCCATGAGGCCTATAAACCTTCATCTTCCTCTCATAAGACTGATATGTTAATTGTTTTGAACTATGAAACCCTTTGGACTTATGTGTTACTAACCACAGCAATGCAGTCATATTGTTGTACCACTAGTACTCTTCTGTTTCTCACTCCTAGTGTTGTTGTGCCATGACTTTACCTTTGGTGGGATTTTTCATGAAGAGGGAGCTTATCAACTACGTAGGGTATGGATGCTGTCTTACAGTGTCTGTGAAAAAGCAGATATTGGTGTAATTACAAATAATTATAACTATACATCATAATTGTTAGCGAGGTCAACAATGAACAAGGTGAAGCAGGAAGAAGCATAACAGTACTCTTGACTGTGTGAGAGAACTGATGCTTTTGTGACCCAAGGCCAGTTGTCTCCTGTGACTCACTCAACCTTGGGAAGTAGTGAGAGCATCAAGCCTTGAGCTCAGCTGACTGCTCATGAATTGCCTTTGGGTTGCTGCCAAAATGAAATTTTCTACTTCTGAAAACCAGTGTCAGGTATTGCTGAGAACTGAGGCTGAAATGGAAATGGTGGAATTTCACAGCCACGTGAAGATCCAAGTCAGCCCGTGATGGGGCTGCTCAGGAAGGTGCTGGGGGGCAGGGGCTGGGGCTGCCAGAATTGCTGAAACACAAAAAATGTGAATTCTGGATTTGAAGAAACTTTATTCAAGCCACTTCTGCCTGAACATTTGGCTGGAGGACTTGCTAGAAGATGCATTTTTCTGGATGAACTTTGACATGGCATGAAAATGGTGCTCTCCTGTCATGCACTCAGACTTTTCATTTTGAATCTTGACAACCGCCTGAGAAACTGGAAAACATCTAAACCGAGTGGTTTGCAGWGGGATGCACTGCCTGTGGACGGAGGCTGGGCGAAGGGGCTATCCCCCCCCTCATCTAGCACGCTTGCACCTTGGCCAAGAACCCCCGTGCGGCACAGGCTGCTGCTGTGCCGGCTGCACCTGTGGAATGTGGGGAAGGGAGAGGGCACACACATGGAAACAGCTGCGCTTAAAAATCGCTTAAGTAACCATGTATGGGAGAGACATACAATGTGTTGAATGTCATCAACAGTGAAGAAGTGAGAAATGGAGCAGATTTCACCCATAAACTCTCTACTCATGTTCTCAGTTGTGCATCCAGTATCCAGCTCCCTGTAAGGCACTAAGAGATTTTTATTTTCCCCAGCATTTTCCACCCTCTGATTTAAAATCATTTACTTTAAAATGTGCAGCTGATGCAGCATAACTAACCTCACCTTATGCTCTCCCTGAAATGCTCCTTAGAATGATTGTATTGTACTATCTTAAATAGGACATGTTTGACTAGCTTTGTTCAGCACCCTGTTTTAATCCASCCTGGTCAACCACAACTTCAGTCAGTTCAAGAAGATTTGAAAATCTTTGCTTATGTGAATCCCAGGTGAAGAATCCTGATCTCTGGCACATGTATACACAAAACTGGACAAGGTTTGGGTTTTTTTTTAATGCTGTATCCAGTTATAAAGCAGGCAAGCTCAGTGAGGTTTGCAGTGCATAGGTTATATAGTTTAAATCTTCAGCAAAGAGGAACTGAAATAGCTCCATTCACTTCCAGACAGCTCTGTTGCTTTAAAACAGACAGATAATCTTTACTGATGTCTGTCAATTGAGGTACAATTTTAAAACTCCTTCCAAATCTTTGGGTTTTTTTTCTACTAGCTCCAAGCATTATTTCCAGGCAAGCTCTTAATTTTCCCTTTAGTCTTCATTTGATTAACACAGCTACTTTTAGTTAAGTAAAAGAGAAGGGTCTTCTGATGGGGAAAACAAAAGAAAAAATTATCATTCTACTCATTAGGTGAATGAACCAATTTTTCTATGAAACTTGCCAATGTATGATCTTTGTATGTCCTTTCAGATCCACAGTTTGTTGCTGACTTGCTCGTTTCCCCACCAAACAGTGCTTAACCTTTCATAGACCTCCTTCAAGTATTGCTTAAGCCTCTATATTCCACATACATGTAATAAGCTCTGAACATTTTTCTAGTGAATATATTTCATTGCAAAAGTGCATTTTATAACATGCCATTAGTGGCCTGTGACCACAGCTGTCCTTGGCTATGCTGTACTGTCACAGTCATATGGGTGACAGCAGTCCTACTTGAATTGGGCTGGTCAGAATACTTCAAATAAGCTTTTAAAATAAAAAAGTTGGACTCTTCTAGATTTCTAAATAAGAAGAGGAAGACCTTGCCCATGTTTGCCCCATATTGTTTATTTATTTTTTGGTAATGGAGATGGGAAGGAGAAGAACACTGAATCTTTTAAAAACAAAGCTCTTTCTTTGATAAACATTTTCACAAAATGAGTGGTTCCTGTTCCACATCTGAAGTGCAAAAGTCACTCTGATGATTCTGCAATCTCTTCATTTCCCCTTACTTTAGCAGTACATGGAGAGCTGTCTTGGCAGCACTATCTTCTCCTTGCTTGCAGTTTGTGTAAAGTGGTTCCTTGTGGTTTGGGGGCTGGAAGCAGCATCACGGGGAAATGGGGCAAAGCAGCTGCTGGGCTTCAGCAACACTCCATCCTGCAGTGTCTCCTGCTAAGCAGCTGCTGGGGAAATGGGCAGTAGCTGCACTGGGAGAGTGTGTGGTTGGGAGGAGGATGACAAGGAACCAGGGGAGCAGCACGAGGACGTAGCTTTTCATTCGAAGGGTTATTGGCACAGAGTATCTCTCTGCTTATTCATCCACAGACTTAATTAGCCCAGCACGAGTCCTTGTGCCCAATTTTGTATGCTTCAAACATTTACTACTCTGGGAGGTAAGTACTTAATATTTTTTCTATTATTACCTTCCTGAGTTTGTTCACCAAAGACTGTTTTCCTTGGAGAAAGGTCAGATCCACGCATGGACATCTTCCCATCCAGTCATCACATTCATATTAGGTATAACTCCTAAAATGGTTTTCTTGTTGTTTCTAGACTGCTCAAGGACTGTATGCTGTAACAGAGTGCCTGGTGCCCTGCTTAATCCAGTGACCTGCACTGCACCATGGCTCTCCCTTTGGCTTTTGTATCCAGATTTTCTTCATTTAGAAGTAGGGTATGGGGCAGGCTTGGTCTCATCTGATTCTGGGTGGTGTAAAAACCACGTCAAGAAGCCATCTGGACTCAGGACTTAGAAGCGATCCAAGTCCGGCAGCTGAGAAATAGCTTAAGTAGCTCAGTTCAAAGTTTGTTCTCCTCAGCTGCACGACCTGTTTCCCTGTGCTGTGCAGCGCACCAGGGACTTTCTCTAAAAGACCTAGTGTGAAAGAGGGTGACTGTCCAAAGCTTTCATCATAGCAATAGCTTGGAATGGGGAGATGGACTTTTCAAAAAATGTTCCAATTTAAAGTAAAATCCATTTTTCTTTCCTGATAGGGGCAACGCATCAAAGTCTTAAAAATTGGCTTAGATGAGAATATCTGAAATGTTGACTTTTCTATAGAACATAACTTCTTCCAGAACCAATGGAACCAAACTTCAAAGAATATGGAGGAATATCATTTATACCTAAACTGGAGCATATGCTAACAAGGACATTTCTGAGCTCTAGGATGCAATGTGGTTTTACAGACTGTGGTGCATATTTAGTCATTTGGTAACTGAGCCACTGATTTTCCCCCCTCCACAAGAGTATTAGCAGAATAGGTTTTCTTTTTTCAGTAGGAGTTGCCTCAGGGCATCAAAAGCATGAAGAAAGCTACAAGTAAAGAGCTCTTTTTTATATATATAATTTTATCCACTCACAGGTTATTTGAAAAGTAAATGCAAGAATCTCTGATTTACTTTCTGAGCAGTAGCCAGTTCATTGAATGTCTTATGTTGCCAGTACCATAAGTCAATACCTCCATTAGAGTTGTCAGTGCCTGTTAAGCACCAGCGAAGCAGTATCACCCAGAAATATGTGAGAGTAAAGCTGTCACTGGTGTCAATTTCAGTTCTAAGTATTGCAGCACTGTGGACTTCTATATCATCTTGACATCGTGAATCTGGTTACAATTTATGACCAGAAGTCCCCTCTAAGGCTACTTTCTAAGGCAAAAATACAGTTCTTGTTTGGGTTATTCTTAAGGGTTATTAAATAGTTTTGAAATGTAGTGTCATCTTTATCATCAGAACAATCTTTCACAAAGGGATATAGGCACCTCTAAAGATGTGATGATACAATCATTGCATTGCTGTGTATAAAACTGGTAAATACTTGTGCCTTTCCTGTGGGTCTCATACAAAAACTTGCCAGTCATATCAGTTTATTAATGAGGACAAGCCTAAGCAAAACAGAGGAAGAATCTTGATGATGAAGAAAGCAAGAGAACAAAAGGAGCTCCAGACTCAGTCTTATTGACTTGCAGTCTAATTCATACTTTTGAGCAATCTCTATGCCACTTTGTAGAGGAGTCACYGAAAGAAAACACATCTCCTAGGAGGTACAGCCAGTAATCCTCACATTACATGCTGAAATCAAGCCTGTCTTATTGCGATCCTAATCTGAGTCCATAACTTCCACTTCTAAACATTGTGCACTGTGCACACATCTGTATGAAGGACGGCTTCCCGTGCTGACCAAGTGCCAGTGTTGTAGCAGATATGGAGTATGAGTGCACTTGAGCTGTACTAATCTATTATCTTTACTTTTTCTGTCTTTTTTTTTAAGTGTTAGAGTCTCAACCTAAGCAGCTATACAGAATATTGGCAGAGTTTGAATGTTTCTTGGAGGGCTCCTCCTTTTACAAAGACCATATTACAAACATTAAATCCATAATAATATACAAAATTAAATGCTGGGCACAAAGCCTATCTTTAAATCAAACTGGCGTGAGGCAGGGTGGTGTGACTGCAACAGGCTCAAAATCAAGTTATGAACCATGACTTGGCTCAAATTCTCTCTCTCGTCCTCAGTCATTAAGTTTGATATATACAGAAATTTTGCAAGGACATATTGGAATTCCCCATTTGTTTTTGCTCAAATTATCCTTAGAATGGGATAGGAATGTTATAGCAATTCATAGACAAGTTGTGTTATCACTGAGATTTTTTTTTTTTATACGATGATAAATGTAGTTATTCCAACTCAATTTGCTAATAACTGTCTTGGGAAATGTGAATTTGAACCTTCTTGGTAGACAAGGATGACACATAATTAAGGAGCAGCTACATTAGTGATTTCCTGATCATTGCCACTTACCATGCTTTGGCTCACCTCACAGAGTCTTTGAGTGCACAAGCTGGTTCCTTTTGGATTAAATTAAACCAGACAATGTGTTCCAGTGTTGCCCTTAATGCTCTCCAATTATTTATACATATTCAATCCACAGGGTCAGACTAAAGCTAGTCTGAAGTAAACTCCCTTGAAGCAGGTATTGTGTGGACATCGGATCCTCAACACTATTTCTTCATTCTATAGACCCACTCTTATCAGGCCACAGGCTTGCTGATGTAGATGTAGCCTTCGATTTGCAGTCTGACAGTCTAACAAAAATAGTTTGGAGAATTTTTTTGTCAGACCCTCAAACTTGGCAGTGTGAAGTTTTTAGCTGTGGAGCCATGTGCCTTCAGGAGCTTTTGTAATTTAAAAGCTCTCTTTAAAATCTATAGGACTTAACTTCTGTTCTTAGAATTTGGTGAAGACTGAAGGAACCAGAACTAAAGTTTGAGCATGTGACTCTCTGAGTTGTCTCTTTTGACAATTGATTAGATACTACCGTCTAATGGTTTCTGATTTGTCTTTGGTGCCAAAAGCAGCACAACAGGATTTGAGTATGTAAACAAGGCTCAAAGGCTTTGGTACAGAGGATAAATGTCCAAAAATTGAGGCTGTGGTGTTCAAGTGGCCATACCTGAATATATAGCAATTTGATTTCTGCTGGCTTTATATCATCAAAATCTTGAAAGAAGATAATTTGTGAAAAGGTGTGAATCCTTTGTATTAGAATGGATGAGAAAAAAAATGGGGGAGAGAAACAGGGGAAGAAAGTGAACAAAAATGAGGGAAATAAGCACTTGTATCATATGATAAACTTGCCAAAGTGAAAGAACTCAGGCAATATAGAAAGACCTGAGGCAAAAGCAGCATTTTGCTGCCTTTTTTTTTTTTTTTTTACTCTGAATGCAAATAGAAATAACACTCCTTGCCCTGTTTTGTTAGCAAATATTTGAGCTTGGTAAGAGTCAAATCTAAACATGGCACTAGGTACAGAAGCTTTAGGACAAATCAGTCAGTCAAAATCATTTTGACCATGTGACTAGATGTCATCTTGAGCTCTTATATGTGTGGAATTCTCTGGTTTATTAAATGGACAAACTGGGCAAAACAGTGTGTAGTTCAGGCTTTTGGTTCCTCACTTCATATCAGCCAAAACTTTTGTRTCCTTCCCATCCCATACATAGGCAAGCTGTTTGCCAAGAAAATACAAAGGGAGTGTCCTAAACACATTCTTACTATAGCCTGGTTAATAATGTACTCTATGGGGAGAACACATGCCCTTTGGGAGCTGCTTTACCTTGTGTACCCTGAATTGTAGTAAATTCAGACTGAGCAAAGCCCTCAGGCTGGTGCAGCCCCCTCTGCTCCAGCACAGTAGTATGGGTTGCTCCTGCGTGCATATGGCAATATAAGTGCTCAGTGTATGTATGTGTGCAGGTCCTCCTTTCTGCAGTTCCTCCTCCTGCTGCGTTTGAGTCCTTGAACAACTGCATCACAGCATGAACCTGGATGGAGATTACTCCTAAATGGAACAGTCCCCAAAAGACACCATTCCCAAATCATCTGTGCATGCATCTGGTGCTTGCACTTGCTCTGAGTTTAAAAAAAAAAAAAAAGAACAACTGGATGTGATAAAAAGTTGCATGCCTACCAGAAGACCTACATGCTTGATTATGATTGCTGTGCTGGATGAGACTTTTAGGGTCTATGCTCTCTGCCTTGGCTGCTGTCATCCAAATCTTGCCCCGAATTGGGCTGTGCATGTAAAGTATGCTTAGAATTTGCTCGCTCATACCTTTAGTTACAGCTTCAGCTACAAATGGTTTAAAATATAAGATGAGCATCAAACATGACTCACCAGAAATTATATTGACCCTAGTTTTACCTACTTAAATAGGCAGCTAGGTGACATTGACAGAGTCTTGAAATATGTCCTCTGCAGACAAGGATGTAAAGGGATAAACGACTTTATTTTTATGCACTCTCTCTTAACCACCATCAGGTAATCATCAGTCAATATGCCGCACTTGCGAGCAGGATAGCCTCAAATTTATTATCTGTTTCACCATTCACTGAAGGATTTTTAACCTCTTCACATCAACTTACTCTGAAATAATCAGAGGCTGAACTGGCACTTCTGTTCAGGAGAAGAGTCTTTTGTGAAAGCCTGTGACTAATCACTGTAAGTGGCTGCAAAATCAAATCTTTTTGTGTGTACAATATCACCAGAATGCCTTTAATTTGGCCTAGACTTGACTTCAGTGACTTGTCTGCTAAATAAATTCAGTGTAGATTTAGAAAAATCTTTGTTTTTCCACAACGAGCTTTGTGGTGACTAGTTAGAGTAACTCAWAATGCTGTAATTGTAGAAAATTTAGTTGTTCATCACAGATGTGATAATGTCACAGACCTGGACCACCCTGTCAGCTTGTCAGCTTTAAAATAGTACTCCTGGAATAATGAAAAATTGCCAGCTTCTCAGTATGGCTTTTTGATTTATGGGTAGTTCCTCAGAGATTGATTAGTTGTTTTGTTTTGTTACCTGGAATGAATGATGAATATTTTAAAAAATACTTAATATCGGATCCACTGCAAATGAGATAATTTTACAGTGACTTGTTTAGTTGTTTCCAGAATAATTGGACATTATTGCCTTCCCACCATGCATGAACTGTAGGTCTCTGGAGAGGCTAAATAGCTTCAGTTGATGTTTCCTTAATATTTCCATGTAGTTCATCTGCAGTGCTCATACAGGAGCTTTTACCAGATGGTTAACCAGCCCTGTAATGACATTTCACATTTCCCGTCTGTTACTCACCAATGGAAAATGATACAAATTGATTCACTGTTAGGCATAACTTATGACTGACTCATTTGTGTACCTGCACTAAAGAATCATGGCCAAGTGGCCAAGCTAGGTTAAACTGAAAGGGAGTTTGCTGTTACCTTGACTGGGATCAATATCAGCATCTACAATATTGAAGCAAATTGTTCTCTTTTTGAGGATTTAAAAATAAATCCTGCGAAACAAACTGGTCTTTACTGAGCTTTTCCTGAGATGGTTTGGCAGATAGGACAGTTGGATAGCTAACCAGAAAGTGATTTTTTAAAAATTCCCGAAGAATGCATTATAATTTGAAACCACTTTTTAAATGTGTAGTTCTGCAGATGGAGGTGGGCAAGGAAATAAAAGAAGTGGGAGGCCATAAGTAGCTGAACTTTTTTTCTGAAAATGTATTRTTTGTTCAATTCCAAAATGTCAAAGTACCTTTCTCTGCTCTCCTTTGGCTTCCATTGCCGCGTCCATTTGGTTTCCGTCACGGCAAGGCAGCCTCCTGGAAATCCTAAGCCTGCTGACTGAGGCCCCTTTTGCAGACGCCCCGGAGGGTGAGCAGGGCATGGCACACAGCAGGCAGAGATCACTTCTGTCTCATCAGCTGCTGGGAGATAACTAGGAAAAGAGATTGTCTCCCCTTTGGCACTTTTTTTGGTGGTGGTGGGGTAAATGACATGTAATTCAAACTTATGTCTGTCTCTGCCAGCCAATATTTAGGGGTTTTCTTTTACATATAGTTTATTTTTACTGATTTTCTTTATGCTGCTTTTAAAAATTGAGCTCTTAGATATATGGTGCCCCTGTATTTGGTAACGTATTTTAATTCTAACCAAAGGTGTTCAATGCGAAGAGGGCAGTGGGAAAAGGCCACTTCTTAGAACACATTCAGAAAACTACTGTTTTAAAACATGATCTTGCCTGTGTACTGTCAGAAGTTGCACACCAGGAGTCAGGTTTGGAGGCAAAAAAGAAACCAAACAAACAGACTATTTTCTGTTCTTCCTAACATTTTTGGTCTTCTTTGAATCATCACTCCTCTATCTTCTTCCTCTTCAGACTCTATACCATTTCCAGTTTGACCTTGCTTTCTCATTGCTGGGCTGTTCCCACCAGGTGAAGGCTCTTAAACCCATGTTTGTTCTATACCGGCTTAGTTTTGTAAACTTTTATCCTTTTCATTTGACCTACATCTATTGGCAAAGGGAAAGAAGATGCTATTGCAGTAATAGGTAGCCTTTGATCTGTTGGTAGCTGCTATAAGGGTTGGGTATTGGAAAGCCATCTGGGCCCCCCCGGGATCACAAAGTCCAATCTCCTACAACTGCAAACAAGCATAAAATAGATACTTTGTCCAGAGAGCCAAAAAAATACTACAAGCCCCAAACCACTCCTCAGGACCCTTCGGCAAACTTCAAATGTGTATACTGTATACAAGAGACCGAAAGCACCCTCCAGTTTTATAGTTTGTCCCACGGAGAGAGTGGGGACCTCAGCAACGACTTAAGACCCTGCTTTAAGTGAAGCAGCTCAGATGATCCAAAGAAGTGGAGGGTATATCACGTCAAGAAGGAAGGAAAGCCTACTGGATGGAGTCTTTCTCACTCTCTGGAGCCTGCCCAGGTTGCTGGGTTGTTTCAAGAGCTCTCCACTTTTTAGTAACCTGATCCTACAGAAACCTTTTGTTCTAGCATTTCTTTCCTGGCTAATGTCTGCTTAGCAATGTGGCTACTTGACATGTGGATTACACTTCTATCCAATTTTTTTTCCTCTTTTCGTTTTTTTTTTTTTTTATCATTAAATGTCTGGCCTCTTAGAGCTTTCTTGACTTGAATCTTCAGGATCTTGCTGAACACAGCTATCTGTAGGAGTCTGTATGATAAATGTATATGCTGGGAAATCATGCCTTTATGATGGCAAGGAAGTGGGTGTGGGATGACTATTTGAATCGTGCTACTTTATTGTTTCTGTCTGTGTTATCTCTGTCCCTGTCTTCTCCTTACAGGCTTTTGGGCCCTGTCTACCTTCTTATTGTGTGTACTTTACCAAATGCCTAGGTGGAGCCTCTAAGTGCTGCTGAAGTCTGTTATGAGAATTTGACATAGTAGAAAGCAAAGAGAGAAGAAAATCACATTCAGAGTTGCACCATATTATTTTGATGTTAGAAAATCAAACTGAAAGGAGACCTTTTTTCCCTTTTCTGTTAAAAAAAAGGAAAAATCATTTTTATTCATAAAAGAAACTGCTTTAGCTGGAAAGAATTTTTTTCCTTTCACTAGTAATATAAACAACTTGAGCAGAAGAGAACAGAGAAGCCACATTAATCATGTGCGTAGGGATATATTTTATTTCAAAATTATTTTCTTAAATCTAAAAAACATTCATGACTTTTATTCAAGTACGGTAGTTTTCATAATATAGTGGACATATATAAGTATTTATTTCTTTCCTTAGAGACTTGGGTTTAAAAACGTTTTTCTTTTTAATATCCAAAATTCATGTAAGGTTTAGGATTGACTTAGGTTGAATCCATAATTCTTAAAAAGCTTGTGCATATGCTTGACTTCAGGAATGTAAGTCTCATTCAGTTCAAAAGAACAACTTTGTCTAAGTTATATGCTTACAGAAGATCAAAGTCTGAACCTAAATTTCCAAACAGAAGTTCCGAACATTAGTTATAATGATCTAAGCCATGAAAAAAATAGCTTCTTAAAAAGTCTCTATTCTAGGACTGTAGTTCCAAATCAGGAAGGCAGGACAAACTGTAGGTGAGAGGTGGAGCCCAGATCCATGCTGCTCCTGTGAAGTGTCCCGGCATGGAAACCAGCTTTTGCAGAAGCAGTGAGATGCTGACCAGGGCAATGGAAACGGGGGAGAGATGGCAGAGAATGGAAAAAAGCTGAGCTCGGTGCTGTTCAGAGTGTTTCCAAAGCTTTCAAGTGAGGTTTAGGCTGTAAAAAAGAGGTTGAGAATCACAGCTATACAAAGCACTCCTGACTGCTATTTCCTCTTGCAAGCCCAGCTTTGCCATGCTCATAAAAGCTTCCATAAAGATCCTGTTGCCCCCACTGAGAAGTCTTTCAGAGTGTTGGTAAAAAAAAAATATTTTGACTTGACAAAATTACAAGGATTTGATAGCTATCATTTGGATACAGACAGTGCCTTGGCTTTTTCAACCCACTCTTCACCAGGGGTCCCTGAGAAGCAGGATGGCTGTAGAGCCTCCATTCAGCTCCGCAGCGAGCAGGGGGAGGCTTCCAGAGGCGCAGATGGGGATGAAGCAGACAATTACTTCTGGAAGTCCCCAGTGGAGAGGCATCCTCTCCTCTTTGTGTCGGTCAGGATTTTCTCCATCTGCATTTTCCACAATGACGGCACAATGAGGTTATCAGAGAGTTCATGTAACTGCTAAAGAAGTTCAGGGCTGATTTAAGGCAGGGAGGGGAGAGGGGGGTAAACCTGGAAACTTTGAAAAAAATTAATTTCCTGTGGAAATATGTTTTCTGTCTTGGTTAAATACCAGGACCTGAACATGCTTCTGGTTTTAATAAAAATGTTTAGGGTTTGTTTTTTATTTTTGTCAGTTGAAGAAAATTCAGCCATCTCCACTACAAAGCATCTTCTCCATGTGAGAAAGCAGATGGAAAGGTTAACTTCCCAGATGGTGCTCTAGGATTTTGCTGTAATGGATGGTCATTTTAACTGCTCTCCCGCGGAGATCTGAGCTGTACACAAAGGAGGGAAGTCAAGTCACCAGAAGATGCTACTGAGCACAGTGTGAAGTGGTGGAAATGGAGAGGCTCCGGAGACACAGGTGTAAGGAAGAGTCGCTGGACGTGATGGAGGGAGGTGAGCGAAGACTGGAGGAAGAGGAAAAGGGAGTCTCTCTAAAATAATGCAGCAGCATAAAGAGTGTCTGGGGGAGTGAAAAGGAGACCATACAGATCACCAGATATTCACTGGGATACCAGTGACATCCTGAGTAGTGGTATCCACCTGGAAAAGTGTTCTCTTATTTGTCTCCTTGCTGTCACCTTTCTCTCTAACCCTGTCCCGACAACTTCAGCCTATGGGGAGGGAGACCTTTATTCTACTGCACCCTCAAAGCACAGCAGTGGAGTTTTGTTGCACGCCTTTATAATGCACACAAAGCTTTGCTCTAGGCGCGGACTGATGTGCCGGTTTGCTCTTTTCTTGCAGGGGGCTCTGCTGGGATGGATGTTTTGTCAGCTGTTTTTTTTCCTTCCCTCCCCCTGAGAATTGCATTTATTCGGGGGTGCAGACTGCTGAAACCCTTTGTTTCCTAAGCACTTGCAATGCAGCATGGGCAGTAAAAGAGTTTGAATGCTACTGGACATGTAGTGCTCTACTCAACACGAGTACTGATTTACTTCTTTTTTATTATAAACAAGCAAATAAAACTTGATGAAAAATGTGTTCAGTTTATTAGGTTTTCTATTTCCTGAATGCCTGTCAGCAGTTTGCAATTGCTTAACACTTACTGCTCTCATTTACTCAACAAATATTTTAGTTTYTCTTCTCATAATGGGATTTTTTGAAACGTTTTGTATAGATATTCAGTACACAGTGTTCACAGAATCACAGAATCACAGAATCGCTGAGGTTGGAAGGGACCTCTGGAGATCATCTAGTCCAA
>NW_020450716.1:561444-616925 GCF_003343035.1 Apteryx rowi | reverse complement strand
AGGGCACATTGCTGCCTCATGCTTAACTTGGTGTCCACCAGCACTCCCAGGTCCTTCTCCGCAGAGCTGCTTTGCAGCAGGTCAACCCCCAACCTGTACTGGTGCCGGGGGTTATTCCTCCCCAGGTGCAGGACCCTGCACTTGCCTTTGTTGAACTTCATGAGGTTCCTCTCTGCCCACCTCTCCAGCCTGTCCAGGTCTCTCTGAGAGAGAGCATTTGAGACAGCACATATATTAACATATATTGTCTGTTACATGACTGAGCAAGCAGTTTTTGTAATTCTGGCAAGGGAATGAAGAATGTGAAGCCTCTGATTTTTTTTTTTTCTGAGTAAAGAAATACTTATTTTCTCTTTTTCTTAAGAGTAGCAAAAGAACTGAGATAGGCATGTAGTCATCTATATTTTAAAAAGAAAGACACAAGCATTTTCATTCTGTACCTTTCAGAGGTATAATTGCAGAAGATTTGTTGGCTAAAAACATGGAGTTTCAGCACATTGACAGGAAAACAATGTGTAAAAAGTGTAATCACATTGTTTCTGGCTTGTCCCTGCCATGGTTCAGATGCATAACTTTGAAAATCCTGTCTCAGCTATGCAAGTTATGGAACATCATCTACAGGGAGGAAGCTTGAATTTGCAAAGCAGATTTTCAGCTGGTGTAAACTGTCATGGTGCCAGCAAAACAATAAAGCTTTGACAGCTTGTGTGAGCTGAGTTAGAACTCATATCTTGAGTTTTAAAATTTGGGAATGCCAAGGAGCAGAAGTCAGGAGGATGCTGTAATCTGCTTACAGCAACTTATTGTCACATTCACCCAGGCTCAGAAGTAGAAGCATTTCTTTTCAGACTGTGGTGGTACCAAAAAGCTCAAACACACCAAGGTCCCTGTTCCCACCACGTACCTGTATTTTCTCGAAGAGATAGCCTTTGCCTCCAAGAGTCCGTAGCCTAAATATGAGACAAAAGATAGGAAAGGAAGCAGAGGCATAGTTGGGCAAAACGATTTGCCCCCATTTATGCAGCAGGTCACTGTTAGAGCCAAAAGTGAGACCCAGACTTCCAAATTGCTGGTGCCATCATCAGTCATGCTGTAGGCTAAGACTGTATGCCACCAATGCCACCTCCAAAACGCATTGCAATTTGAATAGAAAAAAGTGCCTAGATAGTTGTAGTTTAGGGCCCTCACATCATTAAAATGGCATTTTCTGGGGACAAGCAGGAACAGGAATGGAAGTCATTTGCTGATTTGGTTTTGTTTCAGTACTGCTGTGTGTAAGAATTCTGAGATAATTCTGAAAATACAGGTTTATGTATTATGAACATGTTCAAAACCTGAAATGGTACAAATTTATTTTAAATGCAAAATGCCATAAAATGAGGAAGATGATTTGGTGTTGAAATATAAACAGAGGAGAGAAAACTCTGGCCTTCAGACCTCAAAGTAAGGGGAGATAATTTTACTAAATGGAGGCCCCAATAAATAATCCCTGCATGTGTTCTGCTAAGGTTTTCTGCTACTTGGAAACTTTCTCACAGTTGCCAGAGCTATTGATGTAACAATATGTATTTATTCTTCAGAGTCATTTTAGTTTTCACTCCTCGTTGGCAAGCTAAGAAATATTCTTGAACACACACACACACACACACACACACATGTGCTATATCCGTCTGAATAGTCTCTTGCAGACTTGCTGTGCTGAGCAGACCAGTGGTCCTCCTTGTCCGTACCCTGACAGTGGCTGGGGCCAACAGCAAGAAGGAGTTGCAAAATATCCTGGTTCAGGCTGTTTATGGAATAGCAGCTCCTTGTTAGTTAGACCTTGGCTTATTCCCTGAAATACAAGGCTGTAGATACCTTCCAAAATGTGCAAGCCCACACTGATGCATCTCTGAATGTTTCTATTATTCATGTAAATCACAGGTGACATGCTGTGAAAAAAATGACCAACTCTACATGATAAAAAAATTTGGAACCTGAAAAGAGGGTGAATGAACGAAAAGCCTTTTGGCCCAGAGGACTGGAATAGGGACTGTTCTGCAAGTCTCTGGTGTTTCACTGAAACTGTCAAGTGTATCATTATGAGGGGAAGGAGCTGAAACTAGAATACAAGAAAGAAAGAGTGTTTTTATAATGTAAAAAGACTGGTGGGTCAATACATTTTGACACTGTTTTATTATGGTAGAAATTATCCTACTACATGAGTTCATATGAAAGTTCATTACTGAATTACCACTACTGTATTTATTATTACTAAGAACAGACCAATCAATGTGTTGAACAGCTGTTTTGATCATTTTCAAAAGCTTTTGATTTTTTTTTTCTTTTAAAGAAGAGAAAGTGCTGTTGTCCTTAAAATATCTAAGATTTGCTAATGGTAAAAAATGGGATAAATGGTAAAGTTACTGCATTCATCAGTCAACCACCCCAAAACATTTGCAACTGATTATATATTTCAAAACTTGGCTGGGAGTCATGAGATTCCTTGTAAGCAACTAGCTGTATTGTGCCAAATGTAGGCAAACTAGAAGGTATTTCTGAAACATGTGCTGAGAAAAAATACTTTGTTGTTATAATAATAATAAATAATAATAATAATAATAATAAAAAGGGACAGAAGTAATGGAATAGGTTTTGACTAGTAGTAAGCTATCCAAGGAAGACTGCAAAATCACAAAACTAGGACTGTAATAAAAATATCTTATGTATGCACCATTTCCTATCTTATTGTCTCCTAGTTGCTGTTAAACTGTATTCAGGTTGTGTCTCTTCCTGTTCTTGTTGGAATATTTATCATGAGAATGAGGTGCCAGAATCCGAAGGCTTGTCCTAGGAGAGAGGATCGGCTGTCAGGGTTTATTGCAAGAGTCTCCACAAATGGTGGTCTTTGAGGCAAACCCATTTTTCTTCCTCCTTCCTTTCCTTTTTGTGACTCATGTCTGGTATGTCTTGGCTTCTTAAAAAGGTTTGCTACCCCACACAGTGGACGTCTTTCACTCCCTTTTCCCACTCCACCACACCTTCTTTCGCTTTCCTTTTCTTGCCCCCTCCATTACTCTTTCAAGAATGTCCCACTCCCATCCAGTGTCCATACTGTAAGCACATTTTTTTTCCTAACAGTTTGTTTTGCTCTGTTACATTGCCACCATTGCCCTTTCTTTCTGTTCTGCTTCAGTGGAGGAAAGTTTTAAATTACTGATCCGTTTTAGGTTGCACCTTTCCTTTCCTGTGCTGTTAGTAAATTATGTTGACTATTTCTAGTCAAAGAGGGTGGCAGTGGACTTAGGACATGCCTCAAAATTAGAGTTGCAAAGAATATTCCAATTAATACGCACAAGATCATGTCTTCATTGGAAATATGTGGATTTGCAAGTGCGGTTGTCTCTGCCTATCAGCTGGGTAATTATGACTCAACTTTTGTTACGCGCAAGGCAGATTTTTTTGTATAATTCTCTTCTTTGGCTGCATTTTTTAAAACCTGAGGAAAGATTTTYCCTATTTCTGTTTTCTTTAAGTTGGACTGTATTAAACAGATGTGCTAGCTTTGTGTTCTGACCCTGCAGCAATTTATTATCACTTTGTGGTTTTTGTCTTGTCCTCCCCAGCTCAGGTATTCCTACTACATTAAAGGACTCTCCATTCCCCTACTGGTTATCTATTACCTCTGATTCCAATCAAATCCTCATTAAAGTCGACAGAAGTACTATCCATAATATCAGAATGCTTGGAATCGAGCCTCAGTCAAAAAGAGCTAAAAACTAGTGAAATACTGTCTTGCAGAAGTCACAGTCTTACTGCAAAAGCAACCCAGAAAGGAATGGTTTCATAGCTTTAGCTCCGTAGCTTTTGTGTTGCAGCAGGCATGCCACGTGTTTCTTCTTTTTTTTTCCTAAAAGTGTGGTTTACATTCCCTTCCATACTGGGCAGCTAGTTTGGGGACTTGGCAGAATTGTGGCTGTACCTTCATACCATCTCCACCTTATTTGGAGAAGATAGTGGGAACAACAAGCTGGAGACCTGGTGTATAGTCCCCTACACTGTGTATTTTCGTCCATTGTACAGCCACAGTCTGACTCCTGTTTTTAAGCTCAGTCACTGGCCTGGCCTGGAGAGAGGAAACTGCATAGGAAAAAAAAGGTTAGCGCTGCGGCAGTAGCTTGGAAGCCCACGTCCAAGCAGAGTTAGCTTGCCCAAAACTTGCAGACCGAACTTGTGTGCCACCTTCTTTGTGGACCATTCAGGCTTTAGCATCTGAATCCCTCTGCCAAATTTTAATACCATCGGTGTCAACAAGGAAAATAATCACCCCTGATGCCTTTGGTTTAAAGTAGGTCGTTACCTAAATGAAAAATCGTATAAATTTCTTTCCATCACTGCCAAGCTGAAGTTTGTGAGAATCTCAGATTGAATAAAGGGAACAGGATAAAGGGAACACTGTTGCTTTTTAAAGCTGCTCGTCACTAGAGAAGTTTTGTCACGAAGATTCCCATCTTGCCTGTCTTCTTGATTGGATGCAAACTCATGCTGCATTTGTCCCCACATGGCTGAGTGCAGCACCCTGTATTGCAGCTGGCTGCTGACCCTAGAGGATATACGTTTGTCCGCTGCAAAGTCCTGACTACCCAGGTAAGCACAGACAGTCCTGATGCTGGACCTGACTTTTGTTCATTAAAAATCTGTTGAGTAGATCCAATAAGAAAAAGGAAATGGAAAAATACATAAAGCTGTGATTTATTGAACACATTGCCTTGTTTAGGCTAGTGAATTTTGGAAACACCAGCATTCAGATTTATTGTGTTTAATCCAGGCTTCCCTTTTTCTATATGCCACTGTTACTAGTAGGTTACTCTTACGTCTAGCTTTCCCTGACATAAATGAAAACGTAAAGTTTAAAAGGGAGATATTTCCTTTTGTGTGACTGTTCCTTTCTTTTTGAATTTAAATATGAGTGGGAAAAGCAGCTTTATTATATTTACTGGGGAGGGGAGGGTTCGCCCCTTTCTGAGTGTAATGCAGAAGTTCTTATTTGGTTTAAGGGCTATCTAAGATGAAAGGGAAGAGGTTTCTTCCCCTTCTTCATACATCATGAGTTAGCAGAAAATCTTCTCTGGTCTCATTTTCCCCTCGTAATAACAGAACTGCTTGATTTTTTTGCCTTATTGAGTTTAATAGCCATTTATAAGCAAAAGATGAAGTAGTCCAAACAGAGTACAAGGCCATCATGTATATTAAAATAAAAAAGTGTAGACAGAAATTGTCTGGAAGGTAATGAAGAAAAAGCCATTTCTGAGGAAACTTGTGCCCCTGCTTACAGTATACTGATGCAGGAAAGATCTCTCCAGGCCTCTCCATGCTAACTTATGCAGTCCTAGTTAAAACCAGTTGAAATTAGTAGTTTAAATATCATGGGCACATCACAGGTCACATTTAAAATGTGGAGAATATTTTGGGCAATGTTACTGTTGTTTTAAAATGTATTATGAGAACACAAACATTTGCCTTGTAGCCAGCTCTAGAGAGATGCTTGCAAAATTTGTACAACCCACCCAAACCAAACTTAACATTGATTCTTGGATCATGAAAACTGGAAACTAATCACAAGTATTTGGATAAGGCATACTAACATCTCCAATAAAAGGTGTGTGAAAATCATGCCACTGGCTCCAGAGAGGTTCTGGAAACCCCAGGGAGAAAGGAAATAAAGTTTTGGATTCAGGCTGGCTGTGAAGGGTTCCAGATAATCTGTTTGAATAAAAATCACAAGGTCTTGCAATGTGTCAGAAGAGCAATTGTGTGGTGACCTTGGCTATTGCTAATCATAAGTTCTTGGTAAAGGGAAGGGACAGATAAAGAGTGTTTTGGGTTAGACAGCTGTTTTTAGCTTTGCTGTATTATTTCTGCCTGTAGCAAGAAGAAGGTATTAATCTGAACAGAACAAATTTTGCTTATAAATTGTGGCAGCTAACATCTGGAACAAAAGAGCTGTCATACCAGACTAGACTTATAGTTCACTTACTCTTATATCCTGTCTCTGAGAAAAAATTGGTTTAGGCAATAGGGAAAAAGCACTGCATAAGTTAAATAGCTTCCTAATCTTTGTTGTCCTGTCTTAAGTCACTTCGGCAGCAAAAATGCACATAAATGCAATTTAATCACTGAACCTATTCACTAATACAAAGAATAACAGAATCAGATGCTTCCAGACTCATTGTGGGTATTCTATGTCTTTTTTTTCTTTGCACTGCATCCTATAGGTACTGAACTTGGGGAACAGGATATGGAACATAAGGCTATCATTCTTAATAACATGATTACAAAAATCTTATTGTATTAGCAGCATTCCAGTTTTACTTACAGAGTGCTTAACTGAATTAGTAAATTCTATTTTCATGTGAGATCCTATCATTATTTAACTCTGTAATTTACTATGAAATCCTTATGGCTTTGTCACAGGAGTTTTATGATAGTTTTTCTTAATGATAGGAGTTGCCTTTGCACCACGGGGCTTTTTTTATTTAATCATGGTCTTAAGAGATTTGAAACTTCAGGGATTAATAAAGCATCCCCAAAATCATAAAGCAAATCACAGCATACCAAATCATTTCTCCTTTGAGACTGGTGCCAAACATTTTCTGTGGTGTTCCAATGAAACTGGACACTTCCAGCCCAATGGCTAGTAAAGTCAGCAAAGAAAAGAAAAGAAAGTGACTATGTGACCAAACTTTTATTTTCAGCACATAGCTGGAATTTCAGCCTCTCTGCACAAGTCCTTGCCATTACAATTTATTAGATGTTTTATGTAGTAGATTTTATTGAATGATTTAGGTAGTCTTGACTTGATCCTTTCCAAATGTGTTCAACAGTATTCTGCTACATGCGAAAGTGTTTTTATATTCTCACTTTCATGTAACCAAATCTCTGAAATCTAGATTAAGTTACCCCAATGCTGCATATACTGTTTTACTTTCAGAATTAATTTGGAAAGCTGCGTAGAGCCTGGCCTCTGCAGCCCTTTCCAGAAGATTTGGAATTATAAATTAGAAAGTCTCACGTTCATCAGCGCTGCAAGCCAGAAGACATGTGTCTGCCAGCAGGAAGAAGAGGGGTATTGGAACCACCAGGCTGACTAAGAGCTATTAAGCTCCTGGGAGCGTGAAGGTTAGGATAAAAGGAAATGGAGAATATTAAAGATGCAGGAACTACATTTTCCAGAGCATATCTTGATTCCATTGTGTATTGATCTGTAGTCCTGGATTTCATCAAATATAATACCTCATCTTCAACACACTCACAAAAAGGGATGGGGGAGTAGGGGAGACAGCCTGAAGCAGTTGCGTTCCACTAAAACCAGGGAGCAGCTCTGTCTCTGTCATGAGCGTGTATTACAAATCTTTTGATTTGAATTCAAATGCATCCATATTGCAATAGACTTTATAATCTCAGTTTTGATGAAAAGGAAGAAGCTTTCTTCTCCTTAATCATCTTTTACAACAATAACTCCCCTAGGCACCATTTCCATGAGAAGTAGAATCTCTTCTGGGACCGCTGTAACTCTTCTGAGAGCCACCAGTGCTAGATTAATGGATTTTAAAAGAATGCTGCTTCAAAATACAGGAATGGCAATTCATGTATTTTCAGGTGTTATGAATCACATATCTAATGTTAACTCCCATAGCATCATCATCATAGCAAAGTTATAGGCAAGTTTAACTGACAACTAGTTGTTTTTCTTTAAATTATTTTCCTGTCATTTACACATGTAAATTTGGCAACTATATGTATATGGTGTATATATACAAATCTGCATGCATTCTGTGTATCAATTTGAAACAATGCACCATTATTTACTAAATTATATTTCCATGAACACTTAATAGCTTTCTTCCTATCAAGTCTAACATAAACCATATTTTTTCCGTTTATCCATGACATCACTCTAATTTTTGGTAAGACTGATGAAATTCCTGTTATTTGAAATTGCACAGTGTAAACAAAGCACATCAAATATCTTTCCCAATGGACATTACCAACGCTGTCCATTTAGTTAATTAATTTACAAGCAACTGGAAAAAAATTCTGTAGATGAAGCCTGAGTTAGAGAGAAAAACAATTCCAATCCGGTTCTAAAAAATCAAAATCTTCACYTACTGGTTTGACCAAATGTCCTTGAATTGTGGAGGAGATGTTATTGAATGTATGTACTTTTTTACAGGGAAAACTATTTGCATGAGCATAAGAACCACTGCAGATGGAAGATCTGCCTAGCTCAGTATCCCATCTCTGATGATGGTCAAGAGTAGATGCCCTAAAAGCATGGAGCAGCAGGGTGATCACAGAGGGGTGCTAAGCTGGTCTGGTCTCACAGCCGATGGAAGTCTTCACCTCAGAGACTTTTTGCGCCAAAGGCAGCACCATCATTGTYCTTGATGAACTTTCCCTCCACTAATTTGTCTAATAAATTTTTGAATCCATGTTAGTTCGCAAGCACCCCCAGAGCCCTGTGGCAGCATGCTCCACGGCTTAGCTACAGCTTCTGTGAAGAAATACCTCCTTTGTTGTGGTTCTAACGCTGGCTATTTTTACCCCTTTTTCTTGTATTACAGTGATTATTTGTGTGTCACAATAATTGTTCCATATTCACTTTCTTCACATCACCTAGAATTTCATGCAAGTTTCATGTCATGTTTTGTCTCTTATTCTCTCCCCTGCCCTCCATTCCTTACTCATCTAGAGTCTTAGATTAAGGTCACTGCTCCTGTGGAAACTCCCAAATTGTCTTGGCCTTCTCCAAGCCTTTTGTAGTGCTGATATACCTGCTTATAAATGGAGGATAGAAATCAAAACTGCTCCCATATTCAAGATGCAGGTGCTTTGTGGGTTTATATAGAGACATGATATTCTGTCTCATTATTTACTCCTTTCCTAATAATAGCCAGTACTATTTTGACCACTACTGAGCACTGAGCTGCCTATCTGTTAGAGCTCTGAAATCTCTTTCCTGAACAGTAACAGATAGTCTGGAAACTATTATTTTGTATGCAAAACTAGAATCTCTTTTTTCCCAAGAGTATTACCTTACATTTCTCTGCATCAAATTTTAATCTGCCATTTTATTGCCCAGTTACTCAATATAGTGAGGTCCTTCTGGAGCTCTGCAATCAGCTTTGCTTCTTGCTACCCTGATTAATTTAGTTTTATTGCAGACTTTGTCACCTTACTGCTTACCCCCTTTTGCAGGTGATTTCTGGAGAGCACAGGCCCATCACAGAAGTCTGAGGAAATCCACTCATGACCTTCCTCCTTTCAAGAGCAGATGACTTCTTTTTTAGTCTGTGTTCCTTGCCTTTTCACCAATAATTTAAAGATGTCACAGTCTCCCCTCTTATCCCATGGCAACTTGTTTTTCCCTAAGAATACCTGGGGAAAAATCATGTTGGAAATCTTTTGGAAATCCAAGCAGTCTATAGCAACTGCATCTACCTTGTCCACATGTTTTTTGCCTCTTTCAGGTAATTTTAAAAGATTTGCAAGGCCTGACTTCTCTCTATAAAAGGCATGTAGATTCTTTCCTAAGAAATCAGTTATCCATTTGACCACTTGTTCATGTATCCACTAATTCTTTTCTTTTAGCTTAATGTCTTTGATGCACAGTTGATGGCAGCTTTGGCTACTTTGCTCCCATTTCTTACCAAAACTTTGCAAGACAATTTATCGTCTCCTCTTTCTCACTCTAACTCTCAGTGTCTAAACTGAAGAAGAAATCTGAATTTCATTCCAGATAGTCACTGTCTAATATATTTCTAACATGAATTTACAAGACCATTTATAGAGCCTGATCTTGCTTTCCTTGAAATTGTGGCAAAAATTCCACTGAAAAGAAATCTGGGAATTTCTGAGTTTTCTTACATTGTGCTCTCTCTGTGGTGACAAACTCTACTAATTGATTTGAGCTGTCTCTTCAAAATACAGATGATAATATGCATGATTGCATTTTTTAAATATCAAAATTTTGAGAATCACAGTTGATTAGTAAATACAATTTTTATGGGAATAAATGTACTGTGTCATTTCCCTTATATAAATTATTAATTCTAACATGCTAAGGTGTTTTCTGCTTAAACTCTTATCACATAGAACAACAAAAATAAAATCTGATTTGTACAGCTTTATTTTAGAACTGTTCCTTCCAGTGAGTCTAGTTGATGCGCTTAAATAACAGTAATGCCACTGGTGATGTTTTCATGATTCTTATATTAAAGTACGTTGTTTGACTAGAGCCTCCTCTTCTGGCACAATGAGACTTTCAATCTAAATGAAACAATCCTCTACCTAATTATATTATGCTCCTCAAGCAATTCCAGAGGGCATACAGAATAACACTAAAGGCCAAAGGATTTAATTCATAAAGGCAGTTCTGGTAGAAATGAGCAGTAAACTGAAAATTGCTTTAGTTTCACTTTTCAATTACTCTTTAGTAGCAACACTTGGCAAAAACACATTGAACAAATGAAATATAAAAATTGCTTGTAAAGGCCTTGGGTTTTGAAATTGTAAATAGTCATCACTATGATATTGAAGGTGACTTGAAGCACAAGCATGCAGGGAAGATGTTGAAAGCATATAATCTGCAATTCAAAGGCTCTTCCAGGCATTTTGAAAGAAACCAAAATTCTTAAAGCATCATAGATGATTTCTTGGTTGATTTTTTTTTAAATCTTAAACAAATATTTGCAATGAAGAAAGTAGGAATTTGTATGTTTCTAGGGTTTGGCCATGCAACTACAGCTGATAACTACCTAGATTAGAAAGAGGGATGTTTCTCCTTGAGCTGGGAGACTGCACTTCCAAAGCAAGCTAGAAAAGGTCCAAGAGCCATTCTGGTACACAGTGGTATTAATTTCAAGTAACCAAGCTAGGGTTCTCAGTTTTTGTCTTTGGATGTAGAAGAAGTTGTCAAACTTTTGACAGGATAAAGATGGCAACTCTCCCACATAATTCTGTCAGTGGAACGGTGCTTGCCACTGTTTTCTCCTTCCACGTCTATGCTATTCTCTCCTCATCCAACTGCTCCCACCTTTCACTAGCAATATTTCATATTAGCATATCTCCAAAGCACTTTTTAATTATTGGTGGTTGCTATTGACTTCCATTTTCATTTATTACAAGTTACCTTAGTTCTGGAAGAAAATCTATCTTTTCAGCTGTTTTGGAGCTCTGCCTTAAGGGATGCAATGTGAAAGGGGGAAGTGCCAGGCTTGTCAAAAACACCTCCCTTTCCTGTTGACTTGAAAAGCATGCCAAATGTTTTCATTATTTCTTGTCTTGCAACAAATCTACTCATCATTCACTTTCATAATTTTGTTGCACTTCCATAACTTACGGGGTTTTCTTGTGTTTTTGAACCTTTCCAGATCAGGCATGGAAAGCTGAGGGCTTAACGTGGGTATGGAAGGGGGAATTTCTGGAAAAAAAAACACTATAATATGGTTTTCTTCAGGGCCATTGCTGCAACCTCATAGACTGTGTATTTCTGCTGGAACTTGTATGCCAGGTCAACTTACTTATCTTCCTAGTCATTCCATTATATTTTATTTTGTGGTGGAAGGGATGAGAGAGAGAAAGAGAGAGAGAGAGAGGTTTAGTGGCTTCATTATTGCTATAACTGTAATGAGATATTTATGCACTATTTAAATGAAGTGTTGCCCCTTTTAAGATACCATTTTCAGCTACATGAATACAAATGATCTTTGTGCTGAGCATAACCATTACAAAGAGTTCTCCCAAATGATGGTTTAAAAGAAAAGTCTAATCTTCTAATCACTCTGAAGTTTATACATAAGAATAATTACTCTGGCATGAATCCTGTAGTGCTTATCAAGGCATGTTGTTAATGCAGTAATTAGCATAGCTGGAACACTGCTATGCATTGATAGGGCTCTATAGGGTAAACCAAGGAGAAATTTAGCTTAGCTGCCATTAAACTCTTTCCCGATCTAGAATAAGAAACTGTAATCAGGTCTAATACCCAGAGGAGAAACTAGATTTTTCAGAAGCAAAAGCAGTAGCCTGAATGCTTCTGTTTAAATCAGTGGYAAATTTCATTTTAACTTAATACAAGCAGAATAGGATCAATACTGAGAGATCTTGATGAGCCCTCCTATACCCACTTCTCCTGCCTGAGCACTAGGTCTCTTCTCAGTCCACAGCTGCAGCACCCCCCTGTTGTATGATGTGGAGGGACCTCTTTGGCTGCACCATTCAGATGGAGGAGTATCTGCAGTTAAATAGTCCCTTTCCAAAACATACACACCTTAAGAAATTAATTTCAAAGAAAAAAGTCTCCTCTAGAGAACAGTTCTCAGTTCCTCATAGGAGAGATGGTGATAGTGGCAGATGGTTGTATATATAAAAGCTATGACTGTGTTCTGCTCTCGGCTGTGCCACATTGCCTTTGATTTCAGGCAATGTAAGTCCTGAAGTCCATATAGCTTCTAAATCTTAAGCACAGATGCAATCCACATCTCAGTATGGTAGATTGGACTAGTCACAGAGGTGGCAGGTACAGGCTCAAGGTGTTTGCAGAGACAGAAGCTAAACTTGCTCCACATCCCTCAGGTCCTTCCATGTAAGTTGAGGATATCCCCTTACATCCCAGGACCRCTGTGAAACTAACTATGACAAATCTTTCCCAGCTGGCTTGGATATTTCCTAGAAGATGCTTAGACATATGGCATACTGTGAATGTGATTTTGTTATAAAAATCTGTCATCTAGCTAATATTAAAATACAATATTTTCTCTCTTTATTACTCAGCAGCAGTATCTTCTCCTTATCTCCCAGTGTTCAATAAAAAGAACTTATAGCACTTGCTGCTCCCAAAATACAGGATATTGTAGTCTGTACTACTAATCCAATTTTATGACTGCATTTCTCCTTGAATATTCTGCCCCTCCTATGTATTGGTAATGCATCCCAACTTTGGGGGAAGCTCATACTTTCTGTGCCGTAGTTATTCACATGAATATTAGACTCATCTTTAAAGATTGCCTCCCTCACAGGCAGTTCTTTACTTCCTTTCAATAGCTGACTTTACTCCCATCTTTTGTATTTTCTAAGACTTCCCATGTGTCACCATGTCTGATGTTTTACAAAGGCTAGACAGAGTAGATACATTTCCTTTGTCTATAAAATCAGAGTTTTAAAAGTCTGGCATGATCTCTTTGGTAAACCTCTTGTCATGTGTTTTTATTTCCTCTTATACTTTCCTTTTAATTACTCTTTTTTCAGCATTTGTTCTGGCTCTTATATGTTACTGAGGTTAGACTAATGGACTTGTAGATGACCTGGTCTGTCACCTTTTTTAAAATACATACACTAATCGCTTATGATCCCACTTCTTCACTTAACAGATTTGATAAAATTTCATCCACTGGAACTGCAATTTCCCGAGCCGGTTCCCCAAGACTTCTGGAATAGAGGTTATCTGAGTCCTCAGAGGAGAATGCTGAATTCTCAGCTTCTGCTTCCAGCATGGCCATTTCCATTTTTACAGTCACCTTCCCATTAGCTGTATATCTGTAGCTCCTCATTTTCAACAATAGCATATTTCTCAGAAAATGAGGCAAGGTATTCATTTGAGATTTGGATGAACTTGAATGCCTGACTTATTCTTCCTGGATGGTGATACTTCAACTTTTTTTCTATTCTGGATATCCTGGATGGATCTTTTGCTACTCTCTCCCCCAGCCCATACTGCTTCCCCCCAAAATTTAACTCAACTTGATTTTTGCAAATTCTCACTTTCTACGTACACTTTCCTATTTATAACACAGCCTCTCAGCTTTTATTTTCTACTCTTTATTCTCCATCCGTGCATATTCTCCATTTACATCAACTCTCCTTTTTGTAAAGTGGCTATTTATTTATCCATTTGGTCTGAAGATCTTTCTTACAAACATTTTCCCTTTGACTAAAGTGCAAACTTGGGACATCTTTTTTGTACTTTTGATTTAAGGAAATTTGAAGCCTGCTCCATGCCCAGGTCCTGGAGGTCTTGAGCTTAGGTGGCTTCACTGACTAGTCTCAGACTAGTCCCTTTGAAACACAGATTTTTTCATAGCAAATATCTTCTTTATTATTTTCTTAAAGGATTCTACCTCGTATTTCAGCTTTCCTTCCTTTTATGAAGCAATGAGCACATGGAGCTGTTCCCCCTTCACAGTGTCTTACTGTACACTCCCAGAACTGGAATTGCTTATCTTTCTCCAAGGTCTGAATTTCTTTTCTCTGAAAGTCAACTAGAAATAGCATGACTCTGTTCCCAGCTAGTGATGAAACACCCATTATGCTGGAATCACTGGGATTTGATTTTTCAGCTGATTTTCTCAGAGTGGTTGTCTCACCTCAGGTGGCACAGGGTTAAACTAGAAGAGAGCATTTTTCAATCTTGTACTTTTAGCACTTTTCAGCCTTCTGCTTTTTGCCTAATGTATAGCAGGGTTACGGTTTTAACATGACAAGCACTGGATTAAAAAAGCAAAAAGATGCAAATGTTGGTGTAATGCAAATAATGATGCATTACCAATCACAGGGTTCACTCCCAGGAATCCTTTCTTTAGTGCAGATAGGAAACGGCATGTACAGATTAAGAAATCTATGTTTTGTAGAATGTGTCATTTTTAATGACTGATTTATAGCCAGCTTATGTGCATGGGGAGAAGGGAAGCCATGAATTTCATTTTGTTTCATTTATTTATTATATATGTTATACATTTATATATATATTATATATATGAACAGTGGGTGTTCACATGTAAAATGTATGTATTCATGGTGCAAACCCACGAAGAGGCAGGTTTAGAATGCCATATTTGTGCCTTTTTACACAAAGGGGAAAATCTGCAATTTAGAAACAAACCCCTGCAATAACAAAGTGGTTTAATTTTAGTTACAGGCCAACCTTAAAATGGACCCAATGCAGGGCAAAGCCCGTCTCTGAAGTGCACAGCCTGAGGTAAATTGATACATTCATTCCCAGTGCAGACTTCTTCTACGCTGATTACTAGTCTCTACTAACAGTGTTTGCAAGACGGCTTAGCTATTCTCCTCTTATAGAAGAGACACTGTTCAAAGAGCTTGGGACACAGCTGCTTCTTTACAGGCTTTACCTAGTTTTCAAAAGGAGGGGAATCACATGACTGAGGGATGTATGCCTCTGCAATAGAAAATCTAAATTAATCTTCACAGAAAATGGGGAGTCTTGTTTGGATCTATCAGAAAAGGAAAGCACTTGTAGGTGAAATCTTCTTAAGACCAAAGTGAAAAATTTCAGGGAATCCTGTGAAAACGCTGGGCTGCGAGGCTTCCTGGGCATCTCAAACAAAAGAAATTAGCTTTGCGCATAAAAGGTTCCTGCTTTAAACGTGAAAGTTTTCACCATGAAGAGGCAGTGCAGTACCAAAAGTCTGACCTGGCTGAGAGTTTAACATCTATGCTTTCCCTGCAGCTATGGCGCAGCTGGCCTGCCTTTTCTTCTTCCCTCCCGCACAGCAGACATGACACACAAAACTCATTTACCTTGTGCTATTTGGAAGTGAAGCAGTGGACTTAAACTTGTCCTAACCTCTATAAGCAACACTGCAGTCACTTCCCACTTTTGAGTTATTGCTTTGGCTTGTGCATGTCTGCTTTTCTCCAGTCCCAGGGCTTCACTTCCGATTAAGTAAAATGGACTGCGTTCTGCCCTTGCTAAAGCCAAGGTAAATTGGGAATAACGCTACCGGAGTCAGTGGATTTTCACTCTGGCGAAAGCGGAGGCGAGATGAGAATATACTCACTGACGCAGATGCGCTGTTTGTGTCTGGTAGGAAACCAAGCAAAGTGTTCAGCACGGCGCGGTCTCCAGGCAGGATAAGCTATAGTGAGAGTATATCTGTTTTTGTGGGTGTTTTTTTGTTTTTCTAGTGCAGCTCTTCATGCTCCATGTGCCATCCAGAGCCATAATCTGTCTCCTGCCAGACTGCGCTGAGGCACAAAAGCCGGAGTGTCAAGCATAGAGCAGTCTAAAGGACTTGCAGGTCAAAAAAAATAGCCTGCTAGAAAAAATGTCAGAAGGGCATCTCTTTCGGGGTTCCTCCGACTCAGTCCTATTTCACTTGTCCTGYTGCTGGCCAGCATGGGCAGTCTGCACCATGGTGGGACCACTGCTGGCCTGAGGACCACAGAGCTCGTCTGCTTCACACAAGTCAGCTCCAGCTCTTGCCCCAAGACGGGGGGCTGGAACAGATTGGTGTGACCGAGATGAGGGGAAAAATCAAGATAACAAAATCAGAGGGTTGGAAAAAGGGTTTTGTGAAAAGACGCAACATAACTAACTAGAGGTGGGGAGAAGGAAAGAAGATATGGGAAGAGAGGCATTTATGCCCCCCCCCCTTTTTTTAAAGGGAGACATGGGCTTACAACCTCTCAGGTGTTTACTTTATTCAGATATATTGCCTGTTCATACCAGCCATAACCTGGAGGTGTAATTTAGTGGAGGCCAATGGCTTTTGGTTTTTATCTTAATAAACCTCCATGGGAAGAAAAATACTACTTTTCTTTGTGCACGACTTCCAAGGGCACAGAGCTGTTCCCACATGCACTGAGGTTGCTGGTTTGTGGTCTAACCTGCTCAGTTGCTCAAATGTATGTAAGAAAGGAGAACTAAATTTCACTTTAGAGCTATGCTAAGCAATAATTTTTGTATGTGAAGTTATTGCAAGATGTGGAAGGCAACTGAACCAAAGTAACCACAGATTTTTAGTGCAAAAGGTACCAGAAATTTTCTGGTAATGTAAATCTGATCCACCACCCCTTTGATTTGCCACCACTAGGACTTTTTTCCTCAATCTGTTGGAAAAAGAAGCTTGCAGCTTGATGAACGAGCACTCACTTCTGGCCCTGGCAGCACTCAGCACTGGACTTTATTGGCATTCCCAAACTGCCCATTGCTTGTCCTTTTAGCTCTTGGGAAATTAAGCTAATGATGGGTAACCACACTGACAAGGGGGATAATGTGGTTTTAAAATGTTTATTCATTTGCACTTAAGATCTGTAGTGTCTGTGGACAAAACAGAGCTAAAGTACCCATAAGTCTGTGATAAATCGATTAAAACAGGTCTGTGACTTATGCTGCCACCTGCTATTTTGGAAGTGACTGTTTGCATATCTGTTATCAATTATACTAGATACATAGCTGTATACATTTCTGAAAAGTGAATAATACATTAAGTATCCATTTTTCTGTCAAAACAGTTGTGCAAGTGTTTGTGTGTGTAGAAGAGCTGATCCCAAAATATGGGTTTTCCATATGCAAAACTTCACGCCTCGGACGGTGACGCTTGGTTTCCAGAAGGCTGCTTTTCATTTCTGAAACAAGTCTCTGGTGTAAAGGGAAACACAGCACTTACGATATTAGTGGGGACCGTAGATTAGCGTGCGAGTTCCCCTGGGGATTTCCGTGCTCCAGTTTTGCACTTCAAGAGGCCTTAGACAGCAGAAATTGTATGCCTACATCAGTTAGATTTTGTTTCTTCTTGAATTATGTGCAGGGCATGCAACCCAACCCTCCTGTAAAAGACTCACAACATGCAAGCTCACATAGCCCCCCATGCAACGGAATTTGCTTTTATGGAGACTGGCCTAATGTGTGAAATCACAAAGTTAACCCCCCTGGCATTAGTGGTGGGCCTTTGCCTTCACTGTTTGAGGCTGAGAACTCCCAAGTGCTGGTTCCCAGTGCCCCAAAAAGCCGAGCAGAGGTGGCAGTAAATGAAGGAGCTTCCCAACTTCCAGCCGTATTTCATTTCCCAAAGCTTAATGCAGTGAAACGTGCCAGATGATAAGATCTTGCTGGGCCTTTGGTGGTCAGACCACCCAGGGACACCTCCGTGGAATCATTTTGCGTGAATGTGATTTGAGCAGTTTAATTACAAGGTCAACATTTCTGGCTTTTTTTTCCTTTTTCTTGCCTCTCTTCTTCCTTCCTCCCATCTGACAGTTGTGAAAATTTCCAGCTTCTTTTAAAACTGAAATCCCACTTAGCATTCTTCTTTGCACAAGCCAAAAGAGGAAAATATTTCAACAGCTCTGTGCAGTTCCATTTCTCTTAGATAATGAATGAAAATGCTTACAGGTAGCACAGTTTTAAACACAGCTGTAGTCTTTAAATTGTTTTAAGCATTTGTCATTTCAAAAGTACTCCTTTTTTAAAAAAGAAAAAGAAAAGAAAAAGGTATATATTTATTTCTCCTACTTGCAAAGACCACTGAGAGGACTTATAAGTCATTCGCCATAGAGATAGAAAAGGCAGGGGAAGTGGACTGTTAACACTAGGTTCTCACCTGCTGTCAAATCAGGCTTAGCACAGAATAGGATGAGAGGTCTAGATGTGAGGCTGTGAGGCTTGATCCTACGCCAAGGCAAGACTCAGCTCAACTGCTTAAAGGCATGTTCCTGTAGACAGAGCAAGCGTGGATATGACTATTGACTTCCATGGAAACACAGCTGGAAACCTTTCTCCTTCCCTCCTTCCCTCCTTCCCTCCCTCTCTTTTTTCTCTCTCTCTCTCTCTTTTTTTTTTGATCCCATATTTTGCACTTTACATTTGGCCTTTAGAGATGGTGCAGCAATTTGGCCAAAGGAACACAGGATCTCTGCCAGTAGATTAGGGGCCCAATGCCTTTTCCCCCTGTACTCAATAGAAATCTTTCCTATGACTGCAAAAGGAACTTGCTTGAACATAAATTACCAGGCACAGGGGATTAGCTGTTGTATTAAACGTAAGTAATGATCACAGGTAGGAAGTAAAAGAATATATTTTTGTATGTATGCTCTCTTCTGGAAGGACTTTTTAAAAACCAATTAAGGTGAGTGATTAATTCAAGTACTTTTTCAGAAGATGAAAGATTTTATTACTTTCTTCTGCACGGGAATTCCTTGAATGGGAAATTATCAAATACAGCATTTACTGCATGGGGTCCAATTCCTTTTTTGCTAAACAGATTAATCACTGAATTCAGCAGCACCCTTCCTGACTTTCATTTTCTACACGAGAAYCCGGCTGTGGAGCCTGGGTAGAGAATTAAGCAACAAAGTGGCTCTAAACCTGCTAAGAAATATCTGAAATGTGGCTGTCCTGCCTACTAGGAAAATGGGAGTGGAGAAAGAAAAGTTTAAAAAACACTAGAATCAGAGAAGTAAGGGAATAATTATATTATTTTAACTGATGTACAGCAACCACACATCCCTCAGCCACTTGGCCTGACTGCTCTTTCTCCCCAAAAAAACTTTCTAAGTAACTTTTGCCCAGCTCACCACTCAGTTTCTCAGTTGTCACCTTCCTCTATATGGAGTAGAAGTGGATGGTGCAGGGCCTGGATCTGCCYCTCCAGCCACAGAGAGCATAAGGATTCACGGGGAAACCCGTCCAAAAGCCTTCAGCCCTCTTAAGGGGCCTGCTCCATAAGGCTGCTCCCAAAGCCTTCTCCCTTAACCCCACTTTCCTCCTTACTTCATACTTGCTTAGAAATCGCAATATTCTTGGCTCCCCCAAGGCTGTGGGAGCTGCTAATTCTGTGCTGACCCCTACTGGTATTTTCTGCTGGAAAAATCTGCCGTATCAGGCTCCTAGGCAATGGTGCCAATGCGGGGAGGCCAAGTTCTTCTCCGGCCTCTTTTGGCCCCAAGACACAGGTCCAGAAAGAAAAAGAAGAGGTATTTGTGCCCCTAGAGAAGGAGGAAGGTGTTTCTATGTGGGATTTGCTACCCTCTCTCAGGCACTTTGGTCTTTGTCCTGACAGAGTTTCTGCTCCCCAGTCATGGGACAGGACAGTAGAGGGCAAGCTGCCAGGATTTTTTTAAAATCCACAAGAATATTTTGTTTTTCAGAAAAAGAAAAAAAAAGTTTGTCCTTTTCAGCTAATGATATTACTTTGTTTTATAGGTATGTATGTCTGACTTCTTGTATTGCAATTACAGTATCTGCTTTTACTACACAGAGTTCACATGCTTTTTATTTTGACTGAATAAGCATAGTGGGAGACTGGCAGGTATTAAGCACAAAGCCATCTTGTTACTTTTGTACTGCCATCCACCGCTTTCCTCCTCCCCCTCTCCCAGCTGCGTGCTTGCCTCCATCACCTGTCCTAACACTTGGAGATGGGGAGCTCTTTGTCACCCACCGTCTTTCACCAGACATGTTTACACAGGGCTCAGCGTGGGGATACCAGGACCTGGGTGAGGCCACTGGCACAATATAGACCATGATTCCCAGAGGAAACATCTGCTCCCACAGAGAGCTAAGCCTCACACACGCTCACGCGAAGTAGGCACGCATTTCACTTTTGGCGATGAAGGAGGCTCCAAGGATCTCGCCGGTCATGCGATCGCCCCGAAGCAGCGTGGCACRTTGGCTTATGCGTAGCGAAGAGCAGGGTTAAATGGCCTCCATGCCCTTAATTCCATCATTCTCCCTCTTCCTGGGTGTCCGGCGCGATTGCTGCGCTGCATCCACAATGCTTGTCACTGGCAYGCACAGTTCCCCCCAGATTTCCTGAATATAGGAAAACTATGCTCATAAATGTATCCACCCTCAACACTCCCATGCCTCTGCTGGCTTTTGTGGTCAATGACGGCTTTGTCGTTGGATTTAGAAAGGGTCAGAGTGAGGATTTTGTGAAGGGGCAAGCAACAACTTACCCAAAACATCTCTAACCATAAAATGCTAGCTCTCTTCAGAAGTTAACCCTTACATTATATTTATTGGTCTAGGTTCAGCCCTGCAGTGACTCCTTTGGAGTTGTATTAAAAAAGAGCTTGAACAGTTTTGTCATTCCTGCCTGGATATGCTGCTGCCGTGAGGCTCTGCTCAAGCTGAAGGGTAAGAGCACGACAGCATGAGAAATGTCAGGATAATTGCAAAAGTAACATCTATATGGGCAGAAGGGTTGATCAGTCTTATTTTCTTATTCTTATTATCATTAAAGGTGAGTGCTTGAAAGGAGGCTTAAATATTTTCTATAAGTAGCATCTCACTTGTACCAGCAACCTGGCAGTTGGTTCCAATATCTGAGGCTTTCAAATGCTGCAAAACCTTCGTCCAGGGATATGTCAGTAGTCAGCAGCTTGCTGTCTGCACACGAGGAGATTTAATTCTGTGATTTTTTTTCCCCCCCAATTTTGACCTGTGTTTCTCTCTAGTGTACAGATGGGAACTCTTTGCTCTTAGTCTTTTAAGACACATGGAAAGCTCCACCTCCTCATATTGCTCCGAGAGACTGATAATCAAATTATACTTTCCCATATACGTTAGCATTTGCAGTTCAGGGCAATAAAGAGGCTGGTTACTTGGAACAGTGCAATGTAGTTTTGAGAAATATGTAGGTTTTGAGTTACAATTGTTATTACAGTTTGCTTTGTTGTACTCCAACTCAAACAAGAAAGCAGCAGCCAGGAAATAGTCCAGCAGGGTGGGGGAGGTAGAGGTTGTCTTCTACAAGACATTAAAACACAGTCAGCACTTTAGGCTCTGCACCTCACAGAATTCAGCCTAGTTTCTTCCCAACTGCTCGCTGTGCTTTATCAGTTTTGAAAATCTTATTTCTAAGGACAGTTTATGGTAAAAATCCCATTGCTGAATTGCATCTGCACAGATACTTCAGTGTGAGGCAACCAAACAACCGGTTTTCACAGGAATCGTCTTTAACACAGAAAGTCAATTAAAACTTTTGAATATATTTTTATGATATTYGTTATATGTGCTTACTGGTTTCACTTGCCTGTGTTGTTTTTCTATATAGTTTTCGGATGACTGTCCACTTTTTTCCCCTCTTCTCTTACCTATACTTGAAATTCTGGTACCATGTCAAACTCACATCGGAAAAATCCTCCACATCATCTGTAGATGAAAATTTCTGGTTTCAGAGTTTAATTAAGAAATAATTTCCAGTAAATACTTTTTCAGTGAAGTCAAGTTTCACCAATTTATTTGCATGTATTTTTAGAGAAATTTCATGACAATAAAAATAAAATGAAAATGTGCTGTTTTAGGCCCCAATTCAGCAATGTGCTTAAGCACGTACTTAAATTCATCCATTAACACATGCTTGAGTGCTGAATAAATCCTCTGTGGTATTTAAAGCTTGGAACATGTTTAAGTACTTTTGTGATTTCAAATCCTAGTCCTCTTTGGTAGGAGGAAAAAAAGTATCCCATATATTAGATAAAAGCACTTTTATTTTCTTAAAAAAAACACCCAAATTTAAAAAAAGGATGTTGATGCTTATGCTTTATGCTTATACTCCATACACTTATGCTTATACTCCCTATTTTGTGGCAGGCCAGACTGAAATACACTGCAGGCTTCATTTCTGTAGCCTGTGCTGAAGGGACAAATCACCAGTACAAGTTGATTAACGCCTGTCACTAAGTGGTATCAAAACTCTTGCCTGCTTTCTGCTCAAGCTGAGCCCACAGCATTACTGGTGCTGAGCCCAGTTCTGCTGAGTTGCTCTTGCGCCTTCACTTTGAACTCAGCCATTTGCTTCCAACCCAAAATGAACATACCCTCCAACACACAAGGCAGTAGGTACAGCCTAGCTGCTCTATTTCAAATTCACTCTCTACCTAATCATCTGAATTATTTTCCCAGGGCAGATAAAGGCTTGGGAGCTGAACTGGTCACACCAGCCAGAAACTTTCTTCAGTGTTAAGCGAGACTTAAAAATGTTGCACCCTCTTGCAGGGACAGCCTGGTATTTTGGGCATCCTACAGGCAGCAACATATTTTCATCTCGTATTTTCTTCTGTGAAGGAAAAAAAGGGGAAAGTATGAATCTTCATGACAGGTGAAAATGAAATGAAGTCTGTGATTTTCATACAAACAACAGACAAACTTTGGACCCTGTTGAGGCTGAAGGGTAGCATCTTTTTGAAATGTGGAGTGCTCTTTCAGCTCAGCTTTAAGATAAATATGTGATGAAAGTTTGATGAAAGATAAGTGAAGACAACAATTTAAAATTTCAGTGCTTACTGAGAAGGGTGGAGATTTGTTTTTCCTAGACAAAAGTCAGACTGAACAAAACAGAATTCATCATAACTCTGTTTCTCTTTTGGCCTCCACCTGAGTCCTAAAAGAGCTCATGCGTAAACTGGATAAGCTAATAAATGTGACTCAGCTCATTCATGCAAACTGCAAGAAATCTTTATTTGTTTGAAGAAAATTTTCTAACAATGGCTCTGCCTGCTTCAGCAGGCAAGCCTGACTGCTCAGCAATGCCAGGTTTTAGAAAGTATTATTTTAAAAGCAGGATTTCCCTTCTTGATGATGTTTGAACAGATGGTTTTGCAGCAACACCTCTACACTTCTTTTTTCTTTTCTTTTATTTTAATACTAAACTTGTTTGGAACATATGAGGCAAGCTATTAAAAGCAGCAGGCTTGAAAGTACCATCTCAGCATTACACTCAAAAGGATCTAATAAAACGTATGGGACGATCAATAGSAGTTCCTGTATTCTCTCTGCCAGTGCCCAGTACTGGGAAAGTCAGGAACAGATGTAAAACACCAGTGTGTTTAACCTGTGGAAAATTATACAATTGTGTACACAGGTGGAGCTGGACTCCCTTGTGTTACGGGGAGTAGGTGGAGAGGGAAGGAAAGGGTAGGTAGAGCGGAAGTAGTTCAAGTCTGTTGGTGATGAGTGGGCACTTTAACGATTTAGGGGGGTAAAGAGGAGGSGGTTATTTTCCATATAAATATGCACATGTGATTGTCAGAGTCCCCACAACATCAAGCTGAAGAATCCCATAATCTTTACTATGAGGACCGTAATAGCAAGGGTCCCCCTTCTACTTGGTCCCTCGGCCCTCCCAGAGTAAATGCTATTAATAAACAGCTGCACAATTGGATGGGTTCGTGTTTTGGAGTCTCCCAATTGTTTCCAGCTGTCGGGGCTGCCTGGGGCGCGCATCCTCTGCGCAGCCCCCACAAAGACCTGCATCCGTGCGAAAGGGGCCAGGGCACCAGCCTGCGTTTTGGAGGTTTCCGTTCTCGCTCATTCAGCTGCCCTCTGCGGCTTTGGGAGCYGTTGGGAGCTGCATTGCTCCGTGTGAAGGCTGGAAGAAGAGTGGGAAGGTAGCCCCGATCTAAAGGCTGTAATTTACTTATTCAGTGGTAGCAAAGGCTGTGCATGTTTGCAGGCTAATGGGCCCAGATTCAATACAGATATGACTGAAATGAATCTAGTAGGTTGGGAGGGAGATGTAGAAGCGTCAGCAGACGCAGCAGATAAAACCTCCTCCAGGCAATGAGGCAATTTACCATTGGTTTTAGCAGCTCTAGGGTTTCATTCATGTTGTCTGCTGCTACTATCTGGATTTCAGTCATTGTAAGTTTTAAGAATAACCCACACTTAAAAATCCCCAGACACTTGTTTTGTACCATATTTAACAATTCTAGGGTTTTCCATAACCTGGAAAATCTGAAAAACTGTATTTCCACATATGATGATCAACAAATAAGATAAAGCCAATTTAAGGCTGTATTTTCTGGGCTTGCAAATTGTGTAAGCAGTGGTGAGTATAACATAGAAAACCAAAACGAATTCCCAATAGCACCTCTTTTTACAACATCATTGTGAGCTTTGTTGACTTTAGACTGGCTTTTTTTCTGTGGATACCATGAAATTTGAGATGACTTAAAACACTCAAATGAACACATTGAAATGTGTGTATTTATGGGTAAGGGAGAGGGATTCCCACTTAAAGGCTAAGTGCTGGAATTAGCTCCAACCAAACCTGAGTGTGTTGACTTTCAAATGTATTCAGATGATGGAGCACAAATTTGTTGGCTAGCTTCAAGAGCCATCTATTTTTCCATGTTTTTTGCCAGAGAGAGTCTTTGCCAGTCATCTCAGAATGAAAAAATAAGCACAATAGATATAAATAGAGAATTTCCCCATGGGTGTGGATTCCCGTGCCAGCCTTTGGTTTGCTGGCGTAATTTGGCGACTCCTCATTCTGCAAATGCAGAGCTCTCCATCTGGCCCCTGTCCTAAATGCTGCACTCAAGGGGCTCTGAGAGACAGAATGGGCCAAGGCAATTTAAGGTAATAGCCAGGTGCCTTTGGATGTTAGTGGTGACAAGATGCAGGTTGGCAGAAGGGAGCCAAGGGCTCACACGTCATACCCATGCGTCAGGCAGTCGAAAACCCAAGCCAAAGAGCAAGCCAGTTTTCTCTTCTACTTTTACAGAAGGTGATAACCCGGGATGAAAGGGGGAGTGGTGGCTGGGAATGCCACCTACAGCTAAAGTCCCGCAGCTCAGCTGCTAGAACCAAAACTAAACTCTATATTATATGGGGGAAATAACTAGTCAGATTAATTATATAAATTGCCACAGATCGAATCTAAAATAAACTTGGCAAAGCTCCTCATTTCTATGGTGTAAGGGAATAAGCTTTTTTTTCACTTGGCCAAGCCTTTGCCTCGCCTGTTATAAGCATTTTTACAGATCATATTGGCTCTGGCTTTTCTCTTCCCTATGGATAATGTAAACAGCAGTATTGCAGTTGGATGTTGGGGAGGAGAGGAAGAACTGTGTTTGTAGGTAAAGTCCAGTTGGGGTGGCAGGTCAGTGGACTGGACAGCACTGCCTTCAGGGGGTCAGGCTCTGAGGAGGGCTTCTCCAGGACTGCTCCACCATGCTGATGTTTTTGTCTTCAGAGCATGAAGAAAAAACCAGTTTGCAAAGGTCAGTGTAGCTAGCATCATGCCTGGCAGATTTCCTGCAGCCCCTGGCACTCTCTGGGGGAAAAAAAAAAAAAATAGCAGCAGCACTTGCCCCTTCCTTCATGTGATTAAAACCTGCAGACTCTCTCTAGTTTTTGCTTGGCAGATATAGCATACACTGTATCTATCCATCTGTCTATCTGTTTATCTATTTAATGAAGATAACTGTACTCTAACTTAACCCGTTGTCTACCTCACTGCAAAATCTTTACTGAAATGTGATGATTCAGAATAATTTGATACACAGTTAATGCAAATGACTGTGCTGCAAGGAACAGAATAGAATATACGGTTTTGGTGCATAATTCTTTCCCTATAAAAGAAAAGGAACATATAATGCAAACATTGTGTGCCTGACATTTTTATAACAGAGTAGGAAGAAAATACTTGCTACCTGAAATATTTCTGTAAGTCACTGAAGCAAGCAATCCAACATGTGGGTTACATTACATTCAGAGCTGATCTTAGTTTTGTAACACACACTAAACAGCAGTATGTAGGAGGCTTAGGTTTAATAAAACTAAAACTTTCGGTGGTGCATACAGCCAATAAAGATTTAAGAATGCTGAGCATGATCAGCATACTAATTGCTGCATTAATAAATCCTGAAGCTTGGGTTGTTTTGAAAGGCAAATAAAATTATTGTGGAAGCCTTGAAGAGAATTTATTTAGAAAAGTTAGCCTATGTCTGTACTGAGATAGTATGTGTGTGAAAGCAAAATATCAATGATAACACCAATTAGGGTTTTTTTCATGTTTCATGTCCTTTATATGATCTTCCATACCTCTCAGTTCCGTGCAATCAGGACTTTGCAATACCTGATTTTAAGTTGTTCTGCCCTAGCTTTTGTGGACAAAATGTCACTGACACACATAATCATGCTTCCTCTGCTATTAGAGGTAATGCAGCTTATCCCACATCTTCTCTACTGGATTGAACAAGTCAGGCTGTACAGATGAAGGGATCCCAAGCAGTAAGGCTGGGCAGAGCTGTCTAATCATCTGCAAGACTTGTGAGAGAGCCACAGCCCCAGACAAAAAGGAACATGAAGGGAATTTCACCAGCATAAGAAATTGTCCCAAACATCCTTTCCTCAGAATGTGAGTGCAATATTTCCCAGGACGTCCTGGAAACAGGAGGTCCCTGAGGTCTCTTTTCTTGTGGAAACAGGACTGAACTGATGTGAACTGGCACTTTGAGGGCTGCAGCCCAGCGTGCGGCATCTTGTCCAGCGGCCAGAGAGAAGCACTCTCCCCTCATTTCGGTTCCCCAGCAGGCCCTCAGCTCCTCACCAGAGCAAAACGCTCCCTGCCTCGTGCAGCCATGGTCTGGCTATCCGCAGCACAAGTTTCTCAGCTGGGGAAGGACAAACTTTGAAAGCTGAAAAGGAAGATTAGAAAATTAGCCCTGAGAGTTTACAGCAGTGGAAAGTACTGAGCATGTTTCCAAACATAGCGATGGATGAATTTGCTTTACAAGCAAAAAAAGTAGTTTTATTTTCAGAGGGAGCTCACTTTCCTAGCAAAAAAGCACACTCCATTGTTCTTGACTTCCTAAAAAAATATTGTTTATTAAAAAGTTTGGAATTTTTTTAATGAAAGGTAAGATTAATGAGCCATACTCAAGCAGCAATGAATCCTGCCAGCTTGTGCATTAGTCAGCTATTAACATACTTCTTGGGTAATTTGAAGGCATTTTTTCGTAGTGCATTGGAAATCACAAACAACTCGTTGAAGTCAACAGGATCCTTATCCCCAGTCAGCTTGCCTCTGCAGTCCGATGGCTGTGGTTGTTCTAACACATTTGGCATTTTCTCAGTGGCATCAGTGCATTTGAAAGTGGAGAAAATTAGTAAATATCAGTAAATACCATATGGTGAGAAGAGCTTCCTTTTTTGAGATGCCTCATTTTTAGCACAACAGCCATCCAGAGTCTCTCTCTGTCTCTCATTGCTATTATTTTACATGGACTGTAAGGATAGGGAGGTGAGATCTGGAGGCAGAGAAGACGGAAAGAAAACCATTGCATTCTCTTTTCTTTGCAAGCTCTTGTCCTTTCACTCTGATACAGGTGAGAAACACACACGTGAGAACTGTTAACTCTAAATCTTGAGCAGAGTGTTTTTAGCACATAGGAGATGCAAGTGAGGAACAAGGTGCTCCACTGGAAGTATGAGATGAGCAAAATGTGCTTTGTTCTGTGACATYGAAAGGAATCGCCAGGCTGGAGAAGCTGCAGTTTCTACCAAGAATCGGTTGTGAAGTATGAATGAAAAAAAAAAAACATAGTGAGGCAGCTATTTTGGCAACGGCATTTCAGACTTGCACCAAGCAACTTTAATGAAACAGGAAGCAGTGGACTGGGGTTATATTAAGACACTGGACCAAGGCTTTAGACATCAAACTTGGTTCTCAAGTCTGAAGCAGATTCTGGAGTCAACATGGGTCAAATTAATCTTTCTCTGCTTCCGCTTTCCAGCTGTAAAATGGTGGCAGCAATGGCAGTGCTGGTCTTTTTCTAGCATCTTTTGTCATCTTTATTTGTTCCCTTTGAGAGAATAACCATCTTCCACCAGCCTTTTCTACTGTGACCAACAGTGCTGTGACCAGCAGGGTTGTGATCTCAGCTAGACCCTGTGGTTAATCTCGTAGACTAGATAATCTTTGATTCCATATTGTATGCATGTATCAGGCTATATACTCACAGCATCTTGGGTCATAAGTTAGCAGCAGTGCTTCTTAGTACTTACTCTTCTCTGCCAGTTTATGTACTAAAGTCTCTTTTGCCTGTCCGCTTCCACATGCTCTTTTTTTCTTTTGAAGCATTTGCTGTAACAGGCAGAGATTTATTGGCCTCCAGCTCAGACCTCAGACAAACCTTTTAGGCTCCCAAACACACGTCCCAAGGGAAATCTGCAGCTGCTGAAGGAACAGTTCCCTCCTTTCTCCTGCTTGAGAGTCCCATAAAGAGCTCTTCAGGCCACCATGGCAAAGATTAAATGGGATTCACCCAAAGGACAGCTGAAATAGCAGATGTGTGTCTCGTGGCAGAAAGCAACGCAGCCTTCTAAGGATGCTGGTAATCCCCTCACAAATGCTGCTCGACACCGGGGACATTTTCCATGGTGACTGACCAGACGTTGCTGTGCTGTGGAGAAATACCCCCATCTCTGTTGAGATGCTCAAGGACCTAGTGCAAGAAGCAAAGAAGGGAATACGTGGTGGGTCCCATACTGTCTGCACAACAGCTGCTGTAGACCATTGAATGCACCAAATCCGCAGTAAGTTTTCAGTGCCAGCAAGCCCTTATTGTTACAGGTCAGTCTACCCTTTTGATACTTTCACAGGGTTTATTAAATGAATCTCATGACCCTGAAACCTGACTACTAGAGTTGGAGGAAAGCGTTCCACATGTGCAATGCACAAGGGCTATTCCCCCAAAACATGCTCTTGTTCTCTTAAAAAAGAGCCTGTAAATAGGTTTCAGGAGGTCTCCTGGACTTCCTGAGCAGAAATCACTCTTCCTCCTGTTGTAGTTCTTCATACCTTTTCTAATAAAAGAGGTTYGATATTACTTTTAAAATTTCTTGAATAGGGATTGTTAAGCTTATAGCACAATGTACCCTGGCGCTGTGTCCTGACTGTTTGCCACCATGATGCTACTGATGAACCCCAAATTTGAGCTAGGTTCACTAACATTTGGCAAGTTTTCAGTAAACATAGGCCAAGGTTCAAGCAAGCATAAGCTAAATCATTACTTGGGATGGAAACTGGAACAAAACAAGATAATAGCTGAGTTTCAGATTGTCAGCTTTTGGTTTCATTTGAATCACAAACTCAAAACTGAAGATTGCAGGATGATTTGCATGCCATGGTTAGCACGCCTGCATTTGCAACACAAGCACTAGATCACACTCGGCCCAAGTGATGACTGARTCTTGATAAAATACTTCTGTTTATTCAGACCTCTAGATGCTAGAGGTATGCTGGAAATCTATTTGCCTGGTGAGATTTACTCTCTGGCCATTCTAGAAATACCATGAGAACAGCCTCTTTCATTGTATCTGTTTTATTACTTGCAATCTTACTCAAACCTGGAAATCCAGAATTGCCAGGCTGGAATGGAAGATAACATTTTTAAAGCCTGCTAATCTCGTGTTTTTATTTGTTAGGCATAAGTGTCGGTTAAAAAAAGGTGTGTTGGGAGGAAAGATTGCTCATGAGCATACCTATATACTCCACAGACAAAAACTCCTATCGTGACTTGCATGGCTTGGGGGAAGGTTTCAAAACACAAACCCACCTGGTCATACAGGGACTCTGGCAGAAGTTGAATCATGCTTACCAGGTTTTTTTAATGCTCGTCGGCTTCAGTAAGCATTGTACTGCATCTGTAAGCAGAAAAAGATTAATAATTGCTACCAGTTAAAAAATACATGGGTTTGAAATGAAAGTCTTTCTAGTCCACACAATCCACTCTCTACAAAACCACTGCACCACCAGCAACAGTTTTTAAATAAATTATTTTAAAAATATTGTGGGAAAATCATTATACCCAGCATGATGCAGTAGAGAAACTTTCCACTTTTCAGATTTTTATTGTTCTGTCAATGAAGTATCTAAACTAACCATTCAGCAAAAATCTATAGGTATTGACTGGTGATAAGCAATATCTGTTGTGGGATTTGATACTGCAGCTCCTCCCATAGTATCTGAGTGTCCAGTTACCTGCAAGAATATATTCTCAAGGTATGAAAAAATAGAAATTGAAAAAAAATAAAATGGAGTGATTATAGAAAGACTGAAGAAACCTGCCCTATATGGGATTGCCTATAACTCAGTAATAACCCTCACATAAAAAGTGATGATGACTCTTGAAACAAAATGTACATTAAAATATCTTAAAACAGTACATTCAAAAATCTGCAGTGATTTATTTTCCCCTATTTGTGCTGCATGATAGATATCACAGTCATTATACAGCGATGCCAATCTCAGCTACAGAGGGCAAGAAATCCTAAATAATTAACAGGGAGGAAAGCAGCTTTAATAATCTATAGTGCTGGATTCAATATACAGCTAAGCTCCATTTGTGCACCATGTAGTCCTCCCTGTGTAAATATGGAGGGTTTTTTGTTCTCTCTGTTTCCCTCTCAGTGAGAAAGATGAATTATGTGGCTCAGCCCCATTGGCAAGAAAACATACAGCCCCCACATGTCAGTAGAAGTATCCTCATCGCCCCTCATGTAAAGTCTAATCCCTGCTTGTCATGACAGTCTCCAAAACATAGAGTATTCTCTGAACCACAGCCAATTTTTTTGTCATTCACTGCACCAGGAACAACAGTTGCTGTTGTGTATGCATGTGCATTATGCCCTAACGTATTAATACACCTACTTTTAATGCAGTAACTTTAAAATTGAGAGGGGGTGGAAATCAATGGAAATCCCTAGTGATTTCTTTTGGGGATTGATACTTGAAACTTTGAGTTTCATTCATAACAATATGGAAAGACTAGCGGTCTTGACATGCTTCTCTTTGGGGAATTTTTCACAGATGAACATTTTCCCTAGTCTTATTTCATAATGTGTGAGTGAAATACAGTACACAATAGATTGATAGGGCTGTTTTAAAGAAGTCTTTGTCAAAAATTCCTGCATGCTTGACCCGTTTCTCTAGTAGTAAGTCCTACCAGAAATGCAATCTGAATATACAGTGAGTAGGACAAATGTGGCTTGGCATAAGCAGCTGCAGGCCTGCAGACGTGTGCCATGACGGGAGGTGAGTGCTAGCTGAATTGCTGCTCCACTGAAAAGGCACCTGTTGAAATAAAATACAGTTAAAGAGCAAAAGAGACTACGCTGCAGTGGTGATCCTTAAGAGCAATGTGGAGGTAAGAACACATACATGTCTGAGCATGTGCGTGTGTTTGTCATGTGAAAACAGAGATCAGGTTCATTTTGTGCAAGCCAAGGGACACCTGGGTACCCATGGAGAGCTCAGGGCTGGGGCATGAGATGCTCCAGTGGAATATGCAGCTTTTGCAGGTTCTGAATTAGCCAAATGCTACTGAAAAAAGTGAGTGGGCTAACATATACCAAAAGCAGTGTTTTAGTGCATTGGTCTAGTTTCAAATGATTTAGGCATGTGAACAAGCTTTCTCATGAAGTATTCAGTATTTCCTCATGGAAACCTCAACGTGGTCATTTTGGCATCTCTTCTTCTGGTCGTGGCTGGAAAATTTACAGAGCCTTTAAAAGGCCTGTCCACACGCAGTGCAGTTACATGGTACAGGGGCATGCAATTTTATTCTTATTCGCTTAAAAAAATGGATGGGTAGATTTGTGAGGGTAATTTACTGTTGCTTCAAAGGAAGCAYTTCCCATTGGTCCCTTGCACTGAGCATGAGTTTTATTGCCCTGCGATCATTGTCAATTCTGTTTCTGTACCAGAGCCACTTTTTCTTCCTCCTCCACTGGCTACGTATTAACACTGGATATTTCAAACTCACCAAAAGATTCAGGAAAAGAGGTTATCTGGAATTAGGCAGGTACCACTTAGTGACAGCATAAAGCAGAATAAAAAAGAAGTGAGAGCCAAGCTGTGAATACAAGTTTTTACCATCTTCACATTAATCATTCTCTCCATCAAAGACTGAGGTAGAAAAACCCCTTATGGCCCATGGACCTTGAGTGTCAGTGCAGACAGCAGAGTGACAGACATCCACTGGGCACTCAAGTGTAACTTTTGGGTAATGCTTTTTGTGCAGCAGGTCAGAAACTTGGCGTTACCATGCCATTTGATCTCCCTTTAATAATCTTTATTACTAAAACCAGAAAATCAGTCCAGCAAAGCCGAATCTTGCCAGCAGTTTGTTTTCCCTTGACTTTTACAATTTCATTCTGGAGAAAGCTTCTAGGAACAGATTCTCAAGGACACCATTTATAACTCAAAGCAACTTATTCTTATACTTGTTCAAAGCCATATATTTAGATCTATATTTGCAATACATAAATTTGCAATGTATTTAGAGTACTTTATTCCATAGCTAATTCATTTAGACAAAACATTATTAGAGTAACACTGATATTGTAAATATCTTATAAAAATTCTTGGTGTCAAAAGACGCTAATCCCACAAATACCATATTGAAACCGCATCCTTGCCCAGTCTAACCTATTCCAGGCCAACAATTTAATATCTCACAAAGTTTTAGTGCCAAGTTGCCCAGTTAACCAAAAAAAAAAAAAAAAAAGAAAAGAAAGAAAAAAGAAGAAGAAAGGAAAGCCCTCTTTTGTAGGGCAGATCATTTCTAATTCTGCTCCTGTTATACTTGCTGATGACATCTCCATCAGGAGGATACGGGACTCATTTTCTTCCTACTTGCATCAGTGCCACCACCAGCTACCTTCACATGAGGAACAGGGCAGAGAAGTAAGTTTGAATGAGGAGGAGAGGAAAAACCATGGGCATGTGTATAAATGTGATGCCTCTTCCCTCTTCCATGCAATGTATTACTTGGTGTAAGCAAAAAAGCTGCACAGGGTTTTTGAACCCTAGAGGACAGATTTTCAAATAGCCCTGCTGTTTTCCCCCATTAATCCAAGCGGCAGAATTGCCTGCAAAATGTCCAATGAGAAGTCCATCTTTTCATCGAAACAAAGGAAATGCTAGAGAAGGATTTGTATTGACATTAATAAGACTTCTGCTCAAAATTTCTTGAGCCTGGCTATCCAAGTTTATGTACCTAAAAGGGTAGTCTGATTTCTAGAAGTGATGCATGTGGAAGTTTTCTGTGTAAACATGGCATGGTGAGCTTAATTTCGGTTACACCAGAGGGGAAAATTTTATGAATACTACTGTATATTTTTTTAAAAAACAAGCAGAAGATATCCTCAAAATTGTGTTGTAACTGCTTAAGTAGATGACAAGGCAGATCTTGGAAAGACGAAATAATTATTTGCACAAGTAATTTTCTTTTTGTTTGAATGTTGCCTAATGGTTATTCTTCAGCCAGGGGATTCGGATGCTTGCAAGAGGAGACAAGAGAAATTTTCTGTAGGCTTTTGCATTTATAAATCTACTGCATGTTTATGTCTGCCTAATATAGTCATGAAGCTGAATTTATTTTGTGCATTAGTAGTGTTTTTGCTTCTCAATGTCTTTTACAATGTGTTTTTCCGAAAGGAAAATACAACTTAAACAAATCTTGACAATTAATTAGTGAACCTGACTCAAAGATTTGTTTTTTTCTCTCAAATAGCCTAATCTAGATTTCTTAATTCATCTATTTATACTGTTTTACTAAGCAGTTTTATTTTGTTGTCCTATTTTTAATCCTAAATAACAACTGAAAATGTGTTTATTCTCCTGATATAGAAAAACACATTGGTGAACATACACACTTGGCGAATATGTATTATCTAATAACTTCACACTGTTACCACCCACTAAACCGCAAACCAATCACAAATTTTTCYTTTATTCTTCCTTCACAATAGAGAGACCTTGTAAGCAGGATTTTAGTCACTTGGAGGGAAGTTCTCACTTTGGTTTGAATGCACCATGCTATACATTTTAAAAATTAGATTAAAATTGAGAAAAGGAACTACAGGCCAAATGAAAAAGTTATGCAGAACATCCAGTGTCTGCACCAATACTAGGGTAAAGATCCTTTCTGGGAAGCCTAAATGTCGCTGGCAGCAACACTAGTGACTGTGCCTGGGTGATTTCCAGGCTCCAGGCAGCATCAAGCCTTCTGCTTAGGAACTTCCCAGCATTTTMGAGAGGCCAAAGAAACGTTCCAGTTTGAGAGGGGTTTTGAGGAGCTTTTTCATTTGTGTATGAAGCCCTGTTTTTGAGGAAAAAGTTACAGTTTTGCAGAATGGTTGGGAATGATAAAGCAATATACTTAGGCTGGAAAAAATTAGTTCTGAAATGAGGGAGGTTCACGACTGAGTGAAACAATGTGGTGGGTCAGGCTTTTGAAAGACCAGGCAACTTATAGGATTAATAGGAATGTTTTTAAGCACAAAGAGATGAGACAGTGTCTGATTCATACAGGTAAAGACATCAGAGGCAAACAAGTTTCTGTAAAGACTAGAAGTATGTAATTTTGTTATTAAGTGCCAAGGGTCTAGTGGCATTTATTAGTCAGTAAAAAGGAACAGTTCCCAAGCAGAACACAAATCAGTGCACTAATGCACATACAGCCATGAATCATACTTTTTCCAGTGGTAAAAAAGAAAAGCACATAAGCACTACTAGTGTTTTATAAGCATTCAGTTACTGACTTTTTCTTAATTATTATTTCTTTAAATATCATAAAACAAACATGGTCTTTAATCCATCATTGAAAAATCCTGTATCTAATCTTTGTGTAGCTGTTGCCATACAGGCTGTGCAAACATTATAAAAGGAAAACAGTAATTCTACGATAAGCAAAACAGGAAATTGAAGGTTGTTGATGATGAAACTGATATCCAACTGGTAATGTGAGCAATGAAGTCACTAAACCTTTCCTGCACTATAAATTTGATTTCCTGAGACATATTTAATGTTTTTGTAAGATTTGTTGGATAGTATGCACCAGGCTTTTTTAACTGAGAATCATCATCATAATTTTGCTTAGTTCCCTCCAAATAAGTGGCAGGTTAAAAGCACAATGTGGGTGCAGAAAGCTAAAGTGTGCTCGTGTTACAATGCCAGCATTTACTCACAACTGAGCCTGTTGTGCAGATAGCATCTAAGTGATAAAAGGGGGAGGGGGCTTCAGCAGCACCGGCTCTTTACAAAGGCTGCTTAGTAACCAGCATCGCATTGCCTCACTGACAGCTTTATGTTTGTTCAGCCTATTTCATTATAAATCTGCAAAGAGTCCTTCAGGAGTGTAGGGAGGAAGGAGACTCAGAGAGTCGTGGTCAGAGTAGGTGAAATGTAATTACAGTCCACTGAAGCCTCTCTTCAAAAGGGGGATATTGAAAGATTTAGGTAGTTTGAGAGCTGTTGTTAATCCTGAAACCTCTGTGATAGCTATGTCTCTGATTCCCAAATACAAGCCATTAMTTTGATATTGCTGATGGTGGTGGTAGTGTACTGAAATGCAGCAGTTTCTGAGATGGATCAGATCATCAGTCAATGCAACTCAGAAGCGCTGGTGGCTTCAGTGAACTTATGCACAGTATCTGCCCCCAAATCTTAATAAACACATTTGAGCAATGTCCTAGCCCCTCTGAAGACATTGTTTTAATGATTTTCAAATGCTTTAAAATTGTCTGGGTGGCTTACAGATAATGTTAAAGCTCAACAGGATGAAGGGGAGCCAGAAGGAATGGTTCACAAGGGCTTCAGTCGAAGTACACAGCTGCATTTTGGAGGCTGTGTTCTCCCTCCACTTCTGAGAGCCTTGTGAGGACCCAGGCAGCAGACAAAGATTGTCCTAGTTCTCTGCCAGTAAGACAAGGRTGGGGAGCATACACAGCACAGGAGATGCTTGCTGGTAAAGTCTCCTTAGAGACATACAGGAGAGCTGTAGGAGGAAGGAGGTCATAAGAGCATTAGCAGCACAATGTAGCAGGAAATCTCCTAAAACAAAGCAGAGAGCAAGGTCTGCAGTGGCACCAGCAATGGAGAAGGTAAATTTATCAACAGAAATTACACTTGTATTATATAAATGTGTATGTGTGTGTCTATGCCTATAGATAGATAGATATAATTAAAACAAATCAGACAATTGCAAAGGAAAGAATCTGGGGGTGAGTGTCCTCTGGACGTGGAGAAGGTTATTCTCTTATTCCACTAGCRAGTGAACCTGCTAAAGGACAGGGTGGTGGAGAAGCAAAAGTCATGTGCCGTGAAGACCATGGGGCTCCTCATTACTGCTTCCAAAAAGAAGCAGAAGGTGCTGGCAATCTCAGGAATGAAACATCAAAGACACACACCTGTGGACTGAGCTTCCAAAAGCTCAAATATGAAACAATTGCACAAATGTTGTAAAGACATAATGCATCTCCAGGGCATCTCTGACTCTCATTTTTATGACTAGTAAATGACACTGCCAGGAGTCACCCGGAGCATATCAGAAGCATTCCCATGGTCCTTTCTCCAATGCAGTTCTAACTGCTGGGTAGGAACTGGTTCATGTAGAAGGCRAATTGAGTAAGGATGGCTCTGAAATTGCAGAGCTTATAATCTTTAGGAGAAGGAAGAACAGCAAAATAAAAACCATGAATCCATTCAGGAAAGGAGACTTCAATAAAGTCACAGACTTTGTGTGACAGATCCCTTGGGAAACCAGTTCAAGGGAAAAGTGCATTGGAAAGGTTTCTTAAAGAAATGGTATTGGAAACACATCTGCAGATTATCTCATTGTGAAAGAAACAAAAAGAAGACCAAGCTGACTAAATTTTGAATTCTTTTCATTGACCTCAAACACAATAAAAGAGCATGCAGAAGGTAAAACCTAAATCAGGTTGCTCCAGATGAGCACAGAAACATAGCCTGAGCATGTAGTGACAAAATCAGAAAAGCCAAAACATGAAATGAATGAAATGCACATGGGGCATTAGAATAACAGGAACACTGACACAGAAGAACATGTCCAGAAAAGGACCACTTGGCTCCCTGTCCTGCAATAGATGTCCAGTGTAAAAGGGTCCATGGAACATCAATTCAATGCATTAACCTAAGGCATAAAACTCTAACCAAAGCCATGTAAAAAAATCTAGACTTTGCAAAAAACTCACAGTTATTTCTGTGCCACAGGAAGAGGGCAGAAGAGGATCAAGTATGCTGCCTCTGTCCCACCATCCTGCAGTAGGACAAAATTTCTCATAGCTCCCAGAACATTGTACAAAATGAGCCATGCTTCATGGCTTCATGCTGCTGAGAACAGAGGAGAAATGATCCTCACCAGTTTGATCGTGGGGAGGAAAATTTCCCTTCCAAGTCCAAATGTGGCAGTGAGCATATGAGTAGTGCATGTTAGTAGTAAAAGGAAGACCAAATATTTGAATGGGTAAACTACTGACAGAGGATATTTGAAGTCATTTCGAAGTCATGTTGATGAACTGGAAGACTAGAAAAGGGAAAACATAGCAGGGACTCTTATAATATGGATGCAAAGCTGTTTGGTCTAGTGTACTTTGACGATAGTTATCAGTGGTCACTAATGGCCTGGGAGGATGTACTGAGCCTGGTTCTGCAGCAGTCTGTCCTGGTTCTAGTGAATATTTTCATTACTGACTTGGATGTTAAAATATTCAACATACTAATCATAACTGCAGGTGACCCCAGTTTGGGAAGAGCTGTGGATACTGAGAGAATGATATTGAATTCTAAACGATGGTTATGCATTTGAGAAGTAACATTTAAAAATATTTAATTCAGTAAGAGTGAGAACAAAGTGCTATGTAGGAGACAGCACAGACACAAGGCAGAGAACAAACCAGTAGGTGACAGCTCTGTAAGAAAAGATCTCGTTGTTATAGTAGGTCATTAGATGAAACAAGGTCTGCTCAGTTACAAGGAGTGAATGTCACCCAGGGGTTGGACAAGAGCAGAAGCTGCAGGGTAGGAGAAATAACCCTTCCTTTCCACCACAGAATGTGTCCATTAGAGAGAACCCAAAAAGCAGAAATGCCCATAATATAGCAAGCAGGGCCTGTGAGGAAAGATCTGAATGAACTGAGGTTATTCAGCCCCACAGGAGGAAAGACTAGAAAGGGACAAAATAGCACGTTAAAAATTTCAAAGGCTGCTGCAGAGAGCAAAAGGTTAATTTCCATGGTGGATAGCAGAATTATTGGGCTTAACAGTTCCAGCAAGGAAGGATTTATTTTGGGCATTTGGAAGAAACTTCCTAATAATAGCGATAGTGAAACACTGAAATATGTTACCAGGAGAGTCTCCATCACTGAAGGACCTTAAGAACAGATTAAATAAACATCTGTCAGGAATGAGATAGGTGGTAGGTTCCTGCCTTACTGGAAGGGGATGGATCAGATGACCCTTCCATTTCCCTTCTAGGCATGTGATTCTGTTTTGAATTCAAATACAGGATCTTGTAAATCTATTTCTACCACTAATGTCAAGGCAACAAGCTCCTCTAGGTGATACAAACAACAGAACCTGCAGACACAAATACTGTACTCCTAAACAGGTCTGTCTTCCCCATGCTGTCTGATAGCACGTGTTAAATTCAGCAAGTAGTGCTGTGAAGCTTTAAAGTCCTTTATACAAGAGCTGTTAACATCAATAAAAATGTTTTTTTCATTTCTGATTGCTTTTTTTTTCTTTTCTTACTTTTAATGGTTAAATTGGACCTATCCAATTGAGAAAGCTTAGAAACATTGGAGAGGAAGATTTTGACACATCTCCTGTGAAAGTGTCTCAGAGGAGAATGAGATGTTTTTGAAAAACATGCCTTTCACAAGAACAGATCAGAATCTGACCCATAAACCTGTGAGGAAAATGAGATCTTATTTGTATTTATGCAGCTATAGTGAAGTCACTAGAATTCCATTTATGTCAGAATTCAATTTAACCTTCATATTTCACATAACGTCTGAGTAGGGCCTTGAGATTAGGTCCACAGGGGCATGTAGATGCCCTGATGCAATGCTGAACACAGCAACGTCAGACTCTCCTACGTGTTGCAGTTCAGGCCCAGACCCGGGTTACATGCCTGACTCCTCTGCGTGCTTTTGGGGACTCACTGTAGCCAGCACACTGAGCAGGGAGCCACACAAATTAACCAGCAAGGAATGCTTTAAAGAGCAGTGTGTCATGAATTTTGCTTATTTTGGAGGGTAGGCTCTTAACCCAAGGCGTTGTTCCTTTCAACAACGTAACAGGAGGTCACTCTCCTCTTTTAACATACAGGCTAAAAAAGAGCAAGAGGTGGCAGTAGTCACAATATCCTTTTGTCCACTAATTCGGCGGCTGAAGCACTTCTCAGGACACAGGTTGTTCAAGGTTCTTGCGAGACAGTACCCTGGTGACCAAGCTACTGGCAAGGCTGGGCGCTCCTCTGTTTGCCATGTCACACACACACACAAAAAGCTTTCGAGAGTTATTGTGTTAAGGACCATGATGCTCTAATCTGGTGCATGGGCTCCTCACGCGGGAAAGCAGAGACAGGGACTTAGCCCAGCTCTTAGGCTTGCTTATACATTATACATGACGTCTGCAATGGATAAAATTATTCAGTTGCTCCTAGAAAGGTCTGGACCCCATCCACCTTCCTCCCAACRAAGCATCTTAATTACTTGGTGGTAGGTCATTGATGCGGTAAGCGGGAGATGGGGATTTGTGTAGCTCAGGCTGAAGAAGGCGCTGTGCTTAAGGCCCCWGCAACTGTCATTTTAGCTGATGAGCCATTGTCTGTGGCAAGGTCAATAAGAGGCTGCCACTTTCCTAAATGACATTGCCCCTGTTGTTGCACTTGGTGTAGTGCTCACCCTGGGGAGGAAGGCAGCCCGCTGGATACCAACTGGATCAAGCCTCTCAGGGAGACAGGGCAAACATGAGGGTCCCAGAGGGATTAGGTGTCAACATGCACAGCTCTGCTAGGATGGCAGCAGTTCTGGCCATTTGCAGAGCAGGGGTTTTTTCAGACACTATGCACCTAAAAAATGACATGGGGAAGAACTGTATATTCCCCAGTCTTTACACRATCATGGCCTGGGTCCTCACCTTTGGATGATATGGAGGATCCCATTTAGTGAAGGAACTTCATTTAAAAAAAAAAAAGGTAAGCAATCTTCACAATTTGTTCTCTTCATAATTTGTTCTTCTATTTCACCAAGCAAACCTTCAACATCATCCATGCACAGACTACATGACAATCATCTCAGTCAAAACAGAAATTAAAAAAATATAGCTGTGCATAAAGTTATTCCTGATTGCTGGTATTCATTCACAATGAATGCCTGGCCAACCTTTCAAAAAAATAAAGGAAAAATAAGAGAGTATCAATGAGCTGGGTGAGATCCATCCCTCTGCCACCTGCCCAACATACTGAAGTAGCATTCATGTCTCCCCTAAGGGTTTTGTTTTAAAGGATTAGTCTTGCTAAATGCTGTTTTATATCATGAGGTACTGAGGCCATCAGAGAGGTAAATAAATGTCATGTCTATTAGTGAGTGCCAACAGCAACTTGATTGCAACAAAGCCTCAGTTGTTGAATATTTTTATGAATACCAACGTTATGCATTTTGCTCCTGAAGTCCTGGAATCTCTTCTGTTTTGTTTATGCACATGCACACATACATGCACATTATATATAATATATAGAAAGCATGAAGAGAAGAAATCTGGAATACTTCCCTCTCTGGTGTAATACAGTTCTATTTACTAAACTGTTGTATGACCCACTTGCTTGAGAAGTCATAGTGCCCCTCATGCCTGAGCAAGGAGGTTGTAAGAAGTTATCAATAGATGAAAGAGCAGAGCATTTTGATATAGTAGGATTTTAAATCCATAAGTACAGACAGTTATAAAAGAGAGAAGCTAGTGAAGAATTGGAATCATATTTAAATTTTCTGTTGCTCTTTTCATTTTTCTTCCCTTTTCCTTGTTCTATTTCATGGGGAAGGGGTTTTCTTCATTGTAAAGTATTCTCCTTCATTGGAAAGCTGCATGCTAGATGAGATAATTCTGAGTCTTGCTCTAAACTAATTTTTTAGGAACTGTGAGTATTCTGGGCATCCAACATCAGAGCTTCAATTCCATGCTTAAGGCTGCCTCTGCTGGTGTGGAAAGAAGAAAAGAAGGTCTTGGCTTTTGTTCTTCTTGATTACAACTAAGTATTTCTCACATTAGGGTCTGGTAACTCAGGTGTTATAAAGTCTTGAGCAATCTTCAAAACAAGGCGTTTGTATCAACTGCACAAAATATTTGGAAGCATCTTGCTGCCCCTTCTGTCTTTGCACCTTTTTTCTTTTGTATTTTAATGATGAAAGCTTCCTCCAGTGTACAGAGAAATACCTCCTACTTGGGTAATTAATCCTACTGAAATCAATGAAAGCTTTCATTGTGAGTAAGGCAAGCCCATGGAGGAGCTTATCTAATTACATGACTTTCTTTTTGGCTGGTTTCATGATTCATGTTTCCATATGCTCATACTTACAGGTAAGCCTTGCTAATGCAATTTTATATGACTTACCCAGCTTTCTCTCATTTATGTCTCGATGGTCCAGCCTAAGAACCACTACAGCTATAGTCCTCTGCTGTGCCAGCTTTATTGCGATACTTTTGATTATATTGGACTGCCTCCACTAAAAAAGTCACGTCTGAGTTTGTGTTCTAAGACTCATATTAATTTAAGATGTTGCTTTGAAGTCAGTATTAGGTAAGCACAGGAACTCTACCAGAATTTTTCTGTAGCCTATTGGCATTATGTTCAACAACATGGTCCTGTCTACAGATTTATTGCAATGCCATTTGCCATATTGCACACTAGGTCAGGTAACATCTCTCCTTTAGGTCAAATCCTGATCCATTTCAGTGCAATTAAGCCACCCAGACTTAGGGGAGGTGAAATTCACCTTAGACAAGTATATTTCACCCTATTGGCCCCTTGTGTCATTCTGATCAGCCTTTTTCTAAGGCTCAGCAGAGTTTGCACAGATACTTGCTTTCACATTCTCCTGGCTCGCTGCCCATATTTGCTGTTCCATGCAACTGTGTATAGACGTGTCCAGTTCTTCCTTACGCGATTGGATTTCTGTACATTGCAGGAGGAAGTCGTGGACACTTCTTCAATTATATGACAACCAACCATGCAACCCCATGACTAATATTTAGCTCTGTTTGTTTAAGATGAATGGCATCTTAAAAAGTTACATCATGTACAGTAATCATGATAATCATGCAGGCAGTTCCTTCCTTAGCTTCTTTATTCATGRCTTTTGCCCTTTTTTCTTGATTGACAAGTGACAGCTTTACATTCTGGACCTTGAAATATATATTTACAGTAGTCTAAGAAATTTGTCCTTAATCAGAGGAGGCTTGACTTGCCAGCACATCTTTAGAATATTATTGAGTAACTCATTAAAATGTTAATAGCTTCTGTCAGGATTTATTGATCCTAATGTCAGCTATTCTCAGAATAAGAAATAAAGCTGATTTTTATCTTATCTTTGGGCCATGCTGAGTGATCAGTACTTAAATAGAATAATGAGAAGTGCTTGAGTAGAATAATCAGCATCTAGCCTGTGTATCACTTCTGAATACAGACAGAGCCCTTCAGATATATAAGCGTATTTTTTGCGATACATGAAATAATATGCAATATAAGGGCAATGAAGAAGACATTTTAACCGGATGATTTTGGCAAACCTAATTTGTTCTACCAAGGCAAATAGATGAAATACAATTGTGTCAAATATTTTGTCTTGGATGAAAATAGATTTCTAAACAGTAATGCTTATTAAAGTGGTAGTGTGACTGTGCCCCTGCTGTTCATTACATCCTAAGTTATATAAGGGAACTAACGACCAAATTCTCTTCCTGAACTTCCAGAAGACTAATGTTTGATATAGAATATTTTCTGCCATTGTCACACTGTTTTGGTTATATATGGAACTGAACAAAACACTGAGTGACACAGTGAAGGAGAAGGAGGGAAGGGTATTTATTTTTTCAAGGAAGGCCACTAATCTCAGAATCTTTCCCACCAAGAGAAATGTTGTCCCACAAGGGTAAAAGAGCAAATCTCTTGCAGACCCTAGCAGAGGCAAGATTTCTTCCAAAGCTTCAAGCAAGAAATAAGAGAGAAGAATCTGTCCTTTAAATTTTTCTTTAAAATGATTCAGTTGACCTTGGTCACAACACTTCTTTTGAGTAGGTGAGCAACTATTTTACAGCATGTTCAGTGCACTTAATACCTGGCTACAATTTTTGTAATACTTTGCTAATTCAAAAGGACCCTAAAGACAGTGTATGGAAATCTATTACTTAAAGATTTATTTAAGGCTCCAAGGCAGTTCTCTCCGAGACTGGCATATAAAACCCACTGTGTCTCATGTAAATATGCTGTCACCTTGTGCCTGGAAGGTGACAGACACTTACTGGCACAAGGGTTGGGGGACTGCAAATGGGCTAAAAAGTAACCTGACTACATTTAAGCTGCAGCTTGGTCCATCTCTGAAGGGGCTGCCTTATGTGCATGCCTGCAATAAAAAAGATTGAGCCTTCTGATTCAAGAGATTTTTTTTCAATATTGTCCTCTTATAAAATGTAACTCAAAAGAAGGTGATATATTTATAAGAGACCAGAGCAAGAGAGACAGAGGAGAGAGTGAAGAAAGCAGTTAAATTTGAAAAAAATCTTTAGGACATTTTGAGAGAAGCTTCTTTCTAAATCCGAGTGACTTGTGTGGATGTTAAGTGGAGTTTGCAGTCAGTGAGAATTTATATGAGTTATGGTTATGAGTGATATTGTTATGGACTCAGTCAGCTTACCTTTTCATCAGATTAGTCAACATAGTGGGACTATGAAATCTGGCAAAACAGCCAGATGTCATCACATGCTTAGTGAATTTTAATCTGGCATGTACAGTATTTGAGAATATAATGTGAAAAATGCTAAGTGGTGCCTAGTTTATATGACTTGCAGTGCTGATTTTCATTAACACTTTTCTTGTGACAGTTGCCAATCAATCCTGGAATTATTTGCATTCCTGTAAAAGGAGGAAGGCAACAGCTGTGAGTATGCAGACGAGAAACATTATTTGGCATATGGTAAACTGTGCATTTTTGAAACCCAAATGAATCTTCATTGGAGCATATTAATTGTTTATGCATAAACTACAATCTTAATAACAGTTGTCCAGAGTGACACTTACGTAGTGAGGTCTTCAATATGCAAACCCTTAAGCATATGAGTAATTTTACAGTTATGCGTAATCCTGTTTGATATGCAATATAAAGTTGCTCACGTATGTAAGCAACTATAGGATCAAGGTCAGGGTTTATAGAGTGATTTCAGATTCCTCAGGATAAAAATGCCATCTAAATGTAAAGATACTGTTTGTTAGGCATTAGTGTTTTACAGACAGTAAATTTAATGGGCCTGATTTTCATTTACCCTTACAGTCAGATGAGGGATCTCTTTTGGAAAAGTCACCACTGTGGGGGAAGAAAAACAATAGCCAGGAAATTGCTAATGTTAATGTGATGTAAAGTCAAGCAACCATTTCGAATCTCATTTAAACTTTGATTCAGGAAGGGACTGAAACATGCGCTTAATTTTAATCATGTCAGCAGTCCCAGCAGTCAGTGAGACCACTTAAAATTAGGCATATTCTGCCTGCGATGAGGCCTCAGTCAAAAGAGGACAACAGACATTACCATTCTTTGTCTGAATTGCCTGTGCCCAGCTCTTAATGGATGGATGACCTTCTTCCCAAAACACAGTGGCAGAATTGGTATTTAATGGAGCAGAAAAACGTCTCTGCTAAGCTCTGTGAAATGATATTGGGAGATTTCACTGAGGGGAGAGAAAGTATCATCCTGTAAGAGGCATGTATTTTAGAGTGCCTAAGATAGAGGCTTAGGGAAAATCCTAAAGTAGGTGCTCTGAGGAATCAAGCTTACCACTCTTCACTGATCATACAGGAGACCCAACCCCTGCCTTAGCTCTCTAGGTTAAACACCTAACGGTAGAGAGTATGAACATTTTTCCAGAAGTTGATCTCTCTTCTGCGATCCCCAGAGCAAAGTATTGTGTCATATCATCCATCTGTGCCAGTAATAAATAACGGCATCAAAGAATTTGCCACAATCGTGTAAAGTCAAAGGCTGCTTCAGAACTATCCTCCTTTCGATGGTGCTATTCAAGTTATCTGTATTATTCTTCATTTTAAGTGTTGATCTTTGAAGGCAGCTCCTTTGAACATCTACTTAAAACAATATCTTCTTGTGTACTAGATTTTAAAATAAAGTATACTTTCTGGTTTCTAATAGCATGTATTTATAAATGAAACATGATCACAGTCCACATTTTGCACTTTCTTTTTTAAATGTTGGGCATGATCTAGAATTTGATGGGGGGGGGGGGCGGGTCCCAAAACCCAGAGATCAGAAGGAGCCATGTATTATGCTTTTGAAGTAATGATGTGCAACTTAATGTTCTGCATAATCATTCATAAATATTTGTGTGTGTGTGTGCGTGTGTGTGTGTGCGTGTGTGTGTGTCTGTGTAGAGATATCTTTTTACATCATGGATGTGTACCCTTATAACTTTAAAAAGGGTGCTCACAACAGCAAGGATTAATGCAATTCCTCAGACGACTGCATTTTTTCAAAGAATCCATGAAAATAAATCTGCTTCTGATGCTAGGGGACTTAAAGAACTGTTAGTGTGTTTTAGGTGGGTTTTTTTTTTTGGGGGGGGGGCCTTAAAATTGACAGGATGTATTTATTTAACTATATATATGTTCTCCCTCAATAGACAACTGGGCACTGTATGTGGTTACAGTTAAGAGATGGGACTGGGAAACAAGAGTGCAATCATCTTCCTGTATGATCTGGGACAATATTGTAGATTTTAAGACTGGAAGGGATCATTGTGATTGTGTCTTCTCACCTCCTGCAGGATCTTGGCCACCGAATGCCACTCATGTGACTCATGTTTAGTTTAATGGCTGCAGAATGACATTTAAAGAGCTAGAAACAAAACTTGGGGCCTTTAAGTCAAGATGGTTTGTATCCATACACCCAGGTTAATTCTAAAGGCCTCAAGTTATGGAAAGTTTATCACATTCTGTAGTAAAAATTGTGTCTTATTCCCAGGTTGAACTCTACATCATGCAGCTGGATACCATGTGCCTTCACTCTGGCAAACACTGAACCTCCCTGGGACCATACTTTCTCACAGAGCATTCCCAGCCGAGAAATGGGGAAACTAAGGCACTTAGATTCAGTTATTATTCCTAGACTGGAGTTTGCGATTCCAGTCTGATGCTTTTTTCTTAATAATGACTTTCAAAACAACTAAAATCTCCTGCAGTTGTAAGAAACATAATCCATTGAAATTTAATGGTGTACAAAATGTATCATGCATGGATGCAGGACTACACTAGATCACATTATTTTCCCCTGTTCATAGGCTTTCATTTAAAAGGTTCACTCTTTTTATTCACAGTTTACATTAACTGTTAAAAGATCTGGTTAGGAACAGTTAAAACGTTTCTTCGGGTTGTTACTGATGTAGGAAGTTGGTCCAAGTGTCTTTATCAGCACTGGGGAAGCTTTTCTCCCTGCCGGTTTCCAAGCTCTGGAAGATCTGTAGCGAGGTTACATTGACTTCAGGGGAGTTCCTTGAAAATATGAATCCAGTTTCACTTTCTCAAAATAAAAGCAATGGACTATAAAGCTCCATAGGTGAAATTCTAAAATGTCTTTATCTTCATTCAGTAATATTTACTTATCCTGATGCTTATGAGGATATACGTACAAATCTTAGTAATATAAAGCTTAAGCCATCTAACAAAAAAATGTTGCTGGTAAGTATACAGATCACTATGGCCCAGGCAGCTTGGTAATCATTCACTTCTTAAAGTCATTCACTCCTTCACACCCAATGAATATTTTTAAAAGAGATCTTAAAAATATTATACCAGAAAAGACCACGACTATTGAAGCTTCATGGAACACAATTAAGCATGGAGAGATATGAGAATATAACTCAGCTATCCAAATATAAACTGCAAGAGTATTTTTAATGATATCTCTTTCAGTTAAAAATTGTTTTTAAAGATTCTACCTTCCTTCCAATCCAAAAGGCTGGATTTTAAATGGTTTCCCACTAACAACATGTTAAAAGGGGTAGCAGGAAAGAGACCTTCATGGGAAGAACAAATACCTTAATAAAAGAAAGCATTTTTCTTTAGAGGAAGACATTTCCTAGGATATCTATGGGGTGAATATTTACACTGTAAAAATTTCTGAAAATTCCCATGAAGCTCAACAGGACCTGCTCTAGCAAAGATGCTATCACTGGCTGGAGTAGAAAGCAGAACGTCAAATGTTTAGTGTCCCTGAAAATACCCCAAAATTTGTGACCATGACCTTAAGGTCTTTAGACCAAATTGTCGAGGCAGCCCGTTAGTGATTTGTTCATAACAGGAGGACAAGTGAGAGCACCTAGCTGATAACAACACTGCACAATCCAGCCAGGTAAGCCACTCGTTTATACACAAGTAATCTCACAATTTCTAACAGTGAATAGTTATTTTCGAGTATATTTCTTCTTCTGTTCGGGTTGCGTTGGTGAGGGAGGGGATGAAAGAGTGCTTAGTTAGATGCTTACAGCAGCTAAGTAGGCAAAACCCAGGTTAGGCAAGCTGATTGGTTTATTTTACCCACTATCCCATAAAAAGCGGTAATTGACATTTTAATGTATGACATGTTGCATTCCTTCATAAAGCTACAGTAATTGAATACACATGAAACTGTAGTGCACTGGGTGACCCTGGAGTGTGCCACACACCTGGAAACAGTGAAGTTCAATTAATGTGTCATTGCTACTAATAACAGCTACCAGTGAGAACCTCCAGCCAGTTGCTGCGCTAGAGGAAACAGTAATCCTTGTATTTACACAGATAGTATACAGTAAACACCAAAGATCCTTTGTTTACATGTAGAGCTGTTTTGGATCAACAGTTAAAATCTTGTTCTCTTAGTAACTTGCTTTTTTCCTTAAATTACACAATTTAATTTACCCCTCCACTGCATTTGTCTAGCTTTGTGTGCAAAAATTTACAGATACTAAAATAAAATCAGCTGAGAGCCATTAGTAGACTAAATCAAATAGTCCTGAGACAAAGGTTCATGCAATAAAAGGAGGACATAAATCACACACTTGCACAGAAATGCCTATGGTAAATGGCCTTAAGGGTTTGACTTAATCTGTCAGACCCCAGGAAATTCAGAGTTAAGAGTTGAAACTCCCTGCTTAACTTGTCTTATTGTTAAAATCAAATTATCAAATGTCCCTGCATTAAGTGCATCTACGTATAGACATGCACACACAACCAGTCTGAATGTTTTCTCCATTTTATTTGCAACAAAGAGAGGACATTGAAACTGAAAGTGTACATCTGTGGGGGACCAGAACAGAGGAAGGCATGGTTAATGTTGTCCTTTTTAATATTTTAGCATCAGATCTGATTTCATTAAATAGTAAACACAGGACTCTTGAGACAAGTCATGTGTCCTAGGTGCTGAAGCTAAGAAAATATTAAGCCATTTAACTAAAAGCTCCCAGGGAAGCAAAGATCGTTGCAGTATGGCCTGGTTCCACAACATCTCTGTCCTCACCAGTATTATGTAGTAGGATATCAAGCTACAAACATTACATTATTTGAAAAAGCTTTGCTGACTGAAAACCATGTTCATGCTCAAGACCATGATGTTGATTCATGAGGAGTTTAGCCTCTTCACAGGAACCCTGTTTGCAGTATCAGACCTATGCATTTTTACTGGTTTTGAGGCAAATCTCAGAGGAATTGTAGTTTCTGTTTGAGTAATCTCCAAAGATAAAACATCTTATTGAAAATGGGTTTGAACTTCTGCAGAGCTTCACTCTTCTTCTGGCAGCTATCATCACCACATCTATTTTATTTCTCCAATCATGCTGTTCTCGCATCTTAGATTTGTCTAAGATTTATCTGACAGCTTTATCTGCCTCTGAATTCATTTCATTTCTCTGGCTGATTCTCTCAGGCATTCATGATAAATAATGTTCTCTGTGTTCTTTATGCTCCTATTTCCCCTCACTCTGCTTTTATATGTCTCATTTTAAAGTCTGTTCCACTGACCTGCCTGAAATCCCGTATGTTTTTGGAATTAGAGTACAAACTTCTTCAGCAATGGGCCTCTAATAGTTACTAGAGCACTTGGTAGGCAGTTTGGAGAATATTTATCTTGAATTAATTGTACAAATGTTCAGCTCAACCTAGGACCCTCTCTGGTTTTCAAATGATCATCTAGTTCACATTGCACACGATCAGAGGGCAAAAGACATTGGTGTAATTAATCCCACTGTGAATATTTGCACTGTTCAATACTTGCAATCTATTCAGGGTAAACAGTTGTCTCCAAATCCCCACTGCAGTAAGGTTTCCCAAGATATGCTAATTGCATGTCTCCAGTGCTGGAGAAATCCTGGAATAGAGAAAGCTTGGAAAAAAATTTAAAAAAAAAAAGGCTCTGAGTTCAAAAGGGAGGAAAGAGGAGAAAAACGCATTCAGAATTTTATGTTTGTATTGGGTAGTAGGGACTGAACAGATAAAAGATGCACTGAAACCATTCAAGGGATAAAAGAAGTGTTTGCAGACAACACTATGTCCAAGTTTCTCCGGATGAAGGGAATCTGTTGTTTTCTGCTTCTCCCAGAGTAGAAATAAATTGCATTTCTGGCAATGAAAGAAAATTCTATTAAGTTTTTTTTTAATTTATTTCATCTTTCATTGCAGCATGGTGGCACCCATTTGGGAGACTTAAGCCACTCTGCCCACAAATCTCATTTGGTTGAGGCTGGTTGTGTAGAGATGGTTATATGAGAACAGATAACCTCAGGGCACAATACAATGTTCTGAAACTCCTACTGTGTAACAGCAGAAAACAGTGCAGTAGTTTCATATATTGCTCCATAGCAACCTGAATACAGATTTCTCTTGCTTTTTTAGATGAATATCCCAAAATTGACTTTGGAGCCATAAAACTAATCATTGCAGTTCCTCTTAAACAATCAGGTCCCAACATAATTTCCAAACTCACTGTTAGCTACCTAAACTGCTGTACGATTGGGCTCTCTTAAAGACATTTCATTAAAAAAATCAGCAATGAAACATATAAGTCAGCTGTAAAGGAGATGCTAAGGGAGTGAGCTGGTTCTTACAACCTTGTTCCTACCTCAGACTTAGACGCCTTCCTCATCATGGGGTTGCCAGATCAGAATTTTCTTCTAGCCTTTTCCTTTTTGGTTTTTTTTGTGGTTGTTGTTTGTTTTGTTTATTTGGGTTAGGATTTTAAGAGGAAGAGCAAAAGAAATCAGTTCAAACTATAAGGCAAGGAGAAAAACAACAGATTTTCTCATGTCCCTGCCACACCATGTTGTGGTCCTGCAATCATGAAATAAGAGGAAAGTTTAATTGCTCTTGAGGAAGTCAAACTTTTACCTCCTGCTTTTCAAGGCTGGGCCCACAACAGCAGGATATAGACAGGGCTGAGACTCAGTCCCTCCTGTTCACACTGGGCTGCTTGGYCCAGTTAAAAGAGGAAAAGGAAGAATATGACCCTAGCCTCCTTGACAGGGTAAGTAGCTGCGAGAAAAATTCTGTTTCTCATCCTGTTCCAAAGACTTTTAATGCATTTGTGTGCAATATCTGTTTCCAAAAAAATGTTAAAAAGGGAGAAAAGAAAAAAAGAAAAACACACACAGTCATCAAAAGCTAGATCTGTCCCTTACCTGCAAAGTGCCTTGACTACGGGAGCACAGAATTGCATTCTCCCCCTTCTCCTCTCTTTCTCAGTAAATCTTCATTTCTCTGTTCACAGTGAAGTAAATTCAATAGGAGTTTTAGTACTCCATGCACACTAAAGTGGACAGAGGTCTGATACCTAGACCATACTCTTCTAAGGCCAGAGGCCTGGGTTTGAATTCATTTGGCCAAAGAAGGGAATTGAGCCTGGGTCTTCAGCATCCTAAGTGACTGATCTCTCTCTTATATAAAATGAAGACATCTTCTCCTGTTGGTCAGGAGAGGAACAAGATAGAAGAACATCTTCAAAGTGTGTTCATTGACTGTTTTGGGCCCAAGTCAAAGGGGGAGAAGCAGAGAAATACTTGTGTCTTACGTCTGCTATAGGTACCACAGCAGCTCTGCCCTGCTGAGGCTGAGGTGCAACTGGGTGTGTGCTTGGAGAACTGAAATGATGAAAACTAGGCTTCAGATATATCCAAAATTAGTCAGCAACTGAGTGGAAGGGTTCAGCATTCCCATTTTAGATGTCAGCATCTGCTTYCTTCCTGAGTGCCTTTCTGGATCTGACCTTGAACTCCGAAACTGAGAGCACATTCAAATGGCATCCAGAGACTGATGTATCTAATTCTTTGGTATTGATGGATCTCAGAGATCAAATGTCAGGATCAGTATGTAAAAGTCAAACAGATCATTTTAGAGAGTAATATCTTCTGAGTATCTTCTTGATGTTAACAGAGACATATTTGAAGTTCCCATAATAAAAGCATGGAAACCATGATAATCTGAACTCTGGCAAAGGAAAAAAGGCATGCTAAGTTATAGCCAGAACTGGAAGCAATAATGAGGAATAACAGTAAGTTCCCATACCAAGAGTAGCTATACTTTCAGATATGTTTGCTGACTGACTAGCAATTCCAATACAAAATCTGCTCGTGTGAGTTTGTTGAGGAGTGAGGTACTGGTTACAAGCAAGTGCTTTGTGTGCCCATGCAGGAAGTTTTTGAAATGTTTCACCATCAAATGTAATCGTATTGTGGTGATTACTGTCCAAATGACATAACTACTCAATCTTGCTGCTGCTGGGGAAGCTCATGGTGATCAGAAGAATACAACCAGCTGTTTTTATAGTGGAAAGACACAAGCAGGAACATAGCAAATAAGCTAGAAATATAACAAAATGTTTGCAGCAAGCCATTTGCATTCTGCCTTTGGTTAAGCCAGCTCATGCAGGTTCCTTACAAACTCGCACAGCCTCGCCTTTGCAAGGATGACAGTTGGGAGACTTGCAGCCCACTTCAAACAAGGCACTTCTCTGCCTTTTGACCCAAAAGGGATCACATGCGTGGAGACCACAACACCAGTTCCCCAAGGACCAAGCTTGTGAATCCTTTCTTTTCCCCTCCCCATGCCAGACCTTCCCTGTCAGCTCGACCACACTAACAAGGAGGCAAACTCCTCACTATCAGCAGGGCCCTGTAGGTGCCTTTCTGAGGTCACACTGCTGTCAGTATTTTAAGCTGTGTTAAGCTAATGGAGCTCTCTGTCCGCACCTGAATGCAGGAGCAGGAGAAAGGACAGATGTTAGAGGAGGTGCCTGGCAGCCCGGAGGGGCATATAGGATCCAGGTCACATTACAATGGAAAAGGCAGGCAAAGATGATATATGCTTGCATGTTCATCAGAAATGTCTACCCAAACCAAAAGCCTGCTTGATTAATGAAATAGGTTTTCTCGTGGCTTTGAGAGCTGGCTGGTACACAYGCAGTTGCAGGACTGAGGTCTTACGTCTGTGAATGCAGCCTTCACTAAAACCTTTGCTTCTCCCCTTCATCCCCATGCCTTTGCGGTAATGTTCCAGTCCCAAGTGAACAGATTAATCTTGATTTAAATTTCTGTGCCCATAAATGGTAAAATACCTTTTAAAAAGTAAGCTATTGGTTGTGTTAGAAAGAGTTCAATAGACAAATGCAAAAATACTGAACCAGGATGTTACATCAAATTGTGGAAATACAATAATAAATGAGAACACATAAATTTGTTTGTGAATGTGCTTATGACATAGTAAAACATGATATAATTATGTATAAATAGCATTTTCCATTCATCATTTCTAAATCATGACTAAACTATTTATAAATGTTACCATAAAGTATTACCAAAGTTCTTCTGACAATCATTATATAATATATTGAACACCAAGCAGCATAAAATACCAACAAAAGGGAGAGAGATGTTTTTGTATCAGAATTCCTCTATTCCTCGCAGATCCATTACTCATCTCCACTAGATTAGTCACAGTATTCATACAAGCTGAAGGCCATTGAGAAAACTACTTTGAGTCACTGAACATAACTTTAAAAAAACAAATAAAAATACTTACATTGACTTTCTTAATGTTCAAAGGATTTCAGACAAATAGAGCAAAAAATGCTCCACTGTGTTCTTTTCATACTAGGTTTTTCCTATTTCTTCAACCTAGAAGCTTCCTCTCCATGATTGATACATTCCCTCTCCTGTTGCCAAGGACGGCGTTCACCTTTTAAACTATCTACTGTAGTTAAAAGAAATATGGTTTGCAGTTTATGTTAACAGAAACAAATGTTTGGGCATGAATGTTTGGGCATGGTAGTTAATATCAATTATCTGGGTTTTATGAATATGCTTTCAGAAAGTACATCAAATTCCAGGTCCAACTGGAAAAAAATAGCTTTATTCTCCTTATTAAATTGGAATTGAAAACCTGACCCAAACATGACCATTCAGTGTTTTTAACTTAGACATATTTTTTGCAAATGTCATCCATTTGGATCAGTCCATCAACTCTGACAGCTCCCACAGTGTTGTATGCCTATATTATCACTGTACATTGTGTACAGAAACCATACATTATGTACATTATGTGCAGAAACATAAATAAATTGATTAGTTCTGAGAAAAAAAATCCCCTTCTTATTTCATTTTTAAACAGCAGGTATTTTCTGGACAGTTAGCTCAAGCAGCTTTAATGAACTCTAAAAATGCTATCTGTGTAATGAGAAAGGGCTTTGACTTTTCCTTCTCTCCACTCTGATTAGAAATGGAATCTGCACCCCAGCTGGATATTTCCAGTTTATGCCCAGTAGAAATAACTTACTGTCCAATCGCCAAACGTTGTCCCACGTGGCCAGCGAAGGTTGGACAAGAGCAGTAATACAGCTTATACAGCTTCAAGTAAAGAGCTGAAAACGATCCCCTGCAAGCAGAGGCCTCAATTCTGCATAGTTTCATAATTCTAGCACCATGATTTAACTTCCTTTTTCCTTTCAAGTATTCAGCGCAAAGTAATCGTATTGTCAATGCTTGCATTTGCTACCTTATTTGTAAGGACATGTTCAAGTGGCACCCTAGAAGGTTGATCCTGCAGCCTGTACTTAACTAGTAATCCTCATGCACACTAGTAACCCCATTGTATATCAATATAAGATTGTGGTGCCAGGGAAAGTTAAACAAATCCTGAGGAATCTGTTTTATTAGCATTTATAGGATTTGTGTATGAGTCTCTCTGTGTGTGTATGTGTGTGTGTGTGTGTGTGTATGTTTACGTGTACACACACACTTGGAAACAGTAGTTACAGACAAAAATAAGGATTTATCCCAGGATAAGCAGTGCTAGTTCTTGAGCTCATACTAAGGCTGAAGTTACAACCTGTAAATGTTAAAATACCTGATGATACGTTCTTTCCTGAGGAAACCGGTGGTATTTCTCACTGTTAGTATGTCAGCTAAACCCATCAGGCAAAAGTTAAGAGCTTGCCCCGTGCCTGACTCCGGAGGACTGTTTTCCCCAGCTTAGGTGTGTTAAGCATTGCACGCGTTATATGACTGTACATAACCGCTTCCCTGAGACACAGAAATATGCGAAAACTACCTGAACACGAAATACGAAAGCCAGGGCCCTGCAAAAATGTCTGTGCCAAGAGGCAAGGTGCTTTGCCGGTTCCCACTGGGGGCTGTAAGCGCTGGCCGCTGCCTGCCGTGGCTCTCTGGGGTTGCACGCCTCTTCGTGGGTGCTTTCCCCGGCGCCTCCTTTCCGCGCCCCGGCGCAAGATAAGCCCCTCGAGCCTGCCCCGAGCGCCGCCCGCCACCACCCGCCCCGTCGCCACCGCCCCCGCGCAGCGCGGCCGC
>NW_020450716.1:558196-561391 GCF_003343035.1 Apteryx rowi | reverse complement strand
CTGCCCCGGCTGCCCCGGCCCCGCGCGTCCCTCCGCGGCCGGGCGCGTGGAAGCGCGCCGCGGTCGCCGGCTGGGTAAATCGCCCCTCCGCGGGGCGCGCAAGGGCTCGGCCCCGGCGCGCAGGTCCCGGACGCGCTCGGTGCGGCGCAGCGAGGCAATAAACGACTCGGAGCGAAGGAGCAGCTCATAGTTTCCCCCCCCCTCCCCTTTTTCTTTTTCTTAGTTTAAAATCTGGGGGGAAAAGGCGGAAGATTCCTCTGTAATACATTTCACCCGAAAAAGAAATGCCGTCCCTTTACCTTCCAAACGGCCAAGAGTTTCCCCCTCGAACCAGGGGGAAAGGGAGGTTAAATAACAGGGCTTTTTGTGCCCTGCCAGTTTGCCGTTAAATAACAGCGCATAATTGGAAATGTGATTTGAGTGTTTACACCGTAAGTTGTTTTATTTATTATCCTCATTTAGTTCCGTCCCTTGCGCTGAGTTTCTGACAAACGGACCGAGGGAAACCCTTCCCCGAAGGACCATGCAGCCACCTCGGGGTTTGCCGGCACTGCCTGAGCTGAATATTGCGAATTCACCTCGATCGCTTTGGGCCACCGTTGTAGCAGAGCGCCTTTTTTTCTTTCTTTCGGGATTATGTTTCAAATATTCACAAACCTGCCCTTTCTCCAAACCGCCATAATTTGTTAGAAACGTTATGCGTTCCCCTGTCGCCTTCCTTTGAGACCCAATCGGTTTTTCCTACATATTATTTACAGGACTCAGAAGTGTCTCATAAAGTTTCCTCCTCGGGGTTAGCGATCGCGAAGCATGTTGTACCGGACCCAGGAGGACGTGCCTTGAAATGCAGCTACTTTTCCCCGTGTATCTGATCTTCTTCCCGGAGAAGTTTTTTACCTCTCCTAATGAGTTCAGTTTCGGCGGCGGGCGGAGGTTGTTATTTTATTTGGAGAATTTCCCCGAAATGCCGAAGTTTCTTTCCGACTGTTGTTTTTATAGATTAATTTGTTGTGTTTTGCTCGCTGAAAGTCCCAGCCGGGGCAGGCGTCCGTAAGAAGAAAAATATAGCAGCAGCTTTAATAACAGTTAATTTATCACCGGCTGCAAATGCCATCCCCAAGCTTGCGCAAAGCGTCCCTGTGAGAGAGGTACGGGGGTGTCCCCCTTCACCCGGGTAAAAAGGGCAGTGCAGAAGGGGTAAAGTGGGTCACGTTGCCCAGGGCTCCCCGTGCAACCGTTTTGCTCAGGTTTCTTTGACCTGAAAGCCAACTCTAGCCTAATCCCTCCCCGAATCACAGGGCTAGAAAGCCCTTTTCCGCGTCACCGGAGCGCCCCTGGTAAAAAGCGCTTTCCCCCGGACGCACTAGTTAACTAACGCCTGGGGAGGGGGAATCGGCCGGGCCGGCGCGACAGGCCAGGGCCGCGGCTCGCCCCAAATCTGCGGCTTGCCGGGGCTCCTTTCCGCGCGGGAGGAGGCTGCGTGGCGGCCCGCAGGCCCGGCGGGGCCGGCGGCCAGGGGCCTACGCGTGGGGGCGCCGGGGCCGCCCGTCCCTTCCCCGCTTCCAAGCGGCAAAAGCAGAAGGCGCCTCGTCCGCCCTATTCGCCGCCCCCCACGCGCGGAAAAAAAACCCAAAAAACAAAAACACCGGGCTCCCGGGGCGGCAGAATCACGCGGGACAGGCCGGGGCGGCCCCGGGGGAGGGGGGGGCGGGGGTTGCTGAAGCAAACAGCGCTCGCCCGCCGGCCCGGCCTCTCCGGGAGGATTGATATGAAGGACCGTGGAGGTGTGGGAATGCGTATACCTGTGTGTGTTTGACTGTGTGCGTGTGTGTGTGTGTGTGTGTCCCTCGCAGTGGGGCTCCCGGCGGACCGGGGCCGGCGAGCCGCTGCGGCTGCTCCGGGGTGAAGCCCCTGGCACCAGCGGCCCCTCCAGGTAGGTGCGAGTCCCGCCGAGGGCCGATCGCCAGAGCGGTGAGCTCCCTGCTCGGCACCGACGGGGAGGGCTGACAGGCACCTGGGCAAAGGGCCCGCTCGGCAGCGCCTGCTCGTCTTCCCTGGAGCTCGGTCCCTATCTGTGTGTGTGTGTATATATTACCTGCACACGTGTATAATATACTTGTAAAATATATATAATGTGTACGTGTAATATATGGGTGCATATATATGCTATATAGCCATCTATGTATGCACATGATATATATATGCACATACATGTGTGTATGTATATGCATGTACATTTTCTCCCATTCGCCTACCGCAGAAACGGCAGCGGGGGAAACGCTCGGGTGAATTAATCGCGGTGCGCTGTGCATGGTGCAAGAGGGGCTCGCGGGCGCCCCGGCCCCAAGCACGCCGGGGGACACGGGTGGGGGGGCCCCCCGGCGCCGCGGGGTCACGGTCGGAGCGCCGAGCGCGGGGGGGCGGCGGGTCTGCGCTGCGCGCCCGCGCAGAGAGCTTGGGGCGAGCGGGCTCGGCTGCCTCAGCAAACGCCCCCCGCCCCCGGCTCCCTCCCCCGCCCCGGCCTCCCGTCCCATCGCAAGTGCTAATTGCGGCTCTTTTCTCGCTCCTCGGCATTTGGGTCCCTCGGAGGGCGCTGCGCGGGAGGACACGTCACGGATACATTATCCCCTCCCCCCTTGAGGCTCTCCTGGCTTTCTTCAGCCTTTGCTAAAGAATTAACCGAGGGGTCCACTTCAGAGCTCCTTCTACCCCTGGAGAAAAAAAAAGAAAACAGAAAAAGGAAAAAAAAAAAGCGGAGATATCAGTGTTTTCAGACGAGGAGCGTGGCGGCTAGGATTTCCAAGAGGAGGGAAATTTTACCTTCGATCCTTGCCGTATGGTGGGGATCTCTGCTCCTTGCGGGAGGTGAACATAGCAAACCCTCCTTTTTCCTGGGAAAGGCACGTGCATGTGAAAGAGCCGCCGCTTCGCACCGGCTCTTTAAATACGTGACAAATAAAAGCCAACTCCTGACCTTGCAAAATTCTTTTTCTTTAAGCGGGGGAAAAAATAAATAAATAAACCCGACAAAATCAACCCGGCGCCTTTGCCAGCGCTTGGACTTGTTTGGAAAGAGACAACGCCGAAGTGGCACCGGTCCCGCGGAAAACGGATCCTTCCATTTGACTCCGCATGAGAGGCGCGCTCGGAGCCGGGCGCGGCGGCCGGAGCAGCTCCGCGGCGAGCAGCGCCGCG
>NW_020450716.1:366137-558109 GCF_003343035.1 Apteryx rowi | reverse complement strand
GCCCGGCGCCTCCCGCGCCCCGGCACTGAAGCGGCCCCGCGGCGGTGGGGGAAGCGTCTTTCCGCTGCCGCCCCGAGCCGCCGCCCGCCCCGAGCTGGCCGAGAAGGAAATGCGAGCTTGTGATTTTGGAGCGCTCCAGCCGTCAGCTCCCTCTTCCCCGGCTTTGACTTTCGTTTAGTGGTGGGCTGCCTTCCCGGCTGGTCGTCTTCTCCGCATCTCCGGCTCCGGGACCAGACCGTTTTGCACTTCGTTAGACGAGAAACGCGGTCTTTTCTTTTTAAGAGACAACAACAAAAAAAGTGTCCGAAAATGCTTCAGCCTTCTTAGTCCTATGATTTCTTGCGTGAACGCTCTATTTTTATTTTATTATTATTATTATTATTATTATTATTATTGGACGGGGAAGGATTGAATAGAAGAAATCCCTCTGTGAAGGGAAGCCAGTGATTTGCTCCCTGTTGCGGAGAAGATCCGATTCCAGCTGCAGACCGTGGTTTGTGTAGGTCTTTCAGTCTCGGTTTCGAAGCGCTAAGTATTGCAGGGTCAGAGCAGAACTGCCTTCTCCCGATCAGCTTGCCTGTTGTGGTTGTGGCTCAGAGATCTCCTTCCCCCTCCTCGCACCATTTCTGTTGGTGTTGTTTATTTTTTTGTTTGGTTGGTTTGTTTTTTTTTCCCCTCCCTTTTTCCTTTTTTTTTCTCCCCCTCCTTTTTTTTTTATTTGATTTGATTTGGGTGAACTCCCTCCCTCCCCTCCTTAAACGAAAATACTAACTCTGAAGCCGAAATCCATGCCCCCTGCAATTCGGAAGAATCGGGTCTAATATGCCAGTGTCATCTTCGCCTTGCAGTAGTCGCGATGAAGGAAAAATCCAAGAACGCGGCAAAGACTAGACGGGAAAAAGAAAATGGAGAATTCTACGAACTGGCCAAACTCCTGCCCCTGCCCTCGGCCATCACCTCCCAGCTGGACAAGGCGTCCATCATCCGCCTCACCACCAGCTACCTGAAAATGCGAGCCGTCTTCCCCGAAGGTAACCACCCCGCGGTGCCCCGGCGGCCGCCCGCCTCCGTCCGGCCCGGACGGGGGAGACGGGGACGGGGACGGGGAGCCCTGCAGGCGCCGGGGGGGGGGGGCGGCCGGACACCCCGAAATCCCCCCCCCCCGTATCCCGGGCGAGGGGAGCCGGGAGCAAGGGGGGTGGTCGCCGTAGGTTCCGGTAGGAAATGAGGGGCGAGGGAAAAGCCGCCCTGGGGTGCAGAAGAGCCCCTAGGCCGCGGGCTTGCTAGGGGGCGGCCGCGGAGCGCGGGCTGTGACGAGCCGGTCGCGTCTGGCGAGGCCTGGAGCCGAAAACAGCTCGCCCTAAAGGCGCATAGGAAGAGGAGCCCCCCGCCCCACCACCACCACCACCACCGGGGCCGGGGCCGGGGCCAGAGCGGGGCCAGCCGCGGCCCGGGGGGGCGGGCGCGGGCGGCGTTTGACGGCGGGTACCAGCCGGCCAGCCCGGGGGGGGGGGGGGGGGGGCAGAGCCACCTGGTTGCTTGCCCCCCTTCGCTCCCCCGCTTTTTGCCCGCCTCGGGGGGGACCGTCCCAAAGCGGGCCGGCTCTCAGCCCCGCGCCGGGCCCCGGCCGCGGCCCCGGGAGCCCCGGCCCCGGAGGGGCCTTTCGACCCGGCGCTGCTGCTGGTGTCCAGGCCCGGCCGCAGGCAAAAATCATCCGGGGGGGGAGGGGGGGTGGTTATGGCTATTCTGGGTGGGCCGGGGAGGTTGAGGGGAGGGCAGCGGACTGGGGAAAGACGCGCGGCCGCCTCGTAGCGAGGCCCCGCCGCCTTCGCCTGGGGCCGGGCCGGGCCCCGAGCGGGCCCGGGACCCGCTGCCTCCCGGGGCCGGGGCCGGGGCCGGGACCGTGCGGGGGGCGCCGGTCTCTGCCGCAGCTCTGCACGGAGAGAGGCAGCAGTGAGGCCTGCAACCCCCTCTCCTTCCCTTGGGATTTGGGGGAAAACACCCGCCCAGGCCAGCCTCRCACATACACCCCGGGCCCGGCGGCGAGCCCACCGCCCCCCCCCCCAAAAGGACACACTTTGGGGGCTGCTTTCGCCGAGCGGAGGGAGGCAGCCAGCCGGCCCCCGGGTGGGGGGAGCCGTCGGTAGCGCGCCTCTTTTGTGCCGCCGCTAAACTGATGGGCGACGTGAAATGAAGTGCTGGTGGATGTCTGCCGGTGGCTAAATAAAGCGCGGCTCGCCCGCTCTGTGATTTGTTTGGACCCCTCCGGGCACGGGGGGGGGGAGGGGGGAGGAATTAGCAAATTCCGGAGTGGAAGGTCTGCTCTGCGTCGCGGTTTCTAAGGAGCTTTATTAAAAGGCTGCGAATTAAAAAAAAGGGGGGGGGGTAAAAAAAAAAAAACAACACCCCAACTCCGAGACAAGCTTGCCGTTAAGGCCACCTAATTCAGTAATTTCGGGAGCAATTATGGGCAGTGCTAGGGAAGGCCCGGGCTCCCCAAGCCCGCTGACCTCGCGGGGTGAGGCGGTGCTCTGCTGCAATTTCTAGCCATTTTCTCGCATCGGGAAATTTCCCGGTGAGAAATGGCACGTCGTAATTTCGGGGCCCCCCTCGGCAGCCCTCGCGCGGAAGCGTGCCCCTGAAAAGCCTTGATTTAGGAGGGAGGAAAAGTGGCGCATATCGAGATGCTGCTGAATATGTCCCCCCTTTTCCCAGGAGCAAACCGACCCTGGGAGCAGGTTTATACCTGCAGCTCGGGTGTGTTTTATGTGTCGGTCTTCCTTAAACAGGCCGGGCGTGCGCTTCTGCACACTCTGCTTATTGAGAGCAACGTTTAAATGCGTAGGGCGAATTCCTGATCTTTCATCGTCTTAAGTACGGATGGAAATACATTTAAAACCAAAGCTTGGGGTCCACGGATGACATGCTGGGGGAACCACCGCCTTCGGCCCCGAGCTCTGCGTTTAGTGCCCGGGGGAGTGGAGAGCCGCGGGGGAGCCGGAGGGAGGCAGCCGCGGGCAGTGCCCGCTCCCCGCCGGGTGCAGGAAGGGGTTTGGGGCCGGCCGGGGGGGCTGCCCGACGGCACACGGTCCCGGTTATCACCCGTAACCTCCCTCCCTCCCTGAGGCGGCGTTTTTCCCTAGAGATTTGGGTATGCGGGGGTTGGGGGACTCCTCTCCCCCCGTAGCCGGCTGGTGGTTTCCAGCTGGCTTTACCGGGAGAGGAGGGAGGGGGTACGACAGCCCGGGAGCGCTGCCCAGCTGCCCCCTCCGGGGCACTGGGAGACATCGGCCCTGAGCGGGGGGCAGGCGGGCAGCGTCTTCCCGTCACCGTGATTTAAATTCTGGGGACAGCAAAGATGTGGGGAAAACGCCCCTCCGAGGGTGCCCGGCATGGTCTCAAAGTTGTCCCGAGGTTGGGGGGGGGGAAACATGCCCCAGGTGCGGGGGCTGGAAATAAAGGTGGGCACGAAACACAGCTCGCCGCCACCCGCGGCCCTTCACGGGTGGGAGCCGGTGGGAGCTGTCCCCGAGGGGGCGGCCGCCGCGGGTTCCCCCGGGCCCGGCCAGCGGCCCGGTCCGCCGCCGGCGGCCCTCACCGCGCCGCAGGGCGCAGCGGGTTTTGCTTGTCCCAGCCCGCCGCGGTGGGGGCACAAGCCCGGGAGACCTGCTGCACGTCTGCTAGGCCCGGGGTAGCCGCAGCCAGCGCGATCGGCAGCGTTGTCCAGCTATAAAACTGTCTTCCAGCTCTGTCTAGACTGGAGGGGGAGAGAGAGGGGGCTGCGCTTTTAAAAATCCCGCTGGATGGCTCTTTTTTCCCCCCTTTATTTCCAGAGCGCACTGACACATAGTTTCGGCGAAGTTTGAGACCCTCGGCGAGGTGTCTGGGCCAGGATGGTCCCAGCGCTTCGACAAGGCTTGTAAATGGGTTCAGACAGGTCTTCCCCTGCTCCCCCTGGCCAGGTTTTTCCCAAACTTGCACGGTTTGGACAGAGCTCTCGGATCCCCCCGCGGAGGCGCCCGACCAGGCTCAGAGAAGTGAGAGTGAAAGGAGATCTATGTTGTAGCTCCTTTCTTCCCTCAAAGTGCAAGCCCTGGAAGGCATAATTTCGTGCTCCGATATCATACATTTTGCAATGTGGTTTTGCTCTGACCTTCAGATTCATGAGTTAGAGTCCAGGAGACAGCAACCTATAGCCTCCTCCGCTCTCCGTCTCTGTAAGATGGTCTTCTGTTGTGATTTGATTTTTTGCCAAGGCATTTATTACTGTAGAAAATACACCACGGGACTTTCTCTTCTTCTTTCTTGGCTGTCTCTTTTTTTTTTTTTTTTCTAAAAATGAACAAATGAAAGAAAGGGACGCAAGAATACATCGCGTTTAGAAAGAACCCCTCTTTCCACCAGGTTATGGCAAGCTGGTTAAATTGTGAACCTATCCTCTACCCGCCGCAGTTTCCAAAACTGACTTAAAACTGCACATTTATAGATGATTAAACCGGACGGGAGTGCGCTCATTAATAAATGACCCGAAAGGTAATGCTGACTATAGAAAATAATCAGAACAAAATGAATCAGTAGTAGTTCTGAGACCTGTTCCTTATTCTAATACGCAGACAACAGAAGTAGTAAGAAGCACACAGTTTTCTGTCGCTATTTAAAAGCAGATTGTGAGTGCATATTTTAAGAAAATCCAGGCAAATTGCAGCTATTTCAGCTAATTCTCAGATGTACCGAGAAGAGGTTTATTAATGAATTTGAAAAAGCAAACAAACAAACAACAAAAAGAACCCAAGCCGACGGCTCCATGAAACCGCGCGTCTATTGCAATAACCGCCAACAGAGGCATTAAAGGTGTTGCTGAAACAAAAGCGGCGTTAGGGGCTGCCGGGAGGCCGGTTCCGGTGGCGGCGGCGGAGGGGCGGGAGCGGGGTTCCTGCCGCTGTCGCTGCGGCTCATCCCGGGATCCTTGCCCCTGTCGGGCGCCTGCTTCCCGGCCCCTTAACATGACCGGGTGTTTCTGGCTCGTGCGTGAGAGCCGGGTTTGGACCTGTCGCGATGTGCTGGAGGGCGTTTTTGTGGGTGGTTTCCCTCTTGGGGTTACGCTTGTTTGGGGGAGTTGTTTCTTTTTAATTAAAGTTTTGGTCTTTACGCCTGTCGCCCCCAGCGCCCAGCCCTGGGCCGCCTTTGCAGCCGGCGACGCTGAGGAGCAGGAGCCGGCGGCGGGCGGCTCGGCGCATCCCCGGAGGGGCTGCACTAACGCAGCCCCGCTCCTTCCCCGGGAGGGAGCCGCCCCGGCGCAGGAGCCTCCCGCCCCGAGCAAAGGCTGCCCGGGCTGCCGGGATCCCCGCCGGCCCCGGCCCCGGCCCCGGCCCCGGCCCCGGCCCCGGCGGGGCAGCCCGCTGTCCCCCCGCGTCATTTTCCCTTTGCTCTCCTGGCCAAGGGAGGCTACTCAGCGCTGGGGGAAAATCCCCCAGGAGAGGCAGCGCTGAAAATCCCGGCGTTTGTAGCTGACCCGGGCTCCTAGTGAATGATGGCTATTGAGTAACGCGGGGGGACCGTGCGCTCCGGGGGAGCCGGGAAACAATACAGTAGGCACAAAGGAAATACTCCAAGTTACAGGGCAATCCGATACTTACGTAATACATCGCTAAGTAATTCTTTTAGCAGAATCCCAAACAGAAAAGCTACCGGGCTTTCAAAAGTGTTTATGTACGAATTTATATATTTGGAGAGCAAAGGTGGGATTTGTTCCCAAATATTTCCAGATCTTATTACAGTTTAACTCACCCCCATCCCTGGAAACTGGGAACTGGTACAAAGTGAATGCTAAAGCACTCAGAAAAACAGCCTGAGATGTCAAAAGATGGTAGGGGGGAAATTGCGCCCAGGCTTGCCGGAGGAAGGGGGACGCATTTATACGAGGAACCCTACGGCTTTCCGTGGTAAAAGGAGCACGTATTTCGGGATTTACCTGCGAAACCCCCTCTCTGCCGTCGGGACGCGGTTGTCCGAGGCGAAGGGAGAGGACCAGCGCCCGGGGGAGCCGCGGGCCCGGGTGCCATTAGGGAGCGTTATTTCCTCCCCAGCGCAGCAGAAACGATTCCGCGGGGCCCCTTCTGCCCTCCCGGCGCAGCAAAAACCGGTCCCGGCGCAGGCGGGACGAGCGGTCGATGCAGACACCCGAAACGGAGGGCAAACAGGGAGAGGGGGGCTCATTCGGGGTTGCGACGAGGGGGCGCCGGCAAAAACGGGGCTGCCCCGCTGCTCGCTTGCCCGCCGCGAAATGGCTCTCGGGGCCCGTGTGCCGGGTAATTCGTGCCGCGACCGGGCAGCGGAGACGTTTCCTGCGGGAGGAGCCGCCCGGCAGCCCGCGGCTTTCACAGCCCTGCCCGAGACCTGCTGGCCTCCTCCGCCGGGGACACCTTCGCGGCCGGAGACACCCTAGCAAACTGCCACCGCGTTTAACCGATTTACAAAGCGCCCACTTTGTACGAGCAGCTCTTTTTGGCCTCGCTCCAGCGCAGCGAGTGAAAATGTGCATTATTTACTGGCTGGGCAGGAGTTACTCTTTTGAGTCTATTGCATCCAATATGTTTACAGGACGTACGCCGTGCATTTGCAAATCTCCAGGAAGACAAGTTAATGTGCGGTCGTCCTTTCTCTGAATGTAAGGTTTTATTCGTTTCGTTTCCACCTTTAAAATGATCTGCCGGTGGATTAAACGATAAAATCATCGGCTTTAAAATAAACTTAGACGAGTGTCAGCCTGATCCACCCAACGCGTTTACGTTTGATACGAGTTTGCAATTGCAAATCCAACTTTAAATTTCGAAGAGCACAAAGCCGCGGAAGAGACTCTAAGTATTTATTTCTTAGTCTGGGTTAGAAAGGAGTCTTAAAAATGTTTGGCGACGCTGTGAAGCCGTACCTGTAGAGCTGTAACGAACAGGGCAGAGCAGGTTGCTGCACACGGGTGCAGCGGAGACACTATTTGTTCTTGAAAAGCTTCTTTGCGAGTGGCTTAAAGAATAAATCTGCTGCGTCCTTCAGAAAATTAGGGCTCGTTTCAGGACACATCAAAAGATTTTTTTAAAGTTTACCTATTGTTATGAGTAACCCCCTTTGTTGGGTTACAATCCCGTGTTTCGACACTTTCAATGAGGAAACCGAAATAAGGGCAAACCGCGCAGCATCGGGACTAACTACATAGTTTGCATTTGCCACCGTCTCGAGAAAAGGATCCCAGGGTGTCTCTGCGGTCCCTTAAACTTTCCACCCGCGGGGAAGCGCACTTCAGCAGAAAAAACATTTTGAAGGATTCCTGGAAGTTTAGGAGCCTTCTCCAGGCTGCGAAGGGGGGAAACGGCGGTAGAAACGTGCGACTTTTCGTTTGGCTCTTCAAAGCACATTTCCCAGTGCGCGACCAAATACTTCTTTTAGCGAAGGGAGGGTGTCCTTTCCAAAGCGTGACAGCGGGTTTGCAGAGCACCCGCCCCTGTTTCCCGGCGTGGGGACGGGGAGACCGCGCTGTGCTTGCCCCGTGGGTCCCCGGCGTGGGGCGAGGGCAGACGCGGGTGGGTGCGCAGCGCGCAAGGCGGGAGGCACTGGCGATCCCCAGGGACACCTGATGCGAGGGCAGGGGAAAAGGCGCCTGTCGCTTCCAGACCGGCGCTACCTGCAGGCACTCAGCCGAAGCAGACGCCGATCCGGGGGGGCTTCAGGCCGAGCGTTTGACAAATAAGCTCCGGAGCGGTGTGTTGTCCTCCGCGGGAGCCTAGGACAGCGCTTCCCGTTTGGGTGCCAACCTCTTTTCCCGTCCGTAACGGAGTCGAACGGGGCTCGCCCTGCAGCGGCCTTCGCCCCTGCACGCTTGCCGCTTAACAAGCGCCTGGACGGTGCGAGGGCGCAGGGGAGAAAAACACGGCGCTTGATTTCACGGCTGCACATAAGTTTGCCCCGTCAGCAGCGGCAGGAAAAGGCGGCCCGGGCTCAAGGGCGCTGGGCTGTGTGCCTGTTGCGCGCCTGTGCGCGCCCATTGCGCGCGTGTGCGCGTACGTGAAACGCTGCAGGCAGTGGTGGGGAAGCTGATGCACGACTTGTTTGCGTGGAGGAATTAAAAAAAAAAAAAGCCCAGATCCCCCCCTCCCGAAACCCCAAGCCCATCGAAACCCTTTCGCCGTGCCCAACGCCGTACCCAGGGGAACGGGGAGGGCGGGCTCGGTGCCGGCAGGACGCGGAGGGGCCCGCAGCTCCCCGGGGACAGCGCAAGCGTGCTTGTGGGAATACYCTCAGCGGGATTTCCAGCAAAGGGGACATTTCCTTCAAAATTGTGTGCGTGTGTGCGTGTGTAAAAGGGAGCCTGCCCCGGCCGCTCCCCCGCAGAGAAGGCGGGCGGTGGGGCGGCGGGCACCAGGTCTCGCGGCGCGGAGCAGCCCCGCGGGGGCGGCGGGCGGGCCGGGCTCCCTCAGTGCCCCGCTTCCCTGTCTAACCAGCCCCTTGGTTCCCTTGCAGGTCTGGGCGACGCCTGGGGACAGCCGAGCAGGATAGGGCCCTTGGATAACGTGGCCAAGGAGCTCGGATCCCATTTGCTTCAGGTAGTGGACGCCTTCCTCCCCTCGTACGCGCTGCGCGTCGGAAATCTTTTGTTTCGGTGCGGTTCACCTTCCCACCTCCTCCCTCTCCCCCGGACTGTTTAGAGGAGCCTCTTTCTTTTAATCCGGAGCCTCAAACCGCCCAGGAGGGAAGGAAAAATCGAGACACCAATCGCTTAAATTTTTTCGCCTTTGATATCAGCAGAAACAACAGCCCGCTGTGGCACTAATCTTACGTGCCTGCAGAGTATCGCCCAGGCGTGAAGATGGTAACTAAACGCACCAGAGCTGCTCAGGATGGCCGTTTGGTCCCGCAAACAGCCGCTGGGGGACTGCGACGGGCAGGGGTGTATTTACGGCCGAGGGGTGCTGTCGGCGTGCTTCAGGACATCGGAGGTCGTAGTTCTCCATCGATAATTCAGTAGGGGAAACCTTGAAAAGAGCACACGGCTGCAGAGGCAGGAGGCGAACATCTGGATTAGATCTCCTATTTACGTTAGCACCTGAAAACACAGTTGTTGGAGATCCCGTTGATCTGCTCTGGAATTCTTCTGAGTTCCCTCTGTGTAGCACGTAGGAGAATGTAGGAAGTCGTAGTTGGGGCATGTATGCCAGCCAGAGAAAAAAAATAATTACATTTAGCTCTATATTTTATATGTGAACTTAATACAGCGAGGATTTTTGTGCCCCGATTTTAAAGACCTAGTAAACCGTAATCATTTAACGGTCGTTTTTATTGTAGAAGGTTAACTTCTGGTCATAGAACTGAGGTTGTTTTAACTGTTCACTCGGGTGGGGATAAAAAGCTCAAAAGAAACTCTGTTCGGGGTTTGTGACTGCTCCCCCCCACCCCCACCGACGTTTGTCTCCGCCAGGCGGTGGCATTCGTTGGCCGCGCGGCGCCCCCCTTCCTCGAGCCCGGCCGTTGGCCGTGCGGAACCTCCCTGCCTCGCGCCCCGGCCGTTGGCCCCGGCGGCCACCCTTGGCCGGGCCCTTGCGTTTGTTTTGAAAATGATGAGACGCGGAGGCGTGACAGCCTACTGTCGACCTGAGCTTGGAGTGCTTCAGGGGCTGTATTTAGTGAATAATCAAACGTACAGGTTTCCCGCTCCCTAGCGCCTTGGTAGTGTAGCCCCTCCGGTGGTTGCCAGTCTCCTCGGGCTCCAGCCAGCTGCATGCTGCAAGGGAGGTCAGTAGCTGCAAAGGAAGAACGACACCAACGGCAGGACTAGGGAAGCTGTGTGAAACCACTTGAGATTTGAGGTGGCGTGCTTGTTTTTTGATACAGCAACCCTGCAAAATATCATCCGCCCTCCTTAAATAACAAGAGCACGCTTTTGGTAGAAGGATTTGAAGCATGCTCTGTTGATAGAATAAAATAAATGGATACTGATAAAATTGAAAATCATTTCTCGTGGAGGGATTTCAACTTATGAAGTACACAGTTCGAATTATAAGTAGTTGGTGTTGGATCAGCTCTTTCAGAAATCATTGGTCTACCTTGAAAATACATATGTAGTTATATCATAAAAATCATTGTTACACTTGCTCCTTCCTGTTAGCTGTTAGTAACTGAAGTTGCAAACTTAAGTAATACTACATGCTAATCACCTGTAATACTAATTTTACAGTTCAGTTATTTCTGGAACTAGGAATGCTTAACATTTTAATAAAAACAGCACATTTACTGTAAACTTTTTTTAAGGGTTCTTAGACTGAAACTTTACATATAAAGTTTCAGCTTCAGTATGTTTTTTTATAGAGATAAGTTAGAGACTTCTAAGCTAGACAGTAATGGAAGAATTAACCCAATTTAATTATGGTACTGGGAAGGGCAATTGCAAGATGTTTAGAAGGAAACTTATGCTTAAGGATACAATAATTTATTTCCCATTTTAATACTGCTACAAAAGTTAATTTATGTTCCCCCTCCCAAAAAAAAGTAAAGGCAAAAAGTAATCTGGTTTCAATTACATGCAGCAGAATCGTTAGTAGGCCAGAGAATAATTTGCAATATTTTTTTTACTGGGGCAGCACTGTAAGACCATGAAGCATACAGAATTTTATTGAGTCTCTCCTGGTTCAGTAACTTAAAATGTGAATTAAAGTAGGCATTTGTTTTATCTGTGTACTTAAAAAATTACTTTTCCATTCTAAATATATTTTCCAGTGATTGTTATATATATGTATTGATCAAGGGTTCCCAAATTGGTTAGAGATATTGGATACTTAAATTTTTGGCCGAGAAAATCAGGTGCTATTAAAAGAATGCCTAAACTTGGGCACTGAAGAATCAAGGTACCCCAAATTAGCAGTTTGTATGTACAAATTGTGGTCAGTTTTGGCTAATCTGAACCATTTCCAGCATATTTGTTTTTCTTTTATGAAAGATTTATGATAAAAAATAAACTTCTGTTTTTACCCAAACAACTAATATTCAGGTCAATATTACCATGAATAATAATTTACAGGACTGGCTCTTGAGTCTGCATTACATACTACCATTAGTTTAGAGTCACAAACTACAGGAATATAGCTTTATGAGTATAAATATCTCTCTTCAAGTGTGATAATTTTTCTCATGCTGATTTATTTTATTTTCTTTTATCCTCTGTAAGTTCACATAGTTACATAGCGACAGCCCTCTGTTCACAAATGCATCAATAAAAATACAGTCAGAAGAATTTAAAACATTGTTTACAGTATCATTAAATATATCGCAAATAGCGGTAAGCTGTGTCTGCCAATTACACCATAAAAAACAGCTTGCATAGTACTAGATTTTCCGCTAAAAGTACGACATAGCTCAGGATTTGTGTTAAGTACTAAAATAACCAGAATAAACAGGAGAATGTTAACTTAAAGTGAAGCAATAAAGCTAGCATCTGTAAGGGAAATGAATTGGATTTCACAATGTGTGTGTGTGTCATAGTGTTYGTAGGAACAGTATCAGATAAAGATTTCTTTTTTTTAAATACTGTATTTGCTGCTCTTGAAGTGGAATAACAGCCTTCTTCCAAAAGACTTAAAAAAAATTCRGTGTAAAAGGTTTAAGCAGTATTTTCTTTTACCTTACATATTTCTCTTTTACAGACTTTGGATGGCTTTGTTTTTGTGGTAGCATCAGATGGCAAAATAATGTACATCTCAGAAACAGCATCTGTACATCTTGGCTTATCGCAGGTATGAGTGATATATTTTGTCCATCTGTTAAATATTGATAGTAGATTTGGAAGTTGTGCGAGTGTCTTGCTGGATATACAAACTCATTGGCTTTTAGGGATATTTGAAGCTTTGACTTTGTTCTCTGATAAATGGCCTTACTTAAATACTCAAGTTTCTTTTACTTCAGCCAGTTCATGACCATCTTTACATCTTTCCTTGTTCATTGTATCTTACTCCCCATTACCTTTAAGAAGGGTAATAAATAATACGATATTGCAAATTTCAGATATATTCTGAGCTTGAAACCCAAACCCGTTGCCTGTGTGGTAATGCTATACATCTGAAATAAAGTTTAGAATTCAAGTCTATATGTTTTAGATGGTGTAAGATACTGAGACTTGCTATGAAATAGAGAGGAAATCTGATGTGGAACATGAGTTTTATGGTAAATGTGTTTTTGAAAAAAAAGAAAAGGGGGCAGATTTATGAGTGTTCACATGGAATTCAGGGTAATTTTTCCTGAGTTTTTCCAGCTCAGTGGTCTTTTCAGTAAAGCATTTTATATGGTTGTGATAGAACTCATAAAACTCAGTTTACTACTGTTCTGCACAAGAAGTATAAGGGGGTTTTATTGTTTTTTTTCTTGGAAGGACATTTCTAATTTTTTGCCTTCTTGGGATAGGCACATGGGCAAAAAGACATGAATTTATTGCAGAGTACAAGTTTCCATACCTTTGTGTGGAAATGTATTACACAAATTCATCTGTAACACCTGACCTAAAGTTTGCTGAAGTCCAATAGAAAAACTCCTAATTAATTTCGCTGGGCCCTGGACAAGACTTGCAAGGAACAGAACTATTTCTTCAGAACCAGTTGCAGCTCAGGTACTTCTCAGAATTAAATAAAGTTAAATTAAGAATAAATAGCAGAGAGAAGAAGAATGAGAAGATGAAGGTGAGAGAGGGCAAGATGTTCTGTTTCAGGCAAGACTGAAAAAGTGTGTGGAATATGCACTGTGACTATTCCCATAAACAGAGAAGCAGCTGAGTTGTGGAGATTGTAAGTGCACTTCAGCTTAAGTAGTACCTAAATTTTTGAGTGAAAAATTGTAAAGCTTGTTGGATGTGTTTTTATAATAGTAGTGTTAGAATTAGTAGTTATAAGAAAAACAGAACTCTAAATACCTAGGAAAAAAACCTATATCATCTTATAAACACCACTTCTAAATGCAAAGGCAACTTATGTTCCCTGTTTTTTAATCCCTTTTGGAAAAAGTAATTTTGAGAATCAGTGTTCTGTGTGGATACCTTTTTTGTGCCAGCTTAAAAAAATGTGTCCAGGGAACATTCTTAGTTTAAGTAATTTCTTTAGCTGAGTCTGCTACAGTATCGTATTAGTTGTTTCATAACATTTAATGCACGTTTAAATAATTTTAAATATTACCTTGCTTCAGAATAAACTTTCCTAGACTATGGCCATGTTTTCTACTCTGAATCAACAGCCTCATTAAAAATTTTTCTTCCCCTAACTTTTTGAAAAGATCTACCATGATCATAACTGTTTAAATAGATTCATTTAAGCAGTATGATTATTCCAAAGCAGTGAGTGTTCCCACCTGTCCTTGCTGAAGTAGTTTTGCCTTTTGCACACACTGAATTCCCTGTGCATTGCTCAGGTAAATCTTTATAAGCTTTTACTGTAAGAGTTTTGCTGAGAAAAAAGAGAGGATTTGGTCATATTGTTTGTTGAAGTAAGTTTAATAAGCAAAATCATAAATAGTTCACCATAGCAAAGATTTGTAAAGGAATGGGATATTCCCTTGAACTCCCCAGAAGGCTGTAGATCAGGGAGGGCAGAGAGATGCGAAATTTAAGGGCATGTTTTAGACACTTAAAGCATTAAGTGCTTCAGCAGTTTCACAGCACACAGGTTTTTATTTATGAATACAATAAAACAGCTAAACAAGGTGGTGATTTTTCCCCCTCTTTCCTCATACTGTTTTATCATCTAATCTGCTCCTACCATTTCTTAATGCTTTATTTTTCAAGGGACAATTTTGTTTTAAATAATACTAGGATTAATACTAGGATATTCCTACATACTGGGATATTAATATTAGGATATTCCTGTAAGCTTCCTAGGGCTCTAAATGAGTTCTTTTTCCTACTTCTCTGGAAATCACTGGGAATTTTGCCACTGACATCAACAAGAATAAGACTGGTTTCTAGAAGCAAACTTTGCAAGTCTCCCTCACCAAGTCATAATCCCACACTATGTTTTCAACAAGAGCTCTTACAGAGCTCCAGCCAATACAAGCTGAGACCAGAGTGATGATGATTGTAGAAAATCTTTTAGCATGTACATAGAAAGGCCTTTTTATTAATAATTTTGACAATTAACTAGTCTACACATCAATTTCCAGTTAAAGTGCAATTTGTTTAAAAAGATATATTTAAACTAAATAAAAACTCCATTTAAAATATTTACAAGATATTCTTGGAGACCTACTACAGCAGTCTTTATCTTCTAGTTGATCTTGAATTTAACTCAGCAGAAAGACCGTAGAACTTCTGAATAACCCTTCAGTAGCCAACATGGTTAAGCTAGTTAAAAAATGTAAAAAAAAACATTAAGGATATGTTCTTAAGTCCTGTTTTTCACCACTAGTTCACTCTTTTTGACAGTGCAGGCTGAAGTATCAGAAACAGTATTTCTGAAAAGGCTACATCTTCATTTGTGGATCTGTCACTTAATGTGTGGGTTTGGATTTTGAACATCTTCTCCTCTGTACTGTATTAATAAATACTGAAGGTTAGGACCCCCTCTTCCATCTAATTTTAATCGGCCTCAGACCAACGTTGAACTGACTTGTACCAGCTCAGGTAGAGCCAATTCCTTGCCTCATTTTTCCATGGATAACAAATAGGTTCAGATTCCCCAAATATTTTTTCCGCTCAAAGTCCAGTGACAGAATGAAGAGCAAAATTCTCTTAGGAAACAATGGTGAAAGATACATATTTTTTTAATTTTGAAAGTCTGGACCTTATTCCAGCCATTTTCTGGGTCCATGAGCGAGTCAAGCTTATCTTTGACTTTTGATAAATCATGAAGTATTTAACCACAAACATCTGAACTTTTCAAGAGTTTATTTTACTTTCATCAAATAAGTATATGAAAGGCAAAATATGTAATTATTTGCTCTAGAATCCATCTACTTAGTCCTCTGTGTTTATTATGAATCATTTCTTGGCAGGAAGAAAATGTGCAGCTGAGTTACACATAAAAAAGCTCTTAGAAGGAAACAGCGATATTTGGTAGTAAGCAGGTATTTACAGATATTAAAAAGCTGCATCGAGGAAGCTGGTTTAATAAGTCTGAGGTGTGAGATTTTAGAAAGTTTATGAATTGAACCATATAGTTTATTTTTTTAAGTATTTGGTATTTCACTGTAGGCTTTAAAATAGCAAACATACACTATGCCTAGCAGGAGACTATGGTCAGTTTTGAAATTATGTACACATATTTTGGTTATTTGACTCTTACTTAGCCCCCGTCTTTTTGCAGTCAGCTTTATGTTTCCACTCACATTTTTACAATCAATTTTGGTTTCAGTGTTGTACATTCACCCCCCGCTGATTTCACTGGGGTTGCAAATGCATGCATCAGAGTAGAAAGTGTTCCTATGTATATATTGTATATTATATATTGAGAAAAAATAGTCATTAGTTTGACAAAGCACTTTAGTTTTGAGTTTTAGATATAAGCCCTGTGATGCAAATTACCTTTTGGATAAAACTGTGACCTTGAGCCCAGTCTTGTGAATCATGTGAACAAACATGTACATCTGCGAGTAGTCCTTTTGAAATAAGTAGTTACTTTTGGAAAAGCAAGAGATAGCATGAGTTACAGTTTGTTAGAGCAGATGCACCTTAATATGGTTATGATTACAAACAGTACTAGCAGACATGCAATAAGATTTTTTGGATTACTACAGTTGATATTGCAGGTCAGGCTAGTAGATGTTGGTTTTGTAAGAAAGTCTTTATATTGAAGGGAGAGATGGTTTGAACATAGCTAACCATGAATAATATTTTGTAAGCTGTATTCTTTGATGCAATTGGTTTAATTTCTGAGTCAAAACATGCTCTTCAGCAGTATGACCTTTAGCCAAAGTCAGAATAGTAAGAACAGGGACATATGCGATACTCCTTTCAATTCAAACATTGATGCCAGCTGAGTATTTCTCCAAATGACAGTTTTCTTCTTGTTCTGGTTTACTAAGCATATAGACCAGTGAAATACCTATTACCATAAGAATTAGTTTTTGAGAAAAATCATAGTTTTATGTGTCTATAGATGATCATGGTAATTACAGGGATAGCTGCGGACACTTATTTTTTTCATATAATTACAAACAAACAGAAACACTGAGAAGAAGCATGACTCACAGCGAGATTGTGTATTCTCCTCCCTCCCCCGTCACTAAAGCTTGAATATGGAGTGTTACTATAACAGGTTCCCACCTGTTATAATCCTGAAAAGGAACAGTCAGTGCTTTTTAAGGAGAACTCTTAGAGAAAATTATATAAATGAATCAACACAGTTAAATCTTTCTCTCTCTCTCTCTCTCTCTCTTTCTTTTGTTCATTTGTGTTTTCTTTTTTTTCTTTTTGTTCTTTTTCTTTCATTTTCCTTTCTCTTTCTTTCTTTCTTTCCTTCTTTCTTTTTCTTTCTTCCTTCTTTCTTTCTCTCTCTCTTTTTTCTCTCTTCCTGTCTTTCTTTTGTGAAATTTTACTTATATAAATGGGCAAATATCTGGTTAGAATATCAGGGTTTTTTKGGKTTTTTTTTGCAGGGAGGGGTTGTTGGAAAGAAGCAGTGGGAAATAGATGGCTAGAAAATGGTAGTTTGCATAGTCTTTGGAAGAGACATTCCATGAATAATGCAGAAAATGGAACTATGAGAAACATTTTTGGAAAAAGATTGCTTTGTGGGTAGACAACTTCATTTATTCCAAAGAAAAGGCAACTCACAAATCTTAGCAAATCAGTAGGATTGGTCCAGAAGAATAGGTTAAATTACTTCACCTCTCAGCTGTCTCTGATCTTGGGGGCCCAAGGCACATCAGGCCACACTGAACAATTGGGCAGCCTGACACTAATTTAAAACACAGGCTCAAAGTATTGGTTCACTCCTTAAATCAATTACTCCATCTATCTGAGACTTTTGTTGGTGAGTTTTATACAWGGCAAACAGAGTTAGCAAAAAGGACATATGATGCACTCCATTCTTTTTTTTTGCACAACAGTTATTATGGGTACAACGGTGTGAAAGGCAGAAGTATGTTCCTGTGCGAGCAAAGTTTAAGTAAGAAAAGGAAAAACATAGATATTTAAGACAGATCTTGTCTTTTTCTTTATTGTGCATGTTTACTTCAAGCAGCAATGGCTCAGTCCAGTGCCTATGAAAATATGAAATTGCACCTATCGCACCACATTTGCATGTATGTGCACATTTATGAGTGTGTGCATGTTTYGCTGTGTTCCTCACTGAGAGGGTTGGGGAGATGGCTCTATCTTTTGAATTCAGTGGCTATTGTTCTGCGCCCTACGTACTACTCTGGATTGAGTGTGGTGGATGGCCTTTGAAAAGACACAAAAGAAAATGTGTAAGTCTTAATGGTTTGGCTCAGGCAGCCCAACTGCAGGCTGAATGCAAGGTGATTGTTTTGGGGAATTTGTAAAAACATTTTTTAGGGTATCCATCTCTCCGAGAGACGTTAACACTGTTCACAGAGACTTTATGCTATTTTGTGGCAATCTAACGTTTCTACAGCTTCTCTAGTTTATCACTTAATTTGCCAGCTCTCTCTTCTAGCTCTTCTGTGTCCAGATCATCACCAGAAATTCCCACAAAAGCCCCTATGAGTTACTGCTAAAGAAGAATTAATTCAGTTTAATGGTATAATTTGGAACACAGTTTTGATACACTAAACTTTTGTTTAAAAATGGTGTGTAGTTACACGGGTGCAGTATATGCAGGTCACTGAACAACGCTTTGGGGACTGGAAAAGGAAAAGCTAGCTGCAGTGCTTCATGTGTTACATGTCTCTTCACAGGTGGAGCTTACTGGCAATAGCATTTATGAATATATACATCCTTCTGACCATGATGAGATGACGGCCGTTCTTACTGCTCACCAGCCTCTTCATCCTCACCTCTTACAAGGTACTTTTGTGATCTGTGATCAAACTACTATTGTAAACTACAAAAAGTAACAACACTAGACTGAAATGTGACAAGTTCATATTTATCTGATGTGAAGCTATGTACACAAATGGAGGAGGAGCATGAACTTGAAACTGTGACCTGGGATTTTGGCTTGTAGCAGTGAAGAAAGTAAGGTATCCTAGATTAAACAATTCTTTTCATCCCATGGAGTCCTTGCAGTTTTAAACTGTTTTTTAGATTTTACCCTGTGATCATTTCATCTCTCTTATTTTGTTGTCACAGCTGATGTGGAATGTTGAGACAGCCTAGCTGTGCACAGCTGCGGCTATGCAGTCTTAGGGAAGAAAAAAAAGGATTGCATTAGGAAATTTGGAAATAGGAGGACACTTTTAATGTTTTAAAAACATTAAATTTGGAGTTTGAACAAAAAACCAGAACCAATACCCTCCACTCTAGGAAGAGCAAAAATGGGTTTTGTAAATGACCTACATTTAGAAACTCTCTTTTAAAAGATGTTCTCTCTGGGAAAACAGTGTCCTCCTGCCTTGATACTGGCTCACTGATTCRCCACACCTCTCCACAAATCCTGTTCACGTGCTGCAGATGATTCACCCATGCATACCCCTGCAGCATGGTGCTAAGCTGGATGGAGTGTCAGGAAAGACTCTTACTGATGATGKGAACACCTGCATCAGTCTGGAGTGTTTAGTCCACTGTGGCTGTGCTTAGACACTACTCATAAGTATTGGCATAAACCTTTGTGTATTAAGTTGACACATCAGTATTTTAATTACTATACAACTAGCAATGATATGCTTCTTTACACCATCTTCAGTAGCTTTCATTTCCTAGTGGCAGTTCTTTGGACTTCAAAATATTAAAAGATTTTGGCCCCATCATGTTCAACATACTTTCACATACATTCCATAATTGCTTAATCAGTAGTATCTCACATCATGCCAGTTTATGACTGGCCTTCTTAAGACACATCTCCTAAAAGCGTGATGTGCTTTGGGTTTACATGACAGTTCTATTTAGGATTGGACTTTTTTTTTACCTTTCTGGTGCCTGGGCTGTTTCTACACTTGATCTCACCATAGTTCTGTCTACTGTGACTCCACCAGCACAGAACTATGTACCCTCTGAATGCAGGGAAGTTTAGTGTGCCTGGGAGCATATGTACTGCTGTGAGATGGTGTTAAAGAACTATCTTTGCTTTCCTCTCTCTTCCTCCTCCACAGATTCTCTTTTGTACCCCTTGGTGACCTGAAAAACAAAGCCTTCCTTTCCTTGTACTCTTCTGCTGTTAGTTGTTACTTGACTATTTCATAGTTTCTTCATTCCTCTTTCTCTCAGGGAATTTTTTTTCAGGTTTAATAATTAAAAAAAATTTCCTTTTCCTTTTTCCTACCTTACTGATAAGCAGAGGGGGTGCCTGTGGTATAAATCCATGGCTTTCCATGCAGTTCTGCTGGTATCCAGGGTTGGTGTATTCAGTGTCTTGCCAAAGGCAATAGCCTCATGTTTTTATTGTAATACATTTTTATTTTCTAACTGGAAAATTTCTATGAATTTAAAATCATGGGCAACTGACAGAAAATAATTTCTATGTCAAATGCAAATAAGCTCTCAGCTATTCCTATTGTCTATTAAATGTTAGAAGCAGTGAGATAACACACTAGTACTGCAGTTCTAGAAGTTATTTTTGTTCAGAATGAGGTATTACCTGTTTCTTGCTTACATTTGTATGTCTCTGGATGCTTATCATGCCTGTTAATATTTGTTTTCTGAAAGAATTGGGTCCCTCTCATTTTAGCTACTTGTGGTCAAATTCTTCATTTCCTTTACAAATTGTCTTCATATTCTGCATAGATACTGTTTAGCATTATTAGCGTTAAGCTGTAGTGAAAAGGTAGAGGAAAATTTACTTTCAAATGCCTGGTGATCCATTTGTATATGTTTTGTTTCATGTTAAATTTTGTGAGGTAGAGGAAATGGATAGGCTGTGTTCCCGTTTATACAGTGATTTTTTTGCAAATCTTACTTGTATGTGTCTCTTCCCAACACAAGGCATGGAACTAGAGCATTAAAATATGCAGAATCCTTACATAAATCTTTTTAAAATGAAGGATTGATCAAATACTTTTTTTATGGTATTTGCATTCCCTATGCAAGTTGTGTCCTTTTCTTCAGCAGATGCATTTAATCTTGAGGTATAACCTGAAATACTTGGCCCGGAGAAATCAAGGCAGATTTCCTAGTTGTCTTCAGTGAACCCCTGAAACTTTTTAATGAATGATACGAATGAAGCAACTTATCTCTAAATCTTAGTAGGTATTCTGAATATTTAAATAAAGCATGGAGTTCTACACATAACTTAGTACAGAGGGAAGTTGAGTGAAAGTGGATTTATATTCTAATAAAAAGAAAAACAAAGGCCTTTTTTAAGATCAATTTTTGTCATTTTAGTTTGGTTTTATTTCTTTTGATCTCTTAAAACATGTCTGACTCATCAAGTCACTGGGTCAACAAAAAACTTTCCCTTTATAACTTAATTACATTATAGACCTCTCCAGTCTGTGGTATTACCCTGAAATACCTCAGGAGTAAAATCAATATTGCACTGCAGATGCACATATTCGTAACACAAATTTACAGCTTGACTTACATAACTTTACTTGCTCAAAATGTGTTCTTCAGCTAYGTTAGATACATACATGTATTTTTAGTTCAGTTGCTATTTCAGTGGTTGTAGCTTGATAAGATCTCTTATGATAGAAGTAAAGTCATGAAGGTAAACATACATATCTATACTTTGTGGTATTCTGTTACAGGTCTTGAATAACCCAGAGTACAAGTTATTTTTGAACCTTTGCCCTCCAGTTTCACAGTCTTTGTAAATTTTGGTGCTTTCCCTTTATTTATTTATTTATTTGCTTTTATTTTTCCTCATTGTCCTCTGTTATTCTCTTCAAACCTTCCCCTCTCTCTCCAGTGGTTCATCAGTTCCTTATAAGCTTTCCTAAAAGACCAAATAGTACATGAGAAAGCTAGAAGCTTTGAAGCTGTTGAGGTTTAGTACTTTTATTTGCATGAGTTTTATTTCTCAGGGAAAACAAATTATCACTCGTTGCATAAAATCAGATATAATATGCCTTTCGTTGTATAATGCTCACTGTCTCATTATTCTCTTCAAATATCTCAGCTTCGTACTCAAAAAGTAATATATTAGTTTAAAAAGCATAAGCCTTCTTAAATTACAACTTTCTATTGAAAAAAACAAACTCATACTTTCCTAACATTTCTGGTACAACAAGGCACATCTTCAAACACGAAGGCTAGATACTTTGCTTTTTAAATGACAGTGAAGATTCTTGAATAATCACATGCTTCCAGAAGTTGCATCTTAATAGCAAGATTAAATGTAATAAAATTTGAAAAGTGGGAATTGATAAATTAGCTGTTGTGTCTTCTCTGTTCAAATAAGTCCAATATGATGCTACAGTGAGTTATGGTAAGGGAAGCTTTGGGGCCAAGAAGCTRGAAGGCAGCAACTCTGAGAAGCATTTAAAAGTCATAAAGGACAAACAGCTCAGYGTGAGTTTGTGTGGTGATGCTGTGGCAAAAAGGTGTAATGGAAAATCCTTGCGTATATAAGCAGGGGAGTAGTGAACAGGAATAGCAAGGATGAATGATTGTACTCTTTATATAGTATTAGTGCRATGGACACTGAATTATTGTATGTAATTGTGTTGTCCACTTTAAAAAAAAACCTGACAGATTGGAGAAAGTACAGAAGAGAACCACAAAAATGATTGAAGGACTGGATATGCTTATAATGAGAGATGAAAGAAGACCATCTGTTTGGTTTATCAAAAAGAAGATTGGGAGTTGACTTGATTACTGTGTATGAATACTTCTAACGGAAGAAAATACTGGAAACTAAAGAACTGTCTGTTTTAGAAGAAAAAAACAACTTATCAAGGACCAATGTCTAMAAACTGAAGCCGCAAAAGCTCAAATTAGAATAATTCATACATTTATAACTAGGAATTTGATTAACCACAGGAACAAAATACTGAGGAAAGCAGTGGTTTCTTCCTCTTTTGATGTCTTCAGATCAAGGCTGTATGCCTTTCTGGAAGATACACTTTAGGCAAACAGAAGTTACTGAGCTCAGCTCGGGAGTAACTGAGTGAAGTTTAATGATGTGCAATGTACAGGTTAGACCTATGATCTAATGTTCCTTTCTGGCCTTAAAAATCTATAAGCTATGACTCAATGAAAGCCATAAGCCCCATGATCTGTGGAGGCTTTGGAGAATTTCAGCTTTAAATTACAAAGTCTTTAAGCTGCCTTTTTCCTTGCATGACCAGCACTGAAAAAGTAAAGCAATATGTACTGATCCCTTGCTATGAAGGAAGCCAACAGCTGGACTTTCTTTCTGATGGTGACTGGATTGGGGAAAAATAAAGTTCTCTCTTACATACACGCATTAAATATAGGGTATGCCTCAGTGAATCAACTCACATGAGTCATTAGGCCAACTTTGCACCCAGGGACGCATTTGTAATGGAATAAATCCATTATATTCAAGTAGAATGGGTTAGTAACAAAAATAAAGAATAATTTGATGTCTTTTCCAAATAATGTGTACTGTCTGTACCTCAAGAGTTTTGTGCTCCTTATACCATCTGCATCTGTTGCAAAGCCTGATATCAAGATTCCTGGGCCTCTGTCCCAAGATCTGCAATACTTCAACAGGAACCATTCTGGGAATTGGTTCRTGGTGTAGTGCTAAGGAACTGGTCTCTTCAATGCAGAGAAGTGGTTTTGGTGTGTGCCATCTTTTCTTGAGCAGTTACAGTTCTGAAAGTGTCTCTTTTCTGTTTGTTCTAGTAGGGGAACTAACAAACTGGGTGCACTGTATGAGAGTCTTCTGCTGTGGCAGAAGGTATTCCTGCAACGGTGGGGGGGAGCATGGGCTCCAAGRTGTTGGATGATGTGGTAACAGTAGTTTCTGAATCTTGGAAGGCTGTGAGGTTACATTTATGGCCAACTGGAGGGACTCAGTGCATGCTGCTTATCTCTCCTCCTCAGTACAGGAGACCTAATAGGTTGTGGTTGTGGTGCCATGCAAAATTTTGCCTGGCCAGCAATACCTCCAGAAACTCGCGGAGGCATGTGAGGAGCTTACCCCTTTACTTACATCTAGCGTAGAACTAAACACCTGTCAGACCGGTAAGTCTCCTCTGCTGCAGCTCAAAAGCCAATTTTGGTACAGCATAGCGGTGGTAGCGGCAGGGGAAGGGAGCAGGGGTGGGGAGGGGTAAATGCTGACAGAAGTTTGTGGAGGAGCTTTTACAGGTGCTTTGTACAGAGGTGATAAGCATTGTGAATGTGTCTGAAATAGTGGCTGGCTTTTAGGGACTTGATATTGAGGGTTGCACCATTAGCTACCACACTGTTAACTACACCAGCTCCTCTTAGCATACTAATTAGAGGAAGCAACATAGTGATGTGGTCTGGGATGCATGTACTGAGATTAGTGAGGACCTTATTCTCTTCAAACAATTTTGCTATCAAAAGCGTGTCTGTACAAGGCATTTTTGCAGAAGACTCTTTAACAGTTACAAAACCATAGACTAGCAGGCTTGCAGCAAGATAGTATGACACACAAAACCATTTGGAGGTTGTTGGGAACTGCTGTAGTTCTGCATTATATCCACAAGAATAAGGAAGGACATTTTTGTATGAAGTTTCAAGGCAGTGCAAGTTGGGTATCAGTACTCAATCTATCTGTCGTCACTCCAGCTGAGTACAAGCAAGCAAGAGAAATAAGAGATATTTGCACTTCAGGTTGACTGAGACAAGCAGTTAGGCAATGCTGAGAGGGATCCTGTATTGTGTGTCGCTATTCCATGTGTGTGTTTATTTGGAGTTGGCTGATTTGACATTGTATATCTTGTATTGGTTTCATATGCTTTTTCTGAGACTTCAACCCTTTAAAAYTTCTACAGCTTCCCAACTTTTTCATTGACTTGCACACCAAGGCATACTGTACTAAAAGCAGTTTATTAAGAAAACTCAGAGTARACAAAAGTGGAATACTACTGCTATTGTAGACATACCTGTTTTCTGCTAAAAACTGGATAATTCTTACATGATTAGATGGATATAAGTCTAATGTAAGTAATACAAGGAATGTGGAATACATTGTATCAGACTTTCTGAAAACTTTGATGATTTAAGGACACCGTTTCCGTCCAGCTAAGATGCAAATGCCAGCACATACTTTTCCTCTTGAGGAGGAACATCTTTCCTACACACATTTTGCTTGATATCAAAGGAAGGGAGTAGAAATTTGTACATCTGGAAATATTTTTGTTACACTAGATTTTTAAGAATTTTTTCTACTAGTACATATGCAAAAAAGAGAAATGTTGTTAGGAATTTTTATTCTAATTCATTTCAAAATATTTAATGGGAAAACTGTTATTGAAGAGTAATGGTTTAACATGATGATCCTGTTACCACTGTTACAGTTATTTTAGACCTGGGAAACCTAGAAAACATTACTATTTTAGATGTCTGAAAGTGGAAAAGAAGGCAGACTGCTGGCATCCCACTAAAAAAATCTTTTTTCCATTGGTAATTAGCAGTGAAGTATATCAAAGAGAGTAGGGTGTCTCAGAGTGCAACATCTAGACTTTTTATTTCTGCCTGGTGCCTTTGTGAGTTTCTTCACTAATAAAAGTTGGGAAGTGTCACTTGCAGGAGCAAAAGAGAGTTTGGGCCAATGCTAGCAAACTGCTGAATCTGGATAAAAGGAATAATAACAGRGACAATTTACCTTCGGCAGCACTGACAGGATTCTGGATAGAATCAGAACACAGAACAAACTGTCCAAATGGGGAGGAAATTTGGGCAGGTCTTGCAAGCTTGGAATTTGAAGATGGGCTGGCTAACAACAGAGCTGTTGCTTTCCTACCACAGCAAGAGCATTGCAAGAGCAAATAAAATGAGCCCAGAAACTTCAGCTTTCAACTTAGTATGTGCACAGGAACTTACTGTCTATATCTACCCATAACTTTGCCACCTATGGCATTTATTGTTCAACTGGTGTCACTCAGTTACCAAAAAGAAGAAGGAGTATTCTCAAAGGTATGTATTTAAGCCTGCAATCTGCATGTGTATCTAGAGATGCTACAGCCATAATAGGGAGAAGGGAAAATATGTCTAACTATGTTTTATTTCTTCTCCCTTACTTAGAATCCAGTTTTGACCTCACATACCAAGGAAGGACAGGGAAGTGTTGTCATTTCCATTCATCCATTTGCATGCAGTATTTCACTTCACAGAATAGTTCCATGAATGAAACCACAAACCACCATCATCATTACTACCTCACTTTTGCACTGTTCCTTCTGGCACAGCAGAAATGAAGATGGTGGTCGATACGCAGCAGACTTGCAGGTCTGATTCCTGTTTTTGCACTAGCCCATCTCCAGGCCTACTCCTAAACTTGTCCTGAGGAGAGTCCACCAAAGGCATTTGCAAACCCTTTCTCACCATCAAGTTGGTCAGTTCTGGATTCTCAGCTTCAAGGTCTTCCTTAAAACTCTGCATGCTATTGCACCAGCCTGTCCTTTGGTACTTTTACCTTTTTTTGTTCTAGAAGTTGAAGTCACCCACACTCTGAATACAGGGATGGAAGGTGGTGGGCTCTGTGACATTTGTCTCTCTTGCTTCTCCAAAAAGCTGTAGCCTTGTTACACTCTCAAAAGAGTCTAGCCAAGATGCTTGCATGCTCTTCTAGTCAGCAGTATGCTGTGTGGGACCCAGATGCTTTGCAGATTACACAAGAATAGGAACTGAACATGTGCAACTTTATAGTACAGAGGAGGTAAGATGAAAATAACCAACTGAAAGGGAAAAAATGTGCAGGGTGTTTGGGGGATGGGCAGTAAAGTGTTATGCAGACATGAACTCATGATGTCTTGTGTTTCCACCCTGTAAAACAGTCCAGCAGGGACATGGAACACAGCTTATCACACATTCATGCTTTGTCTCCAGAGGAATGCATTAGCTTGAAGTAGGTGTGTGCCTCCATACAAGTTGGACTTGAAGGAGGGTAGAAGCAGGTGACAGTATGCACAATGCTTCAGTCTAAGTGCGCTTTGAGAAAGATTTTCATTTGCCACACTACAGTGAAGCTTTGACATTGTGCCCAAGCTGCCCTGTAGAATGAACAGGAATCAAGCTTTGAATTGATGTGGCACATCATCAGCGGGTAAAGACCTCTCAGTTTTAATGCTGCTTCATAATCTCTCATAGTGACAGATGAGGCATACATTTTTAAAAGAGTGCATGTTGTAGCACTGCAGTTTGCAGGCTTGTACATATCAATTTACAAAGTGGTTCTGCAACAAAATGATGCAATTATTTTGCTAATTTCAAAACTTGTGAACTTTCAGAAAGAGATATGAAATAGTAGCTTTTACCTTACAGAAAATAAAGGCCTAAGAGGTGAAGCTGTGAAAAAGCTACGATGATCTTTGCTCAGTTCACAGTACAAGCAGCAGGCAAACCACAGAATTTTATGACTGCTTTCTTTCAAAAGAGATGAAAGATGGAGTAGAGAGCAAAGATGGATTTCATAGTTGCACCCCCAGGGATGGACAATTCTGGCTTCCATAAAGCTAACCATAATTTCACAGAAATGCTTGGAGAATCCTGTTTGGCAGTCATGTGCAGTATGAGTGAACAAACGCTCAAATTCTTTATCCAAAATAGCAAGACTCGTTTTTTGTACCATGACATTTCTCCTGTTTACAAGAGTAAAAAAGAAAAAATCTCTAAAATATAAACAGGCTATTTTGTTCTTAAGGAGTGCTTGCAGTTCAAATGTATTGCAGGGGGATAACTGAAATGGCATACTTCTACAAATGATATTCACGTTGCGAGAAAGAAATACATCTTTTGTATGTCCAGAGACAACAACGCTTCTCTGTGTTCTCAGTCACAGGTTGCTGTGTTTCAGCTCTGTGAGGATGTTAACATACAGATAAGACTATGTGGTGGGATTTGAATTAGGCCATTTGCTGTCTGCCTAATTTATAGGTCTTACTGAATCTAATGGAGCAGTTCTTCACAGAAGGAGCCTCTGTAAGATGACCAGGCAGTATAGTTATATATTAGTGGAATAGAAAAAGTTCTTTGAATCTGAGAAGGAAAACATGCTATTTGATAATGTTCTGGCTGAAAAATAAATTATGATACATTTGAAAGTGCTATCTTGGACATGGATATAAACTCTGACTTGCAGCACCTCACCCCTGTAAAACTCAATATAAATGACACCTCATTTTCTAATGCCCCCTTAAAAATCTAATAGTAGACGTATTGAAAAAATCAGAATCTCAGTAACCTCAATTTCACCCTTCCAAACAATAAAAGCAGAAAAGTTGCAGAAATCTGCTGAAAGTATGTAATCACTTTGATCAAAATTAATATTATCCTTGTATCGGTTTTCATTTCCAAATATTACCAATCATCACTTGGGGAAAATGGTGGAAATTGGAATTCCAGGATAAAAACCAAGAGTTTCACAGGTCATTCTTAAAAAGATTTCAGTAAAAGTTTGTGGAGCAATTTGAAATGTTAAACATTGATACGGGGCAAACAAAATCAGAAATATGTTATAAGTAAATCCAAGCTATAACAAATATTGGAAGTGTCTGGAATAGAAAAATAGAACTGAAGTCACATTCCACATAACAGGAAAAAGAAAAGCACTATGCCAAAAATGGGAGGGTAAGYCCTCAGAAAGAACCCTAAAGCTCTGCTTTTCATCTCTAATTCCTATATGCAATGTCAATCAGTAAAGTCCTGGGAAGTGTTAAAAGCTGTATTAAGATGGTTGGTCTGCTTCTCAGGAAGCTATCATCAGAGCGTTTCAAGAGACTTAGCAATTCAGAAGTAGGGGCAGAGCTTCCTTTTCAGCTATATCAGCCATTGAGACATTTTCTTGACTCACCTTCTGAAAAAATCTTAGAAGAATGTACAAACTTTTAAAAATCATTCAAGTCAATTATGAAAGAAGGAGCAATTGCCCAATTATTTTAAAAGTGCTTGGGAGAAGGAAGCAAACTGCATTCATGTAAACGGGGAAAAGTAGATGTTGACATGGAAAGTAAAGATGAAAATGGGAAAAGCAGGCCCATATTGCAATACCTTTGCCAATAAAGGAAGGCTGCATTAAAACCTTTAGTAGTGATATGCAGATATTTGTCGAAGTTGCAGACAGCTAGGGCAAATGCTACAGAAGTTGCAATTAAACAGATATATTTCATGGTATGTGGTGGACTTAGTGGAATGATAGGTATTTGAAAAGAACAGTGCTGAGTAAGAGATCTAACAGCAGTGACATTTATCATGAACTGCAGTAAAATTTACACTCTCCGTGTTTTAGAACAGAGGTGCCTGCTCAATTAATTGGAACCTGAACTGACTGACTCCAAAATATACAGAGAAACTACTTGGCTATGGAAAAGCAGGACTCTGTGTAGTATTCTGGAAAAAAAAAAAAAAAAAAAAACCCACTCCCATTCTCTCACATACTCACAGAGGCACACAAACACTCATTCACAGTCTTTACCTTGAAACCTTGCAGACTTCTCAGAAATTTGCTGTGTAAGAATCATCTACTGTTCATCACAGCCTTTGGGATACCAAAGTACATAACATTTTCATTTGGGCATGCAAGTGTATTCCTTTTCTCCATATCAGACAAAGCATATGTAAAAGAGTAAAGAATAACACCGTCTGTAGCATTACTAACACAACTATAGTATGCCTTGCTAAAAGTAGCACAGCAGTAGGCTTTGGGGACTATTCCATGAATGTCATACCAGTGATGTGTAGTGAATAGTTCACTGTCAGTCCACAGTTTTAAAAGGTTCTTGTACTTCAAGTTGATGATTAGGCTTGCAGCTTGTTGTCAGCTTTCCAGTTTCTCACCTCCTTCTGGAAGTTGTAGTCAATGGGATGATATAATATACAATACCTCCTGCAATGACAAATGTGAATTTACACATAAGGCTATACTCTGGTCTAAAATATCCCCAGTTACCACACTCTGTGAAGGYACAGTCCTCTCAGTTCCAGGTGTTGTAAAGGTGCACAATCTGTTACAGTACAGTTTAGCATGGCAAACRTTTCTGTGCTTAATTAAGTCACCTTTGTTTTTTGCAGCTCTCAAAATACTATCTTTTGTAAATACACCAAGTTACATCCATTCAAACACACACAGACATTACAGTCAGGTGTTAGTGACCTATTAATCATTATCACTAATAATAATATGAGGTACATCCATCTTCACCCAGAGAAACGGGGTTTATTTGTTTGGAGATGGAGAAACCTTCAATTTAGATCCATTTTTATTTCTTAGTCTCCCTTCTAGTAAAACAGAAACAAAAAAGCAGAAACAAAGCTTGGCAACATATAGTTACCAATATAATAGATGTGGAAAAGATTCTTTTGTGCTATGTATGGAAGACAAAAATAACAAAAGATTGTTAATAATAGTTTTCTTTGTTATCTTATCTGGAACTTCTTCCATGACTGTTTCTGGTCTACTCAGTAGCATTTTGTTTCCCATCCTCTATTAGTTCATGTCTGCAACCTGTTGGTTTCATCTTTTCTCTATAACAAACAGGCAAACTTTATATTTTAGTTTAAATTAGCAGTTGATGCATTTATGCATAGATTTTTACCATCTTCTTTGCTTCTTCCTTTTCCTTTAAAGGAAAGATGTTAACACATCACTTACAATGATGCATTTATAGGTTTAACTTTTCAGAAAAATTAAATACAGTGATTAAGCTTTGGTTATTAGACAGATATGAGTATTCTCTAATACTTCACAATGATTCCTTCAATGGTACTCCTATTCTGATTCAATCATAATATTTTTCTATTCATTATCCTCTCTCAAAGTTTCATACACACATGCTTAACCTGCAATTCTCTCAACCTTTAACTACTTAAGAACTGACACCACTTCATTGTTTTTCTCTCTGTTTCAAACCTCTTGTATCTTCTCAATAACTTAGAAGTTTTCTTATCTAAGATTCTTTGTTATTTACCAAGTTAGCCTTAACTTGCTGGTGTTAGCTTTAACCAGTTGAATCACGATCCTGTGGCTGGTTACAAATGCTACAGCACTCTGTATCCAACTACACTATGGGGGCATGCTGCATTACTAACAACTGTGTTACAGCCTCCCACAGCCCAGAACATCCAGGAGCAGTCAGGCTCTCCTTTTCCTCTTCAGACACATTCAGCTTTTTCCAAAACAATGGCATCTCTCACAGAGACACTGGGCGCCCACACAAACATGAGCAATCATGCCTAATACCTCAGGAGGATCATTTATCATCACGTATACACCCGTTTAGCCTCTTCTGGTAAAAAGGGAGTATGTTGATCCAGACTCCAGATTCTTTTCGGCCACATGGGTCATCCCTTCTTTTGCTTAACCAAGACATCCTAACATCAACTAGCTCAAGCCTCCATACTGGGAGCTCCCTGATGAGTCAGTCCCTAGTTACCTCATGGGTAACTCTCCTTTAGATTGGTGGTGTGAGATATGAGTGATTCAAGAGACTACCGTGTTTGTTGATTAAGCAACAAACTACTAAAAAACTAATAATTCAGTGATCAATAATTAATAAACACATCATTATCATTATGTTACAATTATATTATTTTGTACTCTATTACACACAACTGTAAAGCTACTAATTATGACTCTTCAATCTTATGAATCACATACAACTACTATTAAATTACAGTTCTGTCACCCTTCCCTCCCCAAACCACTTATTACTAGGGTGCAGGTCTACCCCTCTTTGCTCTCCCATACCACACAGCATCTTTGCCCTTGAATTGTTTTAATAAATCTCCTGGTTTCCTAAAGAACCCTTAGTTGGTTCTGAGGACTGGTGTTCCAGCGGGACCTCTTGCTTACAATCTGAAATCACGAAGACGAGACCTCTTCTTAAATAATTAAGGAATTACTAATTTTAAATAAAGAAGGGAAAATGTTAGCTTAAAGCCTGGTTACTGCTCTAGTTTTACGGACATCTGAAGACCACGCTGTACATCATAACCTRTTCCTGATGGAATAGTAAAGTTAGAGCTACCTAAATGTTTCTGTAGCAGTGTACTAGCCTGCATTAACATTTAAAAAGGAAAGAAGTAGCAAATAGGCTAAAGAAAAAGGTGMCTTGAAGGAGCTTGTTACTGAAGGGACTATTTCAGGTCTTGTGGCAGAACATTTGAGAAGTTTAAGATACTGCTTCTAGTTTCACTAATCATCTCTTTTTATAGAAGAATATTAGCCATTAAAATTGCTAACAACTCTGTCCGTGTCCTAAGATGGTCTCTGTATCCTCATTAATGCGCATTAATTATTTTTCTCCCTTGGCACCCTTGAAGGGAAAAAAATTATCCTTAGTTTGCATGCAGGGGACTGCAGCAGCAAGAGAGTAAGCACTAGTGCTAGGTCACACAGAAAATCTGTGTCACAGCTATGAATTGCACTAATGTTCCCAACTCCCAGACCCATTCTTTAATCATGAGATCATGCTTCAGCAATAGCAATCTGTACTGTATGGCTTCCTCCCACCAAATTGTACACATTTGTGTTTAAAACTCTATAGTAGATGCGCCAGTTCATTTAAGTGCCTTTTTTTCCCCATAAGGATCTAATTTGTATTAGCAAGATAAATGGAAAATTCCAATACTCAGGAAGGCTGATACTAACTGAGATGCACTGTATGTTGCATTTATTTTCCTTCCACAGCTCTCTAAGTCCCTTTTCTGTGGCTGTATCTTAAGACGTCTAAACTCAAAACTTAATGTAGAGAGTTTATTGGTTTCCAGGTAGTGGTCTGAGGCTCAAACCACTGCAGGTGTGTGGCTAAAAGGTGTTAATTGGGTGATGGATGCACAAAAATCAGGAACACAGCTCAGCAGTAAAATCAAATTAAAGCAAGACTCCAGCTGACTACAGTGGACTTTGGATCAAACCATACAGGGAGTTAGAAGGTAATAGACACTGAAACAAATTTGAAAATCCCTCTGGGTCCTTGATTTCCCCATTCATAGAAGTACCAAATGAGTTTTCGTTTCCTAATATAGTTGTGTACTGCCAAACCGCAGTTTTTCTTTAAAAAAATAGTCAGAACTATCAACATTAAAGATATCTAAACTATTATTTCTTTAAAAGGGAATAATAACTTCTTTTTAGGAGAAAATACTGATTTACCAGAGCAACATTTAATTTTCAAACAAATTCCCTGAGGTTATCCTTGAAGATATTTGCTTAAAAAAAACCCTACCAAGAAGAGTTTGCAAGTCWGTGAAACAGATAGTAATACTGTATATGAAGGCCAGAAGTTCACCAACCTGGACATGACTAGCTACATACACCCAAATTATTACAAAAACAATGAATTTTCTTGCTTGTTTCTGTTGTTACTTTTGGGTTTGTACATTGGTTTACTTACCCTCCAAAGGAAGCCTTTCCTTCCCTTTACCCATATGGGCTGGTTCCTGGCTGTTCAGGATCAAGGTGATTTACTAGTGAAGGGTGACAAAACCAGAAAGTTGGAGGCCTAGTGCTGCTGACTTGCCTAATTTTCACAGAGAATCCTCATGTGAAAGTGAAATAAATTCTATGGGCAGAAATCGAGTGGGAAGGTGGAATGGCTGATTTCTATTGCTGCCTAAGGCTGAGACATAAATACATCTGTTAAATCATCAAAGGCAATGTAATGGACAGTCTTTGAAATTTTTAGTAATAAATAATCTGTATGGTTTATGCTTTCAGAATATGAAATTGAGAGATCATTTTTCCTGAGAATGAAGTGTGTTCTAGCCAAGAGGAATGCAGGATTGACGTGCAGTGGCTACAAGGTAATGTACATAACTTTTTTTTTTCCATATTCAACAAGTAATACGGTTATTTATTTACTTTTTTACATAAGTGTAGCTGGAAGCAAAGTCTGTAACAGAAAGAATCAGCACAGATGCAAAAATGCCGCTGCTGGTTGGACATTCCCTCAGTAATGCAGCTGTCTTGCACAGTGGTTTGGAGTCCAGCAGCAGATTCGAGTGTGCTTTGTAGCACATTCTCACATCCTGATTCCCTGATCTTCCAGACTGGGGAATTGGCTGAAGCACACCCCCAAAACAATAGTGGAAGGAGTGTGCGTAGCCAGCTCTCATTCTAATAGGGAACTGGAGGCAGGTGGGGCAGGAATCCAGGTGCAGGAACTTGGAAGTCTTCCCACACGTGATGATGGCCTTGGTGTGTCCATGCTCCGGCTCGGCAGCACTCAGTTGCACAAGTCACCTTATTGGCCTGAACAGAATTACCTCAACATGAATGAGACCATAATGTTGCTCAGAATAACCACTGATATCAACTCAGGTTTGAACCCTACTAAACTATGAAGTTTATTTATAAATCTCATTGCTTCTATTAATTTTTTATTTATTACACGAGAACAGAAACCACAGCAAATGCTGAAATTCTACAGTAACACCATTCAGACAGTTCTTATTTTCAGCTTTATAGTGTGCATTTGCTGTTCTTTGAGCCACACAGTGCAGTTCTATCACTTATGCATCAGGAGAGAAGGGTATTTCACATACAATCTCGTGAGGATTCATTTTGAGTCACTCAAAAACAAAAGGAAAAGTTTGTAAGAGAAGCAGAGCTCTCTTATGGGATGTGTTCAAGGTCCAGGTATATATCCACCTATTTATACTGGAATGATTATTCTTCATTGCACGGAGCCCAGGTTGCTTGGCTGTCTCCCAGCAAAAATGGTTCTGTCCCAAAGCTGAATTTGAAAGCAGTTAAGAAAGTAGAGCTTGTAGTGATGTTTTTTCTGTATGTTTCTTTTTTGTTTATGTCTGCTAATCAGTGGAATCACATTCTTTCTTCTTTTGTTCACTGCTGCAAGTTTACACATTTTACATAGTAAATCACTTCAAGGAGGTATTCATTTAGAGAGACATTGGCTTAAATTTCTTCTTTTTGACTGTGCTTAGAGCCAGCACTTAACACTTCTGAAAATATCACCCAAATAGTTGAAGTGTAGGGAAAAAACACATGAATCAAATAGTATGGGAATTAATAGGATCTTCTGTGAGATCTTAAATATATTTTGATTGTTAGTTTGCTGTTGCTGAATGTATTAATCACTTGCTGATTGGAAAGGAGGGAAGAAGGTTGCACAGGAGGAGCCTGTTTCTAAGTGACTGTTTAGTAGACTGCTCAGGAGTACCAAATACAATGGAAATCAATTCCTTTTCACTGGACACAGATAAAAGTCAAAATAAACAAATATAGATATTAAGTTGAAGAATGTGTAGTATGTATTTCTGGTTCTCCACAAAGCCAAGTGTCCTGCCTACTATTTGGAACAGAACATTGGTGGGAGCACAAATGATTTCTAAACACCAGCACTACAGCTAATAAATCTTATGTTCCTGAAGATCCCTCAAATTACAGTTTTACCCCCTCCTTAGCTGACATTGTGAATTTTTATAGGCTAAACTGTAACATCGAAGTCATCACTCCTGTCACTAGGAATTGTATATGGGGATTCAAGAATCTGGTCTCAAGATACTGGCCTTGTTAATATACCAGTAGAATGTCATCTGAACTTGACTGAAGAATTTAAAACTCATTTCCAGTGTGTTTAAATATACTGCATTTAAGCTTTATAAATAGGTTACCTTCATAACCACTGGGTTTGTAGTGTCTGTTTGTCATCAGAAGAATCAGTCATTTAAAAAATAGATGCTTAGGTATACCTATATGTGTCTGTGTGCATGCGTGAGACTGAGTCACTTTTAAAAGCAATTTCTAGATTTTTTTGGTTAATGAACAGGAATTCTGACTGTATCTACAAAAAATCTATACCAAAGAAAGTTTACATTATTAACTAGGATGCAATCTATGTAGTGCCAAAGATCCAGTGTTTCAATACTGGATTAATCATATACTGTTAGCAGTAAACACAAAAACTGCATTTACTGTGTTTTTCATGACCATTTAGAAATTAACCAAACTTCTGAAGCCTTAACAGACTATGCAGTAGTTAAAAATGTTAGAAGGGTTTATTGGCTTATAACCTCATTAAAACTGGGGTGGGGGTGTCAGCTGACTTGTAGCCTATCAGATATTGAATGTATTTTCTTCTCATGCCAGGTGATCCACTGCAGTGGCTATTTGAAGATACGRCAATATATGCTAGATATGTCCTTGTATGACTCCTGTTATCAAATCGTTGGACTGGTGGCTGTAGGTCAATCTCTACCTCCCAGTGCAATCACTGAGATCAAACTTCACAGTAACATGTTTATGTTCAGAGCAAGTTTGGACTTAAAGTTAATATTCCTAGATTCCAGGTAAGCAGCTACTTCATTTCTAGCATAAAATGTTTGAGAAGCAATTACACTGGTTTCCAAACAAATCAAAATAGCCACGAAAAGATGAAGCAATACAAAATTCACCTGGAACACAAAGACCATGTGGGCCTTTGAAGCCCTTCTGGAAGCTGGATAGGCTGTACTTTGTCTTGAACACCAACATATAAGAATCGATAGTAATCAACAGTTTCAGAGTCAGCTGAAGTCTCCTTGCTGTGGGCAGTATACAGACAAACAGTAATATGTTTTTGCCTTAAAGGACATACAATCTTAACAGGCAAAACTAGTGAAAAGGGATAAGGACACATCCTCATCCATAATTTATAAAGGGTAAACTGAGACATTGAGATCAAATGACTTGCCAGGGTCATCCAGGAAGCTTTTGACAGACAGAGTAGTAAGAAAACTTAGTCTCCGGCACTGTAGTGTAATGCCTTAACAATGAAACCAACCTACTAATGAGGTTGCTGGAATGAAAACTAGTTCAGCTGGCCACTAGATGAAAACACAGTGAACCTTCATTATTAAAAAAAAAAAAAAAGAGCTTGGAAAAATGGCTAGTGCTTATGAAAGAAAACCTCATCTCCATTCTCAGACAACATAGCTTGCGTATCAGCTAAGAAGACAAGCGCACAAAACCAGAGCGCAAGGAGATGTGAAATGACTCATTCATCCCTTTCTGAACCCTTGTATCTTTTGCTATACAGTGATTCCTTGTACAGTGCAGTTTAAGATACCTTGAGGGGAAAAGCCCAATTCCCAGACAATATAATGGATTTGACTACTGACAAGATGATCATTCTTTAAAAATCCCTGCATATGAAGCATTATGTGACATACTTTCTCATTTCCTTGACATGCTGGATTTGCAAGAAGCAGAAATGATATTTGTGTATAATAGTGAAAAAGAATCTGTATCCACGACAGTGGGGAAGTTTTGCATGGTAGGTCAACCATGCAAGAACATTCTCTTTCTCCATGCTAAGGCCAATGAGATAGCAGGCCATCAGCTGCTAGAATACAAAGAGCTAGTTGTTTCTGGAAATCTTTTTTTTTTGCATGCTTTACTTAATGTAACAGCTACAAAGAAGCACAAGGGTTTCAGCAACATGTCTTTGCATGTGGAAAAAAGGAAATGATGTGCCTAAGAGGAACTGCCTGGAGACTGAAGTGTCTTCAAAGGAGACAGTTTAACCAGAGGTGTTGACAGCAGTACAGATACAACCAGTACTGCTGTATAGCTATGTTTACCAAAGAGCAGATGTATGTTGTCTCTGTCCACATACAGGACAGTCTGGGCTATTAAGCATTACCAGAGCCCTTTACTCCTCCAACTGAGCAAACCAAAATATAGTTGCTCCCGGTAGGGATGTATTAGCAATAAGACAAAAGTGGTTCTGTCTTGCTTCTAGTACCCACACAAGAAAAGTGTTGCTAGATCTTTAGAGCTAACAGTTACAGCAGCCAGGCCAGTATTCCACTATAGGAAGGAACAGTTAAAGGAGTAAGCTTTTCTATACTCCCAGTACAATGTAAAACATGCAGGAGTTGATTTATCAAGGTTGCTGGAATAAGGAGACAGTCACTTCCACCTAAAGTGATCTGCAGCGTCTGATTTTGGTGGTGCAGCTCATGCATCCAAGTGCTTTAAAGAAGTCTGGAGGGCAGAACTGATCATTAGGGCAAGCTCTGTTTCCTTCTCTATGTGCCTTGTTACATGCAAAGAACTATTTTCAGAGCCCAGGTTCCCATCAGTGGCTTACTGAGGGGTTGTTTTTGTGTTAAGGAAGTCAAGCGCTAAACTTAGTTCCAGATTACAACTTTTCAAAAGTTTGTGTGTTGTTACACTCTTCATGATACTTTTTGGCCCATGGGAAGACCAACTTCAAAGTGAGGCTGCACTTCCAGAAATATTCACACCTGGCTTGAGTTTGGATTTTTTTTGTTTGTTTTTGGATTAGCTGTATCTGTACTCCCCAGTTAAATGAGCAAGATGAAACTGCCACCTTGCTTTGACTGCACTGAAGTCAGAAGGGGCAGTGAAACCAGAACAGGACCTTATACCAGGATTTCAGCATGTTGGTTGGCTTAAGTCAGAATTTGGGCCCCTGGAATTGTAAGCCAGGAGGGACAGGGCAGAGTGTGGAGGAGAAACACAAGCATGTGTTCACATAGCCTCCTGCAGAAAGAGAGCACATGTGCTCACTCTGCGTTGGTAGTCCCTGAGGCAAAGGCACGCAAGGCTTTCCCAGATGCAGGAATGGCTGGGGAGGTGTGGATATATTTGTCTGTATTTGTAATAACTCAGACCACAAAGGCATTTTTTTGTTTGTTTTTTTCTGATTTCCTTCAGAAGAACCTCCCCGCATACCGCTCTCTCCCAAGTAGAATGTAATTACAGTACCCAGTCACTGTGGGGTCCACATGATTTCTTAGTGTTAGGGAGAGAGTAAATAAAATACATAGTAAAAAAAAAATAGGCAAAACTTATGCAATCCCCAGTGACACATGTTGCTTGAGACCCCATCCCCCATTTCTGCTGATACTACTGAGTTATTCTTTGATACAGACCGTATCCACCTTAGTGTTTTAGCTCAGACTGAAAGCATCTTTTGAAGTGAATGCCCTGACCATCCCCACTCACTACATGGCACAAAGAGGTCTTAGGCATATGAACTGGATTCCTTTTGGATGAATCTGAACTGGAAGACAATCTCCAGGAGCATGTCTAAGGCACTCCAACTACTATTGAGCTTGCAGTCCACAGGCCTGGACTATACCTAGTCCCAAGTAAAAAATATGCAGATGTCAGATCCTCAGCACTGACCGTTTTACTTTACAAATCTCCTGCTAAAGGACTATGCTGCTTGTTAATGTAGACAAAGGCAATGAATGCCTTTGCATGGTGCCTCTGTTCTGCATTTTTAGATGAAGAAAGCCCAGGACAGCATAAACACCCCCCAGCAACACTAGGTAAACAAACCAGGTTATGGCTGATTTGTACAATGTAATTTAAGTGGATTTTGTTCTCAAGCAACTGTGCTAAGAAAACAAAAGTCCATTTTGCACCACGAAGTCTGACTTTTCAGGTGACTTTTAGGTCTGACCCAGTGTGGGTGTGGCTTCTATAGCCTGGTTCTTTAACATCTGCAGAGATGTTGCTCTTCAGATTTGTTCCCTTATCCTATTTCTCATTATGTGAGGAAGTTTCTCTGAAAGTGTAGCTTCAGCCTTCTTTTTTTTAGCTTGTGATTTTTATAGCTTCTTGTCCTTTCACATTCTTAGCTGGAATAAGCTCCTGCTTCCTTCTTCTGTTAGGTGCTCCCCTGAATTCATTTGTAGACCATGATTACAGCCTGTATGGACTGACATACATGTTATGCTTGTATGTTTACAAAGGCAAATGAAAATCTGACAGCAGTACACAACAGTAATTTTATTGTTTCATGAATGGCTCCTCAAATGGATCCTTGTGCAAAGGATTGTGCATGACAGTGGCAAAAGCCCAAAGCTGAAATAAGTAAAAGGACTCTTTTTCCTGCCTGTGTGTGAGGCAGGCCAGGGAATAGCTGCACCTTGCTTTGGCTGGGTTGAGAGGTTTTAACTTCTGGTGAAGATGAGGATTCTGTTTCCAAAACTAACATTTTGTCCTGCAGTTTTTAGATACTTGGTTAGCTGGCATAATCAAATGTTAGATTAATGAAACCGAATATCCCTAGAGATTTTGCTTATTATGCAGCCTTTCTTTTCTAGGGTGACTGAATTAACTGGATATGAGCCACAAGATCTGATAGAAAAAACCCTCTATCACCATGTTCATGGCTGTGATGTGTTCCATTTACGATACGCTCATCATCTGTGTAAGTAAAAAGAATGTTAGACTGAAATGTATTAAGTAGAGTGAGAAGYTTTTCAGACAACAGGCACTATGCTGGAAAGTAGAGAAATCTTTCCAAATCTTGACTGGAGGTAGACTTTCAAAAGTGCTTGGCTATCACTTAAGGAAACCAGCACTTTTTCAAATAAGCTAGATACTCAATATGCTGTGCTTCTGAAAAATATATCTGGCTACTTTTATCTCTCTACTTAAAGGACTTGGTCTCTTTTGAAAATCTGGACCTGATTCTGGGTGTTGAACTGTTGAAGGAAAAAACCCAAAAGAGCAAGTGAATGAGTGAGAGGGGGAGAAAAGGAAAATCTGGACTATTGGTCTCTTTTGTTTAAAAAAAAATTATGCAACAGCTCTCCATTCCCCTGAAACATGTTGGTAATATTCAGCCCATGTTTGAAGTGAATGCAAACCCAAAAAATCTTGAAATGAATGTTCATGAATAGCATGTGGATGAGGTTTGAAGAACAGAGTGTCAGGAAAAAGAAATACACATTTAGTAATTCCCCATCTGCCAACAGAGACGCTAATCATATCTTCGAGCATCTGGATTTGGGAAGTAGTTCATTCAGTAGCACATTAATTTGAGAAGCAAATTGAGGGAATAGCTGAACTCTGGATTTGGCTAAGGCTGCCACAGACCATACGATCCAAAGATGAAATCCAAAAACCAATGTTAGTGAATTTTTTTCCAGATTGCTCTTGTAGGCTGAAAGTAATCAGAGTCAAATCCTTCTTTTAGGCTCCCCTGAAGGAGGGGATAGTCAATTCTTCACCTGATTGTGTGATATTCTTGAGGATTTGGAATATAAAGGAGGATGTAACTGTATTTGGCACAGGTCAGGGTTGAAATTCCAAGCACAAAATACTGTTCATGGCAGTGGGTGCTATACCTGGGAAAGCAGAAGCTGATCTTTACGGCAAATTCATATTAACTGAAAAAACATTGAAGGCTCTGGGCCATAACAAATTAAAAACTAGAACCACCAGGATGCACTGTAGTGTCCCCTTGTGAGCATCCTTTTGTAGGGTTAGTCTCTGCATCCAGGTGTGACTGTTGACCTGTACAAAACATCACTTGTTATTTTCACAAGACTATTTGAAATACCTACGTCAACCAGTATATAGATGATTCCATTATAGCCACAATCATCTCTGGAAAGCAGTTTATCATTTTTAGAGTAGAGTCATGGATAGCTCTGTGCAGGTGGTAGAAGGCTTGTACTTTGGCCCCAAGTTTGGTCTATGCATAACTGGAGTTTTAGTAAAGGGACACATCATGCTTACCTAATCACTCAACCCACCACACACACGCGCACACACACACACAAAACCCTCAACCAAACAGAATAACTAAAACCAGTTCTCTAGATACTCTACCTGAATTACAAAGTATTGTGAAGTTTAAAAACAGAAGAAAAATATGAGAAGATGAATACAAATTTATGAAAGTTTTGAAGCAACTAAATGCCAAGAAGAAGAAAAAGTAATGCTAACAGTAGGAACAGTGCAGAATCATGGTCAGAATACCAAGTAATAGTAATTATTGAAACAGATGTAAAGTGTACAAACTTCTGTGCCTCTGGGGAGCCACTGCTATAACTCCCCCACCATCCATCAGCAAATGTCTGAGGAACCCGAACAGTAAAAGGCTGGTGGGTTTGACATACCATTCCATAAAGCAATCTGATGATTAAGTGTCATCTGATGATGAAATCTGGAGAGAAACATCTTACACCTAATAAGGGTATTTGTCAAGAAAAAAAAACAACCACCCTAAACTAGGATAATCAATTGTTTTTTCAAAGAGGAAAAAAATTCCCAAAGTGAAGACCTAAAGCAACAGAACTTTAATTTAGGCAGCATAGAGAGCAAAACAAAGGAAACAGTGAGGGGAGCAAGCTAGAAGGGGTATAACAAGAATGTCAAACTATGAGGGAAATGTAAATGTGAATATTTGCCTAAGGTGTGCTGGCAGCAAACAGAGTTTCCTGTTTTAAACATTTGATTAGCTTCCAGCTCTACGAAAAAGCCTCTGAAGTTTGAACTAGTGTTATTTATTTCTATAGCACCGTCAATATACACAGTGTTTGCTCTACAACTGGGGAAATTGGCCACACAAATAATGTGTCCCCTAAAGATCTTGCATTCTGAAAGACAGGATGAGAGAAGCTCTTCCAGTACAGACAAAATATTCTTCTGGCCTTAGCTAAATGCTTTCATTTGTACCATCTTCTCTCTGTGAGGAGGATTTTGTGCAGCCCATGTGTAGTGTCATTGCTCTTCCCAGTAAACTTTTGCAAGAGTCACATCTCTGTGCCTTGGCAAAGCAAGCCACAGGCCCAGATGATGTTGCCACCAAGCTGTTTTGCTGCTTTCTGAAAGTCAGCCTATATATTTATAGAACCTATCTTAGAGCAGAGCACAGTTCACGCTCTGTCCATGCCATTGAATCCACTGTTGCTCGCCCAGCAATCAAGCCTTCCAGCACAGCTGCACTAGTTTTTTAAGTGGGTAGAAGAACTGTAGAGTCTGCTAGGGCACCATCCACTGCCAGCACTGCTTGAGGGCTGGCCTGATTGCCAGACTTGCCAGACTGTGTGTGCCAGGGAAGCTAAAACAATTCCTGCTGTGTGTACGGGACCAAGAAGCCCATTTCTCTGTAGCGGCATCCTTAAGTGCAGGCTGGGAATTCCTAGCCACATGCCCGTGAGCTGGCTGGAACCTTTTAAAATAACCCTCTGTGACAGACCAGAAGGGCCGGCCCAGCGCCTTTTTCAGCTTGCTTGCTAAACCAGCTGGGAACCACAACAGAGGAACACCCAGTTACAAATGACAYAGCTAAGAGCCAGGGCTAAAGCCACTGTATCCTCCCCATTTGATTGCAGCAGAGGCCACCAAGAAGTCTGAGCCTGCACAGATTGTCTTGGTAGTGGATTTACCTCGCCCTGGTTTCTGAGGTTTCTGATCAGCATCAAACAGGGTAATTTAACACAGGGCCAAAAGGAAATTAACTTCATTTACTGTATCGAAGCACAGCTACTGTCCTGCAGCCAAGGTCAGACTTTCCCCAGATCGCTAAAAATGCAGGAGACACAGAGTCCTCCCCATGTCCCAGGAGAAATACTGGTTTATCCATATAATTAGGAAGGAAAGCTGAGCACTGTAGTCCTCAGTGGTTTTCACATCTTTTAAAATATTGTCTTAACTGGAAAGCTAAAACAGGCATTTGAAAAAAATCAGAGTGAGAGGGAGAGAAAAAGAAAAATCAAAACTAGTCCCAAAACACATGAAGAACTTTGTTATACCTATACCTTTGTTACAACCTTTATTATAGCATTAATTTCTATTTTGGAAGACTGAGAAGCAAGACATTTTGAATTCAAGGCAAACCTGACCATTTAACTAGCACAAAGACTTAGTTTTGATGAGCCTAGACCACATTATATTTATATATATTTATATATATAAAATTCTGTTGGATGATCTAGGCCAAAAGGAAAGCACCATTTGCTAGAACTGGACCATTTGGATTACAGAACATCATGACACATAGCAATTAAATGGCATACAGTGGATTACAACATGGAACACAGTTGATTGSTAGTTGATTGTAGTGGAAGGAGAACTGACACTTCCAGAAAGACCTGTCTATAATCATTTTTTAGGAGCCTGGTTTTCTGTGGGAGACTTACTGGATTTGAAAAAAAAAGTTTAAATGTGTTGTGACTTGTGTAGATGGATAGGAGACTAAGCAGTCCGGAGGGATGACCCATACGCTACAGACTTAAACTTAAAGGACCTTTTACCGAGAACAAGAACTCTTGCTCTTGTATTTCTGTCAGTCTTTCGTTGGGTTGTTCACATTATTGACATTACTGTGGTCTCAGACTACTGTTGGAATTACTATCCCCTACCTCCCCCCCCAAGTAACAACTGAATAAAAAAAAGCCCACCCCAATTATGATTAATAACCRTGTCATTAATTGGTAAATGGTAAAGAAAACCAAAAAGATTATGCACTCTCTTGTTCCAAATTTAATATTGATACCATCCCTGTCAGAAAAATCTCCTATAAATACTAATTATAAGGCCATATATTTTCATTTTAAGTGGTCATTTGCTCTGCTAGAGATGGCTGAAAGAGAAAACTGTTGTTTGACTGGCTTATTATATATCTGCTTCTGCACCAGGCATGTATAATAAGAGAACAGAATTACATAAGCTTTGCTAGTAAGTTCTATGTAATACAAGCCTTGCATTTGCAAGCAGTAATTACATTTTTTTATCGTGTATTATACAAAGCTACAAGGAATTACTGCTATTTATCAAGTTCTTTTGCGGTAGTCTGAGTATCAAAACTGGTCTTTTATTTCTTAATTTATAGTAAATAACTGATTGAAGAGTAGAAAAGTGGAGTTCTCTAGAGAAATGCTCCAGGGTCACACAAAAGAAAACAGATCTTCAAGGGCTAGGAGTTATTCTCTTGTTGTGAATCATTAGATAAATGCCTGGCACTGAACCAGAAAGATTCATGGCTAGATTAAATATTTAGAGATGCTGCACACAGCTCGTATTATAGCATAGCCATATGCCAAAACATCTTTGTTCACAGAGAATCCAAACTGGTGTTCAGAGAATTTACATTTCTAGTGAAATCTATCTGATAACTGATTCACCTCTCTGGCCTTGTCTTTATTTGTATGTTTAAGAATCAAATAATATTTTAATTTTGCCCTTTTAAATCAACCTTAGAAGTATAGAGCATACAGACAGCACAGCATGAAATGCAGTGCAATATACACAATGATCTTTCAAGCTATAAATGTCAAAAAATGCTTCCAAATACACTGGAAAAATTCATTCARTTCTGTCTGCCTCAAAATTCTTTTGCTGCTTTCTACTTTTCTTTTTCAGTTAGAAAATTAAAATGATTAARTGTTTTTGTAGAATGTAAGCATAAAAGAGCAGGGTAAACTGGAAAAGAGGGAAGAAAAACCTAAATAGTCTGGAACATAGTATTTGTAAACAGTGAGGTGACATTGTAAAACCATGTAAAGGAGCAGGACAAATACCTTTGCAGCAAAGCTACTTAAAGTTTGTTGGGAAAGGGGGATTTAAGGGAATGGGAGGAGAGAGAAAAGCCCCTGCCTTACACAAAAATCTCTCCAGGAACTGATCACAAGTTCAAGCAATGTGAAATGTATTTACATTGTATTTACAGTGTTGGTGAAAGGCCAAGTCACAACCAAGTACTATCGACTACTGTCCAAGCATGGAGGCTGGGTTTGGGTACAGAGCTATGCTACCATTGTGCATAACAGTCGTTCATCACGGCCTCACTGCATAGTGAGTGTCAATTATGTCCTTACGTAAGTCAAAATACTTTGTACCATTACATGTTATCAGTAATTAATTCATTACTAATTAAATCATTTAGGCTTGCTACATTCGTGTCTTCCAGTATCATTCTGTGTTTGCAAGTTACAACCCCTTTTTTTTCCCCACATCCTTCCCCTTCCAGTTACAGAACGYAACTACAGATAGCACATTGCGCAAAAAAGAGCTAGTGTTTCTTATGATTACCTTGCAAACCATAAAACTTGTGCTTGAATGTGTCATACTGCTGATAGCCATTTGTGTTAGACCTGTACCCCAGTTCTGCAACTAGCATCAGAACTGCACTGTGCTAGGTACTGTCGAGACACAGTGAAAGCGACTGCTACCCAGCAGAGGTCACAGTGTCAGTTTGAAACAGATAAATGGTAGAAAGTGCTACTCCTTTCAAAGACAGGTGAATTACCAAGGATTCCCTTACTTACCTTGGGTTCCACAGATACTCAGGGCCAAATTACATTCTCACAATGGCAAGTAGCTCCCACTGAGCTTGTGCATGTGCAGTGGCTTGGAACTGCAGCTTACGAATTCTGGTTCAAGTCATGAAGTCATTATGAAATTCCTATCTTGCTATAAACCTGGGAGACTCAGAAATGCATGTGAAAGTGCAGTGGCTGAAAGAAGGAAGAGAGAAACATGTATTTATAGACAGGGATATCTTGTTTAATTGTACAGTCTGACTTTGTCAAAGCCTGTGACGTAGTGCATAGGTAAGAGGGCAAAGCAACAGTGAAACGGTCTATGACTAAAAAGACAATCTGTGAAAAAGGGATAGTGGTCACCCTAGGATGTTAGTCAGTAGCTGAGAGAAGCAGGGAACCACATGCCCTTTTCTTTTGTCTAGACTAGTCCATTTCTTATCTGGCTTGAACATAAGATGTGTTAGAAGTTTGCATGATGGCTGTGGTAGGGTCACRTGTGTTTGCATGTTTTAATGCTATATCTACTACCCAACCTTGAAGAGTTAAACTGTATGAGTTGAGCAACCACAAGAGTGTTTCCTTAAGCTACTGGAAGTCAGTACTGAGCCCTGGACTTACGGGCCTATGCTTCCCTCATTCCTGTAAAGATGTGGGAGCCAGCAGCAGCACTAAGGAAAGACTCAGTCCTGCAACCTGCTTGGGTCCGATGAGTTGGGGCAAGTGATCTGGGTAAACAGAGGGAGCTATGCCAGGGATCTAACAGTATATCCTTGAGTTGAATTTAGTTCCAGGCTATTCATCATCAAAAAGTGAAGGAAGTGAGTTCTAGATAGGAAATGAGAGAGAAGTAGCTTTTTTTCCTAGTTATCCTTTCAAAAACATGCTCCACTGTGACTGCTGACAAAACCAAAGGAGACAATTTAATCATCAGAACTATATGAATTAGTGTTGCTGCAGATGCTCCACAATCTTCCCTTAATTTGTTTCCTAGCCTCTTTTGTATAAAAATCTGCCCTGTCCGTGGGGCAGGTAAAATGGAATAGAATAGGAAAGAAAATCTAGACACTGTCAAAAACACATTGCAGCTCCTATGGCATGTTACTAGCACACTGGACTGGAGGGAAAGGAAGCTTGCTCCTTTTTCTCTCCTTGGAGAAAACTGTGAGAGCCAGGGAAGAGACCAGTTCCTGACTGAGGAGAAGACACTTGACCTGATCTATGTCTTCCTATCAGATCTTCCTCACAGCTGTAGGAGCTGTGAAGTGCAACGCAACACAACGCAACGCAATGCAACGCAACGCAACTCAATGCAATGCAATGCAGCAAAATACAGGGTGCCAGGGATAGCTTAAAGAAGAAGTTGGCACAGCTTAGATTCAGATAGTAGGGAAATTTAATATGAAGATGTTTACTATGTTTCTGATGGAACATTTGTGATAGACTCCAGTGGAAACAGGGTCAGATGAAAAATTTCACTGCCTCCTAACACCCCAACCCAGGACTGCAGACTAATGAAAATCTAGGAAGAATGAAAATGAAAACATTGTGAAAGCTACCATGTATTTCCAAAGGAACTATTCTGGATTTATGCAATATGTTTGAGTATATATTTACCAGCCTGTTCTTTTGCAGAGATATTGAGTATAAGGAACTTCAGTTGTCACTGGACCAGGTTACCATTTCTAAGTCACAGTTTTCATGCAGAAACTCAGTATCTACCTCACAGGAAACAAGGAAAATAGTAAAACCCAAAAGTAATAAGATGAAGGCAAAACTCCGAACAACGCCTTACCCACAACAGGTAAACTTTTCAGCAATATTTACCTACCAGTTATTGTGGTAGAGTCCTTGGGACAGGATCATCAGAAGCTGAACTTAGTAAAACTGACAATAGTATGCTCTGCCACAGGTAGGTCAGAATACAGCAAGACCCTTCTGTTCTTGGGGTGGGCAGCACAAACAGTACAAACAGTCTCTGGCGAATGATGCAAACACAAAGACTTTTGAATTATGGAGTGTGTAAAGTACTTGGGAAGCAATGTATTTTCTCAGTAAAAAGAAGAAAACAATGTACTAAAGATAGCTGGGTTGTGAAAATTTGAGCTAGTGTAGAATGCATTTTGTTCATCATTGATAGACAGAGTTCTTATGTCACATAGATGTAGGCAGTTTCCTTATGCTGGAGAATGATTCATGAAAAGGAAAACTAGCACACAGAGCACTGGAGTGGGACTTAGGCTATCTGTCACTGAGCGAGCTGGAAGCAGACACAAAAGGAAACTAGGGAGATTGTCCATAATACAGGTTTGGTGGGATTGATACCCATCAGGAGACATTCTGAGACTTCAAAATGAATACTACTACTAGTATTATCTTAAAATAGCACCAAATGCAGCTAGCACATATACTCCATTCAAAACAGTGAGAGCCTGAAAAGTATTTGGAGTCTGGAGAAGAGGGTGGGAGAGAGAAGGAGGAGAAGATCATCRTGATAGAAGTTGAGGCAAAGGATAGATTTTGTCTTCCTACCATTCTGAAGCTTGACATGCCAACAAACTATCTTCACCAAATGCACATCATATTCATGTTCTGCAGCTTCATTTATCAATGACTTCCTGTGCTTTGCAAAAAACTTATGCCCTCTGATATTTACAACTGCTTAAACTTGCTGACTAGCTAAAATCCAGCTGTGCAAAATTATCAAATATGCCCTTAACATTAGGATGTCAAATTTGTTGTTTGTTCCTTTGTCAAGTAAAGGTAAAGTTATAGTGAAGACAAGGAACTTTAGATGTACTGGTGAGCCASTCCTATTTGCCAGTGAAATTGCAGTTCAAGGAGGCCTGGCTTTGGGCTCCTATATTACATGTTATGTGGTTTCATATAAAAGTTAGTCATTTAACTCTCCTCCCCTCCTTTTTTTCTTTCTCCCAGCAATACAGCTCATTCCAAACAGACAAACTGGAATGCAGCCAGGTGGGAAACTGGCGATCCAGCCCTGCAGTGAACGCTGCCACCATTCAAGAACAAAACTTCCATTCAGAAAACAGTGAACTTTTATATGCCCCGTCATATAGCTTGCCTTTCTCTTACCATTATGGACACTTCCCTGTAGATTCTCATGTCTTTGGTAGCAAAAAGCAAATGCTACCTTCTAAGTTCGGACAGTCTCAAGGAGCACCTTGTGAAGTGGCACGATTTTTCTTGAGCACGCTGCAGGCAAATGGAGAATGCCAATGGCATTATACCAACTCCTTGGTACCCAACAGCCAGTCTCCATCCAAAAATCTTTCTGATCAGCCAGTGAACATCGTCCGGCATAATCTTGCACAGAGTTACGAAGGTGGGTGTCACTTCAAAAAAAAGAAAAAAAGAAAAGAAAAGCTGTGGGGTGTCTGGGAAAGATTTGTAATTGTAGTTTGAAAATAGGAAATACAAGAGGGTTAGGACATGCAGAAAACCAGAAACAATGAAGTATAACATCCAGTATGTTTATAGAATTTACATGTTTATCCCAGTGTCCTTTACCATAAGCACTTGATTAGAAATACTATCAAAGCATCAGTTGCAAAAATGTATCCACCAGAATCACTTTTAGAACAGGGCAGATATACCATCTCCTTTAATACTGGCATAGTTTGTTTTCATGCTTTGCACTGGCAGACTGTCTGGGGGCAGAATTACTCAGGTAAGTTGTTGCTGCAGTCAGAAAGAAACAAATGTACTTCAGTCCACGTACGGAAATTAAAATAAACATGATCTATTCCCATAAAAATTGAAGGTTGCCCTTCCTGAATATGAAGCCTTTACCTTACAGTTACTACAATGAATGACTAAATGAAGTGCACTGTCTTCCTGCTTTATTTAAAATGTTTTCAGTGCTCCTTCCTGGTAGGAACTGCATCATCTCTCTATACAGATGGTCAGCTCAAAACTTTGAAGGAAACACTGAAGACATTGACTTCTCTGACATGGCAACCTATAAGAAATACCACTGCAAAACTATAAAGTAGAATGTAAACAAGCTGAAAATACACTTTAATCCTTAGATTTCAGATACATTACATCTATCACTGTTGATGTACTGTTACAAAGTTAGAGGGAAGTATGCCTTTCTTCTAACTTGGTTACAGATGGGATGTAGAAAGCAATAGGGAAAAAAAAAAGTAGAAAAGATAGGCTTAAAATTCTTTAAGTATATGAAGAAGCTTTAATTCACTTAGGGATGTGACATTAGATATCCTCGATCCGAAGGGGGTATGTGCAGATGTTTAAAGCTGAGCTTGATACATTGGACAGAAGTAGGTATCAGGCGCTGAAAGTCTCTCCCACAGAAGCCTGAGTCCAGTGTTTTGTCCTTCATAGAACCATTTGTCCTCACCCAGCTGACTGGAATATAATACTTTATTGCTCTGTATTTGGATTGAAAATGGGCAAGACTGAAGCTCATATAGTTTAATGCTGTTTAAATGTATTTTCTGAGCCCATGCTCATCTAATGTGTTGGCTTCATTTTGTTGCTGTTGTGGACTGGGTGTAAAAAGGAGTAGCTTTAGCCAACAAGTAAGAGATGGTTTAGAAATGATTTTGTCCTTTCTAAAGATGTCATAACCTTGTGGAAAAGAAAAAGGTTATATCTTTGTGGGTAACCCTTATTAGTATAAGGGTTAAAGTAAATTTCCCCCAGCTAAGTTTGCAGGAACAAAACTATACTAGGTGTACTGAAGTCAGCCAAGATTTTCTTCTCTGCTTCCAAACTAATAGATGACATGAGACTGACTGAGAAAGTAGATCCACCCCTTGCTGGTCAGACCCTTAGAATGGATGTAGAAACAGCCTGTTTGGGGAACAGGGTCTATAATATAGCCATAACACTTGCAAGAAAGGCCCAGTGAGCATGGCAGCAGACAAGCAATTTACCATCAGTCAGTTAGTATGGGCAGATAATTCCTAATAAATATATGAAGTCAGCAGGATTCCTCAGGAATACCGTTAAATCTGTTTGAGAAGAAAATCTCAACAAAAAATTGTAAGCAAATACTGGCATTTTTCAGTTTCATAATACATGCATACCTTCACCATTTTCTTGTGAACAGGAAAATGGAGTTGTCACACCAGCAATGATTTCCTCTGATTCTGCTTCTTCTACTTAAGCCTCTGTTGCTTAAGTTGGAATATGTGGGTTCTTTTTTTGAGCAAGGATATATTTTGAAGGATGTTTAGTTGTTGGGCATTTGATGAAAAATGACTATGTACAATTAAATCTCTGGAAGATCACTTACAATAGGACTATTTAGGAAGGAAGAAAGGAAAATGGTGAAACTCAGGCCTGGTAAGAGATCATTTCTGGAGTTCACACAAACAATGTATGGGGATGGGGAGGAAAAACGGAGCATCTTCTGCATACAGAGGATTTATCTCTGATAGCTCCAGAGTTTGTTTCCCCTGGGGTAGAATTAACCCTGTTGTACTTTTGATGAGACTGTGGCAGAAATCTGGACCTTTGCAAGTGACTTTCTGCTTTGAATGGAAAGGGGCATCTGATCTTCCTTACACTGTCAACTGCTGCTCTTTCCAGTGGTTCACTGAAAAATTGACAGCCAGTAAGCTTCAAAGCAGAAAGGATCTGCTTAGCGTCATTCTCTTCAATCCAAAGGCAATGCCAAATATAACATCTGGCAACCGGGTTGGATGCTGGGGCTATTCTGCATCACATCCATAGAGGCATCTGCCAAAAATGTCATAGGCCAGAGACATTTTTCACTATGGAAAATACTTTCTTTTGGAGAGATCAGAGATTTTAAGATTATCATGCCAAGCCATCAAAGTTCTGGAAAAGCACGTAGCAGATAAAACTGCCTGCAAATCAGATGCTGCTGCCTCAGAATCTGGTTTTGAAGCTTCTTCCACTTCTTTCCAGCTGGCCTAGTCATCAGAAAAGAAACTCTCTTCAGAGAAGGAAACCATCTTCTCAGTCAGGGACGTTCCCTTTGTGCACTTGAATGGATACATTACTGCTGTAGATACCGCGGCATCCATGCTACTCAGTAATGAAATTCTGTACTATCTGTGTGAAGTTTAGTCCCACAGTTCATGTCATAGTTCAGGAAATCCTGAAGAATACTAAGGAAACGTGTGAAAAAGTTCCCCTCTACCTTCCTCCTCCACAAACCAGCTCCCAGGTTTAGCCTTGGACTACTGGAAGCAATATATGACAGCTTCATTGAAAAATATAATCCACTAATGGCAAAGAGGTCTTGAAGATCATTCAGTCTTACTGTTGTTTTTGGAGGAAGAATAATGGAGAAATTAGTATTCAGACCAGGACTCAGCACAGATACTGGGCTGAACTAAAAGATGTGTTTTTCATGGGCATGGACAGCATTCAGGTCTGTTGCATTTTTGCATAATTTGACCCAGTGGAGTGCCAGTGTGCCTCTGTGACACAGCTGGAGCATGACCAGGGCAGGACAGAGGCTCCGGTCATTGGCCTTTAGCAAAGCTCGGAGTGACAAAGAGTAATGGCTCCTCTTCCCAGAAGGCCCTGCCCTACAGAGGACTAGGAAACATACTGAAACATCATGGGCTATGTATAAACAGTCAAGTGCTGGTATGTTGTCTTCTCAGAACATGTAAAACCTGTCAGGAGTACACTGTTTTGTGATGAATGCAGATCACGAAGCCCAAGAAAAATTATGCAAGACAAAGCATGCATGTGCAGAGATTCAGCTATGTTCTAAAAATGCACATTTTTAATAGATAAGATGCAATACCCTCTGCTGATGACTGCATACCTTTTAGATGAAGATCAGTGCAAAGTATCAGTCTTTCTTTGCTTTAAGCTTGTTTAAGATGCCTTTCCTTCATTTTTATTGAAATAGATGGGACAATGTGAAAACTCTTGGTAGAGCAAGGCATATCTGAGAATAAAGTATCTTCTGCAAGCATTCTTCCCATACTGCACACCATTGTACTTAGATGTACTATGTAAAGGTGAGGAGGGAATGCTCCTGCCTGCAGCACCAAGTTGCACAGACTGCTCTAGTGTACTGTATCTATGACTAGACATGTTTCAAACAGAGACCAATGCCTGCTAGAGTGGCTTACTGTTGCCGTTTGGGTGGTTGGACACTGAACTCTGAGCGGGCTGCCAAGTGAGGAGAGCTGCCATCTCCAGATTTTCCCTCAACTTGCCCAAGCTGCACCCAGTGTGCAAGAATTAGTAGAAACATGATGCCTGGTAGACCGAGTTGACTAGTGCAGTTGTAGGCTGCTGTGATTGGAGGCAGTAAGAAAGAAAGTGAAAAGGGCATTTCAGAAAGCTACTGTCACTCTGGTATGATATACAACCTTAGACATGCACTATAGCTACCTCCCTTAGCATAGCTGAATTGCTCTGGCAGAAGAGCGATCTGGAAAGCATCCCAAATTAATGCACTGACATCAGTGGCTGCAGAGCGTTTTTCAGTGGTGGAGAACGTGCAGTAGGTGTGGGATCCCCATGCACCTGCTGAGGCAGGTACTCTGTCAACTGCCCACTTGTGAGATGGGTGGAAGCAGTCTGAGGATAGTGCTCTTCTGTAGCAGCACAGCACAGCTGATCAGCTTTCTATTAAATTCTGCATGAGAAAACTCACCGGGAGGAGTTTTTCCCAGGGCCTGCTTAGGCTTTTGTCTGCAAAGGAAGACAAAAGCAGGTTTTAAAAGTTTTTACTCCAGTAACTGTTCTGAATGCGAGCAGACAAAAACTACTGTGCTCTGTTGCACTGAAAACACGACTGGCTTAACTGTCTGCTTTAACTCCACAAATGTGCTGACAACTTTAATGGAAGCCTGCAAACAATTAACCAGTGACACTTACCTTCTTCCTCAAGGAAAGAGATCAAAACCATGTTTGAGAAATAGAAAAGGATAGAACAAAATGGATAATATCCTATAAATCAAGTATGCAAATTACTTCTTGCTACTCGGAAGACAGCCATCAACCCAGCAGAATATGAGATCACAAAAATGAAGATAACGAGACCGGGCCCTTTGATTGCTGTGAYGCTTTAGCTTCTTACAAGTGTTAGCTCTAAAAATGGAAAAGGACAATTTCCAGTTCATAGATTAGACCAGAGCCAGCAGGTAAATAGTACTCTGCCCTGCAGTAAGAGAACAAACCCATCACTCCTTTGAATGTAGTGAGTTTAGGAAAACACCAAAACAAGTATACCAGATCAGTTAAATCGTATTAGTTATACTTCAGTAACTCCCAGCATGGATACTTATTTTACGGTAAGAATGCCAACTGTGGAGTTACACTGTCATAGCATAATTATAGTAGTAAAATTTCCAAGTTATACTCAAGCATGTGGCTGAACCCATTTTGATTTGTGATCTAAGAGGTCTGTTTTTCAACAGCTGTCGAGAATTCAGTTCACTTAGGACTGCATGTACTTCTTGGTACAAAATGTATACACAGAAATTAAAAACAATAACTTGAAAGGTTGTTGTTTCTCAGAGGGTGGTGGGTTGATCCAGGAGAAATTGGATACAGATTCCAGTTTAAATTCTGATATTAATTAGGTGGTGCAACTCCCTCAAAAATTAATGAAGCTGTGCATAAAAAAAAAGGTACAATTAAGCTATTTCTGCTTTCTCTGTTATACATGAAGGCTTTGCCAGTCTACTGTAGCACAGGAAATATTTAATTATTAGTGGGTACGGTTATGTCAGCAATCACTACTGGGGAACTCCAAAACTTTTAAGATGTTGAATAAAATTTCTAGAAAACCAGAAAATCCCATTTTCAAAAGGCACTTAGGTGGTCAGGACTTGCAGTGAGCATGACACAAAATGGCGCTTAGTTTTAATTTGAGAAATTTGGTAAGTGCCACATTTAACCTTTAATGTAAAATTTTCAAATATGTCAAGTACTTTTCAGCTCCAGTAATATAACTGTCACACTGTGCATACAAGATAGTACAAAAAAATTAATACTCACCTAATTTTAGCCATATGGGATAGGAGTAAAATAGTGTTTTTTTTCTCTTACCATTTATAGATAGGACTGTACAAAAAGGAAAAGCTATGTGAGCCAAGTAGGAAGCGATAAAAAAATTAAAACTGTTAAATGAGTTTAGCCACCATGCAGAGACTTTAGAGAAAAGTAGCCAATTACTCAACATATTTTAGAAGAAAAGCCTGAATAGTACTCCCATATTTGAACTTAAACATTTTCAGCATGTATATGTTGTAGATTATATTATACATATAATTTTATTATATATTACTATTACCTCAAAAGCGGAGGTGCAGAATTATTCAAGAAACTTTTCTGTTGTTTTTCAATGGGGGGTTTTAATATCTGATGCTAGTTTTTCAAAGAAACAAAACAAAGTCTTCAATATGACACAAGTCAGTGTCTAATACTATATACTTTCTTCACTTTCTTTACAAGGTCAAGAGTCCAATATATGGAAGGATGAAACCTGTTTGACCATAAACATTACATTTAGTAAATGTTACTTTTCCTTTGATAAATCATTTGTGGAGTTACAAAGAGAGCTTGCTAAAGTCCATGATTTTTGACAGCAAGCCACATTTCAAAATATTTAAATCTTCAATTAATTTCCTGATTTGACCATATTAATAATGACAGTGATTTTTAATTATGCAGTCAAACAACAAGTGGGCATCTCACATAGTAACACGGAAAACATTTTCAGAATTGCTCAGCACTAACTGGCCTTCTGTATGTTTTTTGACTTTTCAGTACTGCCTTAAAGGGACTTATCCAAAGCCACTGAGGCAAATGTGAATGTCTCTGATGACTTCAGTGGGACTTGGATCTGGCCCAAACCAAATGGGTATTAAAGTTCAGTCATAAAAAGCGTCAGTCTCTAACTATTATATGAGTGCCAGTTTTCAGTAATTAACACGTTTTCTCTTTCCTGCAAGTGCCCATATCAAACAGAAGATACAGCCAAGATGCTCTATCTGACAGCTTTACAAGCTGCATGGCACCCATGCCAGGCAGCAGATACAAAGAAGAGATGTATGATTCCAGCATCATGAAACCCAACAAAATAGAAAACAGGATTCAGCCATCTCACCATCTCATTAAAGAAGAAAACAAGTTAGCTTTTAACAGAGACCTACAAGAAAAAATGAGCATTAATGAAAGTTCTTTTTCAAACTCAATAGCTAATTCCTTGCTGCCAAAATCTGAATGTTTCCAGTCTAAAGCTATAGGACAATTAAGTCATCTGCTGCCAGTGCCCTCRGTATATGAGCAAACAAGAAGGATTTGTATGAAAGAACCCAAATATGGGCATATTAGTCATCATGCCACAAATCTAGATGAACTGGACAACGATGAGAGAATGGCTGTAAAGCTTGATCACGACTCTGAAAGTGAATGTGTGATGGATGTAAGAGCCTCTGGACAAGTTCCATTTGTGCTTCTAAACTATCACCATGTTCTAGCCAAACATGGTACATTTCAAACTTCATCATGTACAGCCGCAGGACACACAGGAGAAAATTATGGATACAGTTCCGAGGAAGTAAATACATTTATTTACAAAAACCAAAGCCCTTCATCAGCTGCTTCTCCAGAAAACCACAAGGAATCTGCACTACCCCATTATATTGGAACTTCTGTAATAATAGCCAATGGAAGGTGACAATAATAGTAAAGTATTTACTTTTAATTAAGAAGCCAAACTGCAATGATTTCCAAAAAGCATGAGAAAACATGGTTACATTTACTGAGCATAGCTGAAGGTCAATGAGGGACTGACTTGTGTGCTCCTGGCAAGCCATGTGTAACAGTACCTTGAAGGTCAGGAAAAAAAATACATCTAGCTTCAGTGCTTCGTTGTCACAGATTAAGCTCTGGTGCCAGTGAGAAGATGTGTAACAGATCTTATTTTTGTTATTTTATAGTGTGCAACAAAATTAAATGATAGGTGTTATATGCAGAGATTTATATGCAGAACTTCTTTTCCCTTAAGCCCTACTTTCCAAAATACTTTCAAGATTTTTTTTTTATCATTACCATACACTATACACTCTAGTTTAGATATTTTTTGAYAAACTGTGTGAAACCTTACATCAACTCTCCATCCATGTGTTAAACATTCTGACAAATGAACTTTGTTTAGAGTGGTGATTTTAGTATCCATGATACAGAACTAAACAACTCAGTTTGGAAAATGCTTATTTATTAATTATCCAAAAGTTGTTTTAACTTTAAATTTGATTTATTTAACATAGATTTCAGTGTTCAGAGATTGTTGGCATCACCATTCATCTTGACAAGAAATGATATCATGGTAGATTAATACATATAAAGATACATATTAAGAGGTTACAGGTCTTGACATGGCAAACTGGTGAAAAGTACGTAGCAGGAACTGAAGACTATTCCCCTTAAAAATGTTGGAATAAGAAAAAGAAACTTCTAAAAAGTTTGTGTCAATGACTATTCTAGGAGAAGACTGCAGTTTTTCAAAACAGCTAGTCAAAAATACATCTTGATAATAACACCAGAAATGTTTTCTTTACAGTCCAGGGTATAAAGAACATTTATGTTCTATTTTAAACTTACTGGTAGTGTTGTGAAGTTTGAAGAGTTCAGCTTTTAACACACTGGACTTCCTTAAGCATAAATCTCATGGTCAACACAAAGGTAAGATTAATATTTGACTGACTCATGCACTTCACAAATAAAGCCAGTGGATAATCTGAATATGAAAAGTCATTGCACAACCACAAAAAACAGATTGCACAGATTGAAGGAAACAGAGAACAAATTGAAGGAAAGCAGAGTTTGAGTACATCGACTGAACACTGCACACATCTCAATTTGCACCAATAAATTGTAGCAAGCAAAACGTATACAGCATGCATTTAAATTTTTGCCAGCATATTAGGAATAGATTTTTCCCCTCCTTTTTTTACTTCTTTGTAAAGTTTACAAATCAGGAAATGAGGAGACGTATGGATCAACGTGTGTTTTATCGACAACAGTCAGTCCACTTTTTGTCTTTCAGCCACTTCCCCAAATACTCTTTTGGGGCTCTTGATAAAAYGACGAATGACTCCCTAAATAATATGTGTAAACATCAACAATTACAGCATCGGAGTCAGAGAATATTTTACAGGAAGGCTATTGTAGATCTGACTCAGCTGTATTCAGCTCTATTTCTTAGCCCAGTTCAAGGCTAGTTTACATTTTACAAACTTCCTCTCTCTTCTCAGACTCTCTGTAGGAGTCTCTCTCTAAATAAAATGCTTACCTGGCTTGTGCAATATGGAAAAATACTTCCTCATGGATTGCACCTTGACAGATAAAAATACTTTAATGGATGTAATGAAATACACACATTTTTTTAATTACACATTTTCTGTCTCTATATGCAGCAATAAAATGCAGTTACCTCCTTGCATGTATGAATATTTATTGTTATGAGTAAACAAATGCTTTTAAAACATATATTTGAAATAGTTTTCAGTATTTTTATTGCTTCCAATTAAAAGGCTAACAGAAAAACTATTATGAAGTAAAATTGATACAATACACTTGGAAGTTCATAGTTGTCTGACTTTTTCATTTGCTAAAAAAGCCACAAAGGTATCTTTCAGGATAAGTATCAACAAAAATACCTACTCATCCATTACCAGAATACTGAATTTTTAACAAGGCAAAACCAAACCAACATATTCAGTATAATTGCACTCTATGGTTCTTCTAAAGCTAGAGAAGGTAGCAGATCTAAAGAAATGTTATGAGTGAATTTATTATCATTCTGACTTTAAAAAATTGAAACGATGAGACGCAGAACTGTTTTACAGTGCCTTTAATAGCCTTCCCAACCAGTGTTACTAGTAAATGGACCTGACTTACTTACTTCTTAAAAGATACAATTATGCTAAGACTCGTATGTTAATTTTGTTAAATTAAGAACATGCCCTATAAAGGACTAACTGACATTGTCTGCATCATTAAAAAGAAACCTGATGCATGACTCTTTCATACTACACTTTTCTTTATGCTTTATTAGTGGTATTGCTGCACACAAAGACAAAGTCAGTCTGGTGTATTTTTCTGTTCTTGTAAGTACGACTCATTATAAAAACATGTTTTCAGGAACATACAAATTTGGCTTCAGTTAAAAAATGTCACTGATATTTTTCAGTAAAATACCACAAAATATTTTCCGGTGTCTACCTTGTTATTCACACTTTCAGGCTTTATCCAATGAACATGAGTAAAGGAGGTGTTCCATCATTCTCCCACAGATGTTTTATAGTATACGATATTCAGATACATGAATTTTCCCGGTTAGGAAATAATGAATCAGTTATGCATTCACATATGATAATACAGAGTAGGYTTCAGAAAAGATTTGTGATTAAAAAAGTGTGTGAAACATTTTTCCTGCCATTCCAAAATAGAAACACCAACTGCATATTCACATCTGGAATGTGAGTAAATTATATTAAGAGAAAAACATGAGTTCAGACATAGACTTTTAGTCAGTTAAACTACAGATGTTCCTAGTATACACTTAATGCAGCATGTGGTACAGCCATTGACAGCAGCAATGTTTTTAATAATTGGAAAAAATTATGTCATGTAAGTGGAGTGTGAATTGGAATACGTTATGAAAAGTAACCTCATTTCTCTCTACCATACTTATTTGAGCCACAGATACCTTTATCATGTGACTTGATAGGATATTAAATCTTAGGGGAGTTTAGGCATAGTAAGTAAACGATATGGACAGAGAGAGAGAGAGAGAAAGAGAAAGAAAATTTTTCTAAGAAGTAAAGTTGGAAACATTAATCTTGTATTGATGTCTCAAAGTTTTTATCCTATTAACAGAAACTCTGCAATGTAAATAAGGTGATAAGGTAACAGACTTCTCCCYAGATCACAGTAGCTCTGAAGTTTCAAAAAAGTTATTTAAGTAATTTAATGAAATTAAGCACAGTGGACGATAGGTTTAAATTCCGAGAATATATCACTGAGGTAAAATGAAAATGCTATTTTTATGAATGGGATACCTGCCAGAATATGGTATTTCTCTAAAAATCACAAAACATGACACTAAGTATTTTTTCAACCTTTCAGTTTTACTTCAAAAAAAAACACAGAGAAAAACTTATCATTCCATTTTTTTCCTGAACATTAGATTTTGCTTTTTTTATATGATGCAGGTATGAGCTATTTGGCAAATGTAGGTGAAAAAGCACGCAAAACAACCAACCTATTAATGCTCAGAATTATATATGTATTCCCTAAAAATGTAAAGCATTTTTGCTTATTTATTATGTAAAACAAAACTGTTAAAATATTAATAAAATCCTGTAGCCAAAGGAATAATGAGTTTGATTTCTTCTTAAATATAAAACATAAAGTTTCAGTAAGAATAATAGATGTTGTATTTTGAAAATTTATTTAATTTGTAATAAGATATTTGACAGTTTATGTACTATAAAATACAAGGATTTAATTTATTCTATTTTAGCCACATTACATTTTAAAGGAATAGTCTTGGAGGACTGATAATAACCCAGAGTCACTAATGAAACATGCCAATGCAAGATGTCCAAACACAAGATCAGTTTACGGTTCTTCACGGCAGTTCTTTTTTCTGTATTGTTTATTGCATGACCACAGTCTGCTGAATGCCATCATTTTTGTTCTCTGTTCTTACCGCAGTCTACATTAATTTCTTTGGTGTCTGAGCAGTGATATGCATCACGACAATAACTTATGCATGCAAATGCTGCTATCAAACCAGCTCCCCCCAGGAATCAACTCTCTGTAGCACAAATTGTTTTCATGCCAGATATCAAGCTGCATTTCAAATTTTTTTTACATAGCTATCATATATTCCCAAGTAGTTGTAGAGAGGACTTTTTTCAAGACTGCCGAAGTCTTGCAGCTGAATTAGAGCAAAGAAATAAAAGTTGTATTAAATGCTTTAATACTATTTCCAGATAACAGCCCTTGAAATATATTATATTTGCTAGGTATATATTTAAAAATGCTCTGAAGTCTTATAAAACATTTTAATAGTCATAAGATGTACAGCTTGAACTCTTAAATTTAAGTATATTATAATAAACTTTTTTGAATTTTTGGAAACTGCATTGGTTCTGTCTGGACACAACCTGCTTAATTTTTCTGAATGCAGACACAAGCCAATGCACCCTGCATGCTCTGCAGGAGTTTTCCTATCAATAAACAATTTCTATAGATAATTTCACAATTTGTAAAAACTGAAGTCACAGAAATATGGGCGCCATGGTAGATGATCTTTGAAAGCACTTCATCAAGAAAATAGTTTAAGACATGACAGCCTCACAATGAAAGAGGTGTTTTACTAATTTAGACATTTTAATAAAATTAAAAATTTTCAGTGCATTACTTCTGGGTCTGGAGTTGTCTGATTCTCCATAGCTATGTCCAGAGACTGTTCTGCACCACATTTGTCTGTCTTACTTAAAGAATAGCAATAAAAATGATTTTCATAGCAAAATGTTGTGACTTCCTGGGTGTGCCAAGTTTGGCACAAAAAGAGTAAGATTACTGGCTGTCTTCCCCATATACCTTAAGGTGAGTGTGGTATAAGAAGGTTCATTGGCTTTCTTGACATTGACAGCTGCTAGTCAGAATGACCTTCTTCAGCTGTTCTGTCTAAAACAGGAATTTTCTTTGTAAAGTTCTTTGGTACATCTGAAACAAAAGTCAGGTTTCTAACAAATGTTTCATCCAACTCGAGGTTCTTTCCTCTCCAATAGGTAGTTTTATACACACAAGGATAGGCCACTAACAAGTGTAAAGGCAAAAGTGGTATACACCATCTAGCTATGCTCTGACATGTCCACACTTAAAATGTCCACACGTCCAGTTCTCATTTACAGAAAGGAAATAAAATGCTAAATTTTTTTCCAATGCAAATTTTTTCAGAATAATCTTACAGTTTAAAATAAGAATAAAATATGCTTTTCATTAAAAAGGCTATGAAGAAATTCAAAAAGGAAAGATAGCAGCTATGAAAGATTGCAGCATTTTACTATTAAAAAAATAAATTGGCCTGCTGTTCAGACACTGACAGCCAAGTAAAAGTTTTGCAGGTACTCCATTTTGCCCTTACACAAGGGCATGTTTTATCATTTCTTCCCCATCATCCTTCTACTGTACCTGTCCCTAGCACAGGGAGAGCATGTTTTAAGAAAACAATACAAATCAAAACCTGATGCATGACCTGGTCATTAAAAGACATCTGTACAGGCACTCATCACTCTATCTGGAAGCTGAGTGAAAGCAAAGGTCTTTCCTACAGGCATATCCTACTGTACCAAAACAGAGAGTTTCAGCTGCACATTTCAGATTGAGACACAGATCTAAAACTTCTTAAAACTCTGTGGTGGGGAAAAAAACATACCTGAACTATGCTTTCCACAGCTGACCAGCAGCAGCATGCATTGCTCATAAGCTGTTTGAAGGTAAAAGAAGAAAAGAAGTGAAACTGTACAAGGAAGATATATGTACCCTTCTGCATATCTTCCTTGTGTGTCTTCATTTCTTTTCTATTTTTTCCTCTTCTACTTTTTCCGATATACAAAAACAGGGTCTTCTTTGTATTTAAACTTTATTAACACAGACTCAAGTTTCATTTGATTATAACATGCATCAATATTTGACTCTGAAATAAAGGTAGCTGCCAAAAATTAACAGCCCAAAGCAGTTTTGAAATTAAAATACATTTTCCTTTTCATCAGTATCTGGTGGGAAAAAGCAAAAATGGGTGTTCATGCATATTATTTTAACTAAGCCAATTAACAGCTGTTTACGCTTCACCACAAATGTCTATGAAATGTTGCTGCACAGTCTTGTATGCTGCAGACCACCGGGGACAAGGAAACTGCAGGGGAGAGTCAACCAGGCATATACAGAAACATACTGTCATATGGAGCCTAAAATCCTATCTATAATAGGAACAACTCAATTTCTTTCTTGCTGCCAAATTGCCTAAACCCCAGTATGTAAGGATTACTCTAAATTACCATTACAGACTAGCTTCCTCGCTTTAAGACTTCTTGACTTTGTAACAGAAACAATCCACTAACATGTCCAGGTTGTTTATGAGGTGAACTTTAGCTTAACAACTCATTTCTGGCTAGCAGACACAAGTGTTTTGTGGAGACCAATTTGGCCGTTCCACCTTCTGTGGGGACAAGGTAATGATAACAACCGAAACGAAGCTGCCCACATCATGCCTACGATGCACCTTTCGTTTGTGGAGAATTGTGTGAAGTCAGCGCTCTGGTGACGAGTGTGTTGCTGTGAATTCACTTTCCCCGGGAGAAAAACCCAACGAGCCGCCTGTCCCGCGGAAGCTCGCGCTTGACCACGTGGTGACGCTTTCCAGGCAGGGCCAGCCTGGTATCCCCACCCCAAAGTGTGCAGCAGCCCAAAGAGCAGCCTCTTCTCCGGTCAGGAGATGTTAAAGCTCTTGCCTCTAATGGCCAGCGGCATGACCAGCTGCCCTGCTTTGGGATACAGCGTGAAAACCGCAACAACGGAAGAGAACTGACACAGGTAACTACATGCTTTGTCTTTTCCACTGTAGTGTTTTTTTATGGCAGGGATCTTGAAAGCAGCGCATTTTCTCTTGTTTTAATCTCTTAACCTCACTACTATTACAGCAGAATTACTAGTGAATTCTCAGCCATTACTCTGCCCTCCCCTGACTGGGGAACCTACAAAAACCTGGGTAAGGGCATTGCAATCAAGTGATACACCAGTTACAACCTCCAGTGGGCAATTCTTAAAGGGGCTAAAGCCTCTTGGAAGACTATGATTCAAAGGAGATGTGAGATGATTTATTCAGATCCAATTGACTAAGAACAGCACAGTACAAATAAATTTGTATAAATAACCACAGTTCTTAGGTGCTGACTGAAAACTCCCCAAACACACACAGCAGCCAGGACAGAGGTGCAGACCTGAGATCAAACCATGGGATGGAAAGCTGTTATACAGGCCCACATGGAGAAGAACCAAATTAGCAAGGCTCTAAAGATTTTTTTTTCTTAGACCTGAATCTGAAAAAAGAGAATGTTAAGCCCAGTAATTCGGAAATATATGATGAGCTCTTTCCAGTCCACCATGGACAACTCATAAAACAGAATTTACTTAAGAAAAAATATAGAAAAAAAATTAAAGATTGTACTGCATTGTGCTAAAACACAATAAAAACACACAGACACATTTTGAAAATGAAACATTTAGCTACACTTCAGTTTCTTAAATACAGTGCGCAAATGAACAGTAAGTTCTGTTCATTGCAAAGTATTCCTTTGCAATCAGATTCCTGTTAAAGAACAGATGCTTACAAAGAACTGCAAGGTAAATGTTTTTTTAAATTACTATGGAAGAATAAAGGTCTTCAGCAATGAGGTAATTACCTTTTCTTAAACTGTTGACGTTATCTGTGTCAAAGAACAGAGATATCAGAAATGAGAAGAAAAAAAACCTATCAAGCCATAAGCTACCCTTCCCATCTTTAAGCAAGTTTAGCTGCATGGTGCCAAATACTAAGGAGCTGCCTTTTGCACTGTCAACTCCGAGGACTATGAATGCTTTGGGATTATGAGGTTTTTCAGCATGTCAAAAGAGTTGCCATCTGGGTGCACAGACTCTATGCCTTTGCCTTCTTCATGAACTTGAAGAAATCCACAGTCATCTATCCCGACTATCCACGCAAGTGGGCCCTCCTCACTGTGGAGACGGACTTGCTTACCACTGCAAATAAAGAGAACCGGGCAGTTATGGGTTAATTGGATGAGACTGCACAAACAACTAAAAATAGTGTAGAGGACTACTGTCTAGCAGAATACTTTTATTTCTCATTTCACTGGTTCTTTTGGTTTTTCAAGAGCATGTTTTATTTCCTGCTTTAATTTCTTTCTGCAGAATTAACGGTTAATCCAAATTGTCTACTTTTTTGTAAAGACATGAATACAGCAACTCCATCATTAGCTACACAAATCACTCTCAATTCCCTTTGTTTCAAGCTGATACATGTGAAATACCTAGAAACATTCTTTAACCTATGCTGGCACGTTAATTTTACTATGTGCTATTTTTATTCACCCCTACAAAATTACATCCTACTTAGGAATATATTTTAATTAAGTCACTGCTTCTGAAGGCAATCTCACAGAATATTCACAATGAAAGACAAAATATCTATGAGTTATTTCCAACTTTCTTAAAAGAAAGTTAGAAAAGAACAGAAAATTACACTTACCTGTGTACCCAGTACTTGTAGTAACGGTGAAGAACTCCATTGGGCCCTTTCTCCTGAAAAATATCTATTAGCCTCTCTAGTACAGTTACAGTTCTTGCAATAAGACAGTCTGCAGTTAAAGCCTTCAGTTGTGTCCCCTCTTCCTTATTGTATTTTGTGATGAGATCATTGATGCATATGGTGGGGTTGCTGTTATTCACATTAAATCCAAAGCCTGAGGAAGACAAATCAAAAGAACAGGATAGAAAATGTTCATTCTTCTGTAAATGTGAATATTTTTTACCATTAAAAAGTTAGTACTTTTTTCAACTAGTTGATGCAATGATCACTAAGGATATTTCCAGTAAATATTTTTCTTCGCTCTCTTACATGTCTGAACCTTCCTAAAAGCATAATTACAAATCACAGTCCAGATTTTGTGTGTTTCTTGTCCTTAAAATGCTTCCTCAGAATTGTAGAAGCAAAACCAGTGCAGTCCTTTCAACAAAACACCATCCTACCAGTGAAGTTTTGGAAGAAGATAACTGGTAACTTGCATGTTGGTTACATGTTGGTTGGCAACATCGAAGTGGGAAAACTTTTCATTTGCTGATAGGTAATTAGCTATTTGAGAGCAAATCACTGACCATATTCTGAGATGGAGTTTTATCTTTCAGTCTAAAATCTAATTAAGAGACCTTTCTGTTTACTACAGCTAGCTGATTTCATTTTCTGAAAATTAACCCTTTTTACCCAGCTCACAAGCCTTGTTTGTCTTGCTGTGAAAAGCCTAGAAGATTTAAGTTTGCGGAGTAAGGCTCCAGTTTGCTTAATCTATTTTACCACAGCATATCCTTTAGAAGCCTCAAGTCTCTCACTGAGATTTCTCCAGCTAGAATAATGTTGGCGAAACGCCTTTCTTATTTAAATATGGCTCTTGGGGCCTTTTTTGCAGTCTGCTGAAACAGGCTTTGAGGGATATAAAGAAATATACTGTATTATCTGTTTGACCTCAGACATTTTGGATAAAACACCAGCTCTGTCAATCAGGTTCAGACATACCACACCTTCCTCTGCAGGAAGATCCACATGGACTGTTTTGTAAATTTGGTATTAATGAGACTATTCATACAGAGAATTAATTCATATTAATTATGAGAAGGTTCTCTTCAGTGAAAAGGAGTTTTTCATTTTTAACTCATCAGATAAAGCCTACAGAGAAAGCCACAGTGATATCAATGCCAATATATCAGTTCCACTGAAATCAGGGGAAGCGCATTATCAGAAAGAGACAAAGGAAATTAACTGGAAGAAAGAAAGTGCCATGCTAACAGATCACAACTCCACTGTTCACACTCCAATACAGAGCAAGTGAAGAAAGAATGACGGCGGTCATTATGCTGCGCTTTGTGCTGTCAGGGTGTGTTAGGTGGCCTTTGAGCCCACCTGCGGGCTGTAGCATCATGGCAAAACCGCCGAGAGTTAATTAGAAAAATATTAAGTGCTCAAGACCCTTAGGGCCTTGTTGCATTGCCTACTGGAGAAGAGTGAAAAATGCACATTTAGCACCGTTGATGTGGCTCTACATCTTCCAGTTCTAGGGCTAGCACAATTTTCATTAGCTTGAGCATCTGTGCACTGTTCTCCACTACATTGAACAGACATGTCTCTAGCTACCTGAGGAGGTGGGCAGAGCTTTTGTAGGTCGAGTATGTAGGCTCTGTCCCTTACATTCCACTTACGTTCGGCTACTTAGGTCCTTTCCGAATCTGCATTAATGAACTCTTCCTCTGGAAGTCCCCCAATAATTAAGATCTTAAAAAAAAAAATCTTTTWAAAAGTTTGAAAGTATGTGTCTTTTAAAAGAAGACAAGGCATGAGCAGACAGTCTTGATAACCCTGTCACTACAGAAACTGCATCATCTGCAAAGCCTGCAACACACGATAAGGTGAAAAGGCAGATGCCTTTCTGACTGCCCAGCACCTGCGAGGTCTAGGAGAGGAATCTGCATGACTGTAGAAAGTGGATGGTGCATCTGACTCATTTTTCCAGTTGTGGAAGTTTGATCTCATTGCTATAACTAACACAAGAGCTGTTAGATGTTATGAATCACCCACTACTACGCTCAACACCATCACTGAAAGGATGGAAAAGATCCTTGGAGTAATATGTGACAAAAAACTTTCAATCTTAGAAGCTACCAACAGCAAGTACGTTGATGAAAATAAATGTATGTCTTTGTATATACCTCAGACCTAACCTCACCAAGATGACTCCTATGGACATTAGAGAGAATACAAAGAGTAAGTATCCACTTGAATTTGAATATTTTGGTGTTTGTGCTATACAACTCTAGGTCCAAAGCCAAGATACAATATGCAGATAGATATTTGATCAGGTGAACTATTTTTTGAGCCATTTTTGCTTTTCTTGTGTTACCCTGTGATAAACTCAGGTTACAACAGGCTCTGGAAAAAGCATATGGAAGCAGTAAATGCCTAAAAGGGCACAGAGGGACTCTAAGTGTCTCTGTGCAACTTCCATGCTGCACTTGTAGATTATTTTAAAAATAGGGATATAACAATTAAACAGAAAATTTAATGGCTGAGAATGTTTCATAGAAGAAGGTGATGACTACTTCAGCTGTTTTGCTTGTTTGAGCCTTAAAATTTACACCATCTTGACAGAAACCGTATCTTGTCCACACTCTCTTTGCAAGATAATCTACTTATATACCGTGCTATGTTCAAGTGCAAAACAAGTACTATCAGCTTCTTGTTTAACCTTCTAGACTTGGTAAGGAACTTTCATTTATTTTTTTTAGACATAACACAGATAATTATTTGGGGGGACCAGGCCCTAGAGCTTCCTGTGGCAGGTTTCTGAGCACGTGTGGCAGATCTGTGCCTGCTGCTGGTTAAGGGAAAAATATTCCTTACCAAATAGCAGGCTGTTTATCAGACTTGAAAAAGGCAGAACAATGATAGAAACATGTCAATACTTATTTGTGCACTCGAACATCTTTCCCTGTTTTAGCACTGGGACCAGCTGGAAAATACATGCACAGTCTTTTTGAGACTGGCCTTGCTATCTTTTTGGAATTAGCCTTCTGGGCAGACTCTTCATCTTCAAAAAAATCCAAATAAATGAACAAACAGATCATCTTTCCTTGCTCCCTCAGCCTTCTCAACGACCTTGCAAATTTTACTTTTTCCGAGAACTAGAGAGAGAGTGACTAAGTAATCAAATCATTATTTCACTGCTGCTTCGCTAGCAATATTCCAATTTTTGGAAAGATAGCACCAGAAATAAGCTATGAACAAATTAAAAAAGGACCAAAGGAGAAATGAAAACATCAGTAACATGTATGTAGTGCTTTTCTTTTTCTTTGAAGCCTACTACACCAACCCAGATGCTTGCATTTAGGTTCTCCTTGTCAAGCATATGGAATTATTATGAGGAATTAAGACATTTACTGTTTGTGCTTTCTTTTGATTTAATATTGTGCTTTATTTCCTCAGGCCTTTGTCATTATTTGTTCTTGTCCTTATCATTTGAACTCATAAAGACATTAATGACAAATATCTTTAGAAAAAGCAGTATAAAAAAGCTTGAAAGTAGACATTTACCAATAAGTATATGAAATGTTGTTTCAGTAAGTGTAGAGTTTACCAGAACTCCGCCAAGCTTCATAAGATCGCTGTAGTAAATATCATTTGGCCATTTTACTCGCAGTTCTATATCCTAAAAAACCAAGAACACATACATTTAGAAACACTCTGCTCTCTGATATTGCCTATAAGAACATGGCTTATTCATCACTTTATATTCTATATTTTCTGTACCTCTTTGCCACACCAAATGTGATACTGCCAGCTCTTCATAATAAGAACCTATGTAAGTGTTCCCCAAGCATTACTGACCAAATCACGGTTACATGGTTACATGGTTTACTATGGAGCTGGCAGCTGTCAGAGAAAAGTGAGTATCTAGTAAAAAACCAATTATTGTAGATAATAATAGCTTAGAGCAACCAAAAGAGGGACCGAGATACTTATTAGAGACTTCCATCTCAAAACTGTAAGGTTTTGTAGAATTCATTTAATTCATTCATGAGTGCCTACTAAGGATTTGAAAAGATATATTCAAGAAAAATGAAAACTGTGGCAGYAATTATGGATCTGATAAACAATCAGAGTAAGTTCACAATAACAGCAACGCTGTATGTGAGCACCCTTGCAGGAACCAGACACGGAGACAATGACATCTTGAATTTCAGAAAGGAAATTCAGCAGACAGGAGAAATTCCAGTTCACAACTATGTAAATACTCCACAAACGTCCTAAAAATACTCACGCTTTCGGCAGCTATGCTCAAGCAACACCGTGGAGCTGGAAACATAAACTGTGCTGTATGACACCATTCCAGGGCAATAGAGAGGTTTTTGTTGAAACCACAGAACTGAACTGAACTTTGCACCAGCTACTTAAACACAAAAAGAAAGCAAATGTGCTTCCTGGAGTTTGAAAAACTGCATATGACTGTATCCCAAGAGGCAAATTATGGGAGGTGCTCCAGGACTACAAGAGTTGCATTTCCCCCTATTGTAGATTATGAAATCCCTTTACAGGATGTGTGAAAACTGCACCTGGGTCCATGGCTACTTTCCTGACAGATTTAAAGGCCAGAGAGGAGTCCATTATACACACAGTGACAGGAAACCCTAACCGATTTTGCTATCAAAGAACTCCAAGCGCGTATCACCAATTCATATTCATTACGGAAAACAACTTGACTCTTCACACTGCAAAAGCATTTACAGAGGACTCTTGAGACATACAAACTATCTCGCAGTTAAACAGCATTCTCAGTGTTAAGAGATCCTCTGGAGGCACCCAAAGGAGAGGTCACTATTCTTTCTGCAGATTAATCGCTATATCTTCAGTAGATCGTATTTAAGGAAAAACATACACCTCTAAGACACCAGACACTTAGAACTGCAAATGAAGTGACTAGCAAGCATGGAGAAGAACCAAGTCAATCAGGTATTTTCATGCCATAACCTTCGCAGCAGTGACCTGAGTTGTTTGCCACAAAACAGAGTGACAAGATAAGGTATTGCACAACTCTCAGTGTGTCAAAGAAATTATGAGAAGGTTACAAAATACAATGAGAACGGAGCATGTTCTTACTTTTGCTTACTAGAGAGAGATTTTTCTTGTTCTCAGAATGGGAAAGCAAAAAGTCCTCTGGATATAAGGCCTGCTTGCATTCATAGCACTAACATCTGCAAACAAAGCTTACTATTGAACCATCCGATTTTCTCGTTGAGAATCCAGAGCAGTGCTCAAGGGCCTCAGCTACAGCCTATTTAGAATTTGAACATTAATGACAGAAGACTTACAAATGACGACTGGCTGATAAACGAAGACACATGCATCTGATGCTTTTGTATGGAAATCCTGAAATGGACTTTGAGCATAATAAACCACATTAAAGTATGTTAAAGTAATATTCAGGTTCTGACCTACGCCCATGGAGGTATGGAAATTCGGAGCTAAGAATGAAACCTCAGCTGTAACAGCCCATAGTTTCCAGCTACTGCAGTTTGTATGCCATGTATGCTCATCTGAGATAAAGAAAAGCTCTGCATTACCCAGGTGTAAAGGGGAAATTTAGGCATTGAGTTTCAGATAAATCTTTGAGTTTCCTTGCTTTAACATAAATTTGAGTCCAGACCTGAACATTGTTTTAACCCTTCTCTAGGATTTGATTTCCTTTCTTATCGCAGAAAAAAAGAAAAGAAAAAAAGACTTCTCAACAATGACCCAGAAGACCTTCTTCTTTCCAAGCCTAGGGTGATGGGAAAATTATCAATAACCATATATCGGTTTCATTTACCTTTGTGATCACTAACAGCAGAATTYGGTCCTTTCAAATATCCTCTGAGACGATTGCTAGAAGAATTTTTAATGTGTGTTTCTCTATTGTAAAACAGATTCAATAGCTTTGTCTTGGTCATAACAAACTACTGGAAAGATAGCAAGTATCAAAATAAGTTTGGTAGACCCCAGGACATGTATTACTGATACATACTATTTTTATATTAATATTTAGTATGTCAGTCACATTTTTTCCTCTTGAATGGAATAAAATAAAAAAAGCCACAGTACACCAGGGTAGGCACACAGAAGCAAAAACACCTCAATTCATAAATTAACTCCTTCCCTCAGTTAGACTCTCATATTTTATACAACTAAGTCCTCTGTCCCTTCTATTTTAAATAGTTAAATTATTCACTCCTAGCCAAATATTTTATATTGCAAATTTTAGCCTGAAGCATTCTGTTTTTATAGTCAAGTCATGAAGAACTGAAGTTAGAAGGTTTTAATAGAAAGGCTGACAGACCCTAAACTACAGCAAAGCTACTGGGTGCCACTATAATAAAGTTCATGTGTAAATGTGTATAAGTCATTGATTTTGTGTAATATAGGAAACATATGCTTTAGTTAACTACTTCTGTAAAATACCAAAGTTTTATAGTTAGCAAATATTAGGAAATGGTAACATTAAAAAGGAGATATATGAGGTGAAGAAGAAGACTGGTTCTTCATTTTAATACTGATGACAGGACACCTGATTCCCTCTTGAGAGCAATACTCCTAACTTCTTGCTTTAGAAATCAGTTTTCAACCTTAAACAAGGGTTGGAAAAATTCTTTAAAAGGAATAAAGTGACCACTGAAACAGCACTACCAAAAAAAAAAGAACAGAAAAGGATTTGTCAGTTTTATTCATTTTCCCTCCTCCCTTTTCCTCAGCTCTTTCAAAAATCAAAACAAATTAACTCAATTGTTACACAAACCAAAATTAAACTGTCTTTACTGCTGAAGATGGAGTCTTAAGTTTCATCAGATTATGAGTGAAATGAGTGTAGTATTCTTAACCAGCTCGATAGGATACAGTATTCACCGTATGTACACTAGATCTCTTAATATACATAAACAACTAAGTATGAAGATTAAATTTACCACTATTGTTTACCACTGTATTAGTGCTGAAGAACTACATTATGCATTCGGTCATTCAACATATCGAGTTAAAATCTACATTTAATGGAAATGGAAACAGGAATTTTGACATAAATTAAAACAAGATACCTCATATCCTGGTATTGATCTAACTGATTCTACCACTGCCAAGGACACTAGATGTTGAATGAAAGGGATTCTCTGGCCCAGGTTGGAATAGAGAGGAATGGTGATATGTAAAGTGGATAGCGCACAGCCCACGGGACTGAGCCAAACATTTCCACCACGACCTGTGGAGGGGGGAAAAAAGTTAACTTCAACACAAGAAAGAAAATATGTATAAATATTTTCACTTTGTTAATGTAGACAATAACAAAAGCRTTAGATTCAATGGTATCCATCTGAGAATCTACAGTAAGTCCTGTAAAGTTTCCAAACTAATTTTGAAAGAAAAATGGTTAAAGTGCAAAGCTTTTCCTTTAAAAAAAAGGCAGGTTTTTAATGTGCACCCTGCTACTCATTTTCTTAAAACATCATGAATGACTTGCTTCCAGGATTTTCCTGGTATTCTGTAACATACATGTTTCAAAAAATTTGCTTTGTTTTTAAGTGTTTTAAAGTGTTTTTAAGTATCTTTGTGAAGCTACTTTGTGTGTATCTACAAATCTGTCCACATTGTGACTCAACAGGACATAAGCTAGATCTGAACCAAAAGCCAGGCAAGCATTTTCACGTAGAGCTGTGCTCAGAAGAGCCAGTAGGTTGCGCACTGTGTTATTCTAATAAAATTAGCATGGCTTTTAAATCTGAGCTAGCATCTTCCTGGAAATCAGGCACAAACTGCTTGTACTTATCTGCAAAAGATTGTGAAAGCCCACAGGACAGTTCAAGACAGTCCTATAGATGCAAGCGACCTCCAGCTCAGAGCAAGTCAAGACCCAGTCTTGTTCCAGTTAAGTCAACAAGGAGTTTTGATTTGGAGGTCTGATTTGTATTACACTAAATGTAGTGATGGCAGCTTCCATGACTGGAGAGACTTTCTGGCAGAAACTAGAAGCCTGCTAAATCATTTCTGCAAAAGCCACCTAACATCCTAAAAATGCTTACTTTGGTCTCTAATAACTTAGGTTTCAAGTTTGAATCCACAGTTTAAGTGGGAGAAGAGGCCACTGCTATCCAATAGATTATATTGAAAATACTCATAATGTATCTTTAACACAGCTATGCGATGCTAAAATGTCCTATTTCATATGTTTAAGATGGATTTATTAGCACTAGAAGGAAATATACTGACCTTTCCCTTGTGTTTGTCGAACAGCAATTGCTATTAAACCCATCTCCTCAGGCAACTTGAACATTAACCTGCCAAATTAAAAAAAAAAGAGCTTATCAGCTGGAACATTGAGCTATATTCATGAAAATCTATGTTTAAATATAAGGTAATATTTTACATAACATTATATTACCATTTATCCATTATCAGTTAATGTTTATTCTTGATCAAAAAGCATTTGAATATTAAAAAAAAATTAACTGAAAAATTATCAAGTAAAACATTGCTATATCTATTATGCTGGAAAAATGTTCTAACTGTAGTTCATTTAAGGTGCCTTCTGAAAACGTAAGTTTTGTATTTCTTCACATTTTCTTGAAGTGCTTATTTTTTGTATGTCACTATCTTCAGTAAGTGACAACTAGCAATTCTAGACATTTGTTTCTACTTAGAGCAAATTTTTGTTCATACTACAGAATATAACAGCAGCAGTTTCTGATTATTTGGAAAACCAATATGGTGGCAATAAAGCAGTTTAAAAGATACACTATCCCCTGAGAACTAATTATGATTTAACTACAGTAAATAAATCTACACCTTCTGAGAGCTCTAGAGAACACTGACTTATTTTAGGTTTGTGTTCTGCTTTTAAAATAGTTTCACTCAAAAGAATACTAACTTTCCTCTGGGGATAAGTAGAAAGTGTACTTTAACACCACCAAATGAGTCAATGCTAGACTAAAAAAAAAAAAATACACACTACTGTGAGAACTTGGTTCAAGCCACTTTTACACAGATCTGAACTGTACCATGATCCTTCTTCATTTTGCATTTTTGTGAAGAGTTATTTAACAATAGATAAAACAGATATTCAAGATGTCGCCAGCAAGGTAAACCCGGGAAGTGATTTACAGGCTAAACCCCCACTTCTAACAGGGGCACAAATACAGTGTTGCTCATTCATATAAAAGTGGTCTTGCCTTGGAGATAAGTGCTATCCGAATCAGCAGCGTATCACTCAGATCTATTGCCTCCAAGTTTCAGATGCAGGCGGAAGGTGTGCCAGGTTCTGAAGCCAGGCAAGTGTCACTGAGCAGAAGGGATCAGCTGCGAGGAGAAGTGTCCTTCTACCGCTGCCTGCACACAAATGTTTAGGCGGGCAAAAAGTGAAGGGACTGTTCCTCTCCCCTACTTCACAGTGTGAAAAGACAGCCTCTCTCAACTGTTGGGGCTACATCAGGAGCGAGACACAAGTAGGATCCCCAAAGTCTCAGAATACCTTTCAAATGGCAGACTCGCTCCGTTAATGGTCAAAACGGTTGCTTATTTCAGGGCCCAAACAAAGATGGGGTCAGAAATGCCTTCACTGATTACAAATATGTGAACCACAGCTGATAGAAAACTTAACAACCCAATCCTAGGAAAAGCCCAACAGATGTTTTCCCACATTATTACAGAATCAGCAAGAGACGTTTTCAAAGAGCAAGAGCCAGAAGATCTCTTTGCCAGTCCCCTTCCATTTCACATGAAATATAGCTCAATAATTCTTTCCTTTGGACACTATGAATTACTCATTGAAACTAGGATCATCTATTTACCATCAACCTTTAACATTAAAAGTACACCTCAACTTATGCTGGGACCCAGCAGAAAATCCTAAGTAGTTCTTTATGCCCATGTGGCTTCAATACTGTCTTCTGGGAACAGCAAGTCTTCAGTTATGGCACCAAGTTCATGGTATCACAACATGGAAATCTAATTTAAGTTTGGAAGCATGGTTACAAAGAGATTACAGGCTTTGTCAACATATGCGGATATCTGTTGCTCCTCCATTCATATTTGTTGTTAAATAGGCAAAAAAAAAAAAAAAAAAAAGTCATGTGCTGCAATGATGGGAGGAAAATAACGAGAGCGGGAAAAAAAGGAATTATGAAACCAAAAGACAGGCTTCCAGACCAAAGAGATATGATTAACAGAGCACATGACTGTAGCTATTGGAGGCTTGGCAGCAGCGAACAACATATTGAACACAGAGTTTGCACTTTTAAGAGCCACGGAGAAATTCTTTAAGATGGACACAACACGGGGAAGTTGCTAATACCCAGGCTGATAGAGCAAGAGAGAGATTATTTTTACTACTTCCTAAGATTCCTCTGGAATTACCACAAAGCCTAAGATAATAAAAAAAAACAACTTCTAAACATTGTAAATTTTGTGTGCTTGTTTGTTTCTAGAAGAAACAAATTGTATTTTCCTTACCAGAAAGAGCACTTTATGTGCACTTTTTTACATATTGACTTCCCTTCTTTTCTTTCAGCTTAATCAGTTGCAGATTTAACTATTTTAGTTTACTACAGAGTGACTTAATCACTATGTTCACCATATTTTTTTCTTAAATCTTTGCCTTCAACAAATTCTCTGTGCTTTTCTATGCTCTTCAACCATCTTGCTCTACAAGTTAAGTCAGAAGACCGCACTGAGATACAAGAGTAGGAAAACATGAAAAATTTTCTCATCAGGTGGAATATTAGACAGCACTTACAATTCTAGAAAAAGATATTTGGATTTTTATATATTTTTTTCTTCTCTGCTTTGAACATTTTTGTGGTATTTTCCAAAACATGAGAAAGGCACTTCTAGTGCTCAAGAATATTAAAGCAGTTGAAATATTAAGAGAGAGATTCTAGCAGTGTTTTTTATACAAATACAAAAAAAACCCTGTAATGCCCACTATGAATGCTGTCAAGAGTAATAAACAATACTTAATTGGTTTATAGAAATTTCAAGTCCAAGGAGGAATCTGTCTTCATAGCTAGTCAACACAATGACTTTTCTTCCTACATGAACATAAAATGGGAATTGAAACCACAAAAACTATGTTTGAATAATGTTAACGGCCTGACAACTATAAATTTCATTGATGTTGTGGGTTTAAGGTTGAAACYCTCATTAATGCATCCTGCTGTGTTACAGTATTGCAGAGGTATTACAAGAGGCAGCATAACATTCCAGTTGTTAAAATACCTGGGCACAAGAGGGTAAGTTATGAACAGATTTCTCCCTTTGCTCCAAGTTTCTTGTCTGAAAATCTCACCCTCAAATACATTGCTTACAATTACTATTTACAGACAATATTATAAAAACAACATAAAAACAAAACTATGTATTTTTAATCAAATGGAAAGGAACATGCCCCTTGATCTGTTTCTTATACTATTCTGGACAAGAAGGAGGCCTGAATTCTTGCTTTACTACTTTATATCCATAGCTATAATCCATTACGCCCAGTTTGGAAATGAGCAGTGTACCTACTAATATGTTTCCTTAAGCCCCCACAGTCCTCCCTTTCCTTTTCATAACCCTCAAGCTACACGATGCTGTGGCTGACTTCAAGCAGTGTGTGCAGAAGGGCCAGGAGGCACGTGAAGATTGGCCAGCTGGCCAAACAGAGCAGGTAACTCCTAAGTCCACATGGCAGCTTTTTCTTAGTGGGAGCACTGATTCAGATCTCTCTTTTCTACCTGTAAACCTGTTTCCAAGAGAACATGGATAGCTGAACGAGTAGCTCAAACATATGGCAGTCTTCTATGGAACAGAAGACTGAGAAGCTTCTGCCTGGAGGCTTGTTACAATCCGAGCTTCTCAGAGTTTTATCCCAACACCTATCCTGTTTAATATCTTTACCAGTGACCTGTAGGAGGAGATAGCATGCACTTTAATCAAGTTTGCAAGTGACATAAAACTATGAGGATAATTAAGCATTGAAATAGGATGCCCAGAGAGGCTCTGGAGTATCTCTGGCCTTGGAGATTTTCAAGACCTGACTGGACAAAGCCCTGAGCAACCTGGTCTGAATTCGCTGTTGACCCTGCTTTAAGCAAGAGGTTGAACTAGAAACCTCCAGGTATCCCTTCCAACCTGAGTGACACTATGGTTCTAAGAAATGTACAGAAACTTGGTATTGTTGATGTTTCTAGCTGTSCTTTAAGTTGGTTGAAATTGGCAGCTATTAGCCATTAGCAATTAATTCCTAAATTAGCAATTTAGCCTGGAAACCGGGCTATTTACTGGAATCCCCTGTCCCGAGTAGAACTCTAGATTAAAGTCATTTTCATACTCTCTTGCTAGCCTCAATTAATACTTAATTTTATCCCTCTTCCTTTTTCCGTGCCCTAATCACTGACTTCCTAAGTAAACTGAAGGCTCCCAAAAGATTGACTCCCACAGTTGAGACAGGTAGAAGAACACCTAAACTGTTAATCCTACTGAGGCTTATTTAAGTGATATGAATCTTACTGCTCTGCACTGTTATAATTTTGCCTATATCCAGCAGGCAATATATGTGCCAGAAAACACTATTACATGAATACACTCCTCTGTTCTATTGCAAAAATTCATAGCTTTTTTCACTTTATAGTGGCTTTCCCTATAGCAACACTACTGCTGAAAGGATCATTTAGTATCAAGTTCTCTTTAAACTCTTTGGATATATTAATGTCCTACATCACTGAAAAAAAGCACAAGTGATTACAATGTTGCAGACTTGTGCACAACTATGAAACACACTGGAACCTTGGACTGCCAGTTTCTTGTACCTTACTTCAGTAAAAACTAGAAAAAGAAGATTGTACTATATTAGTCGTGACATTTTCAGCATGGTATTATACTATGAATGATAAAGGTTAGCAATTTATAGCTATAGCAATTGGCTAGTTGCCTGGTTTGGCTAATCTTGGAGAATATGGCATTAACAAGCATATAGTTTCAGCTTTAGGTCCTGATTTCATAAACTTTTTTTTTTTTTTWATTAAATTGCAACATACAGCAAGACTGTAAGTAAGGGTGAAGTCATGTGAGCTAGTTTTCAGCTGGATCAATTCTCTAATCTGACTTACCATAAATGAACACTGCTGTTGGCAAAAGGGAAGCAACAGGAACAAGGAGCCACTGCACAGAAGGGAAGACCAAACCACTTCTTTCTTACAATGCATGTATTTATGCTGGATTTAAATTACCATATTATGGCCTCAGAATAGTACACGTTTTGCTTGTGGAATTACTTTGAGAATCAGGGCTGCAGAACAGACAGTGTATAACTCTACCATTAAATGCTCATTTTTTCTGCTCACTGTATTTTTCAGCTGGTAATTTTCTTGTCTCTCTATTTTTATACCAGCTATTTTATAATTAATTCTTTGTATATGTTTATAGGCTTTTCCTCTTAAAAAAAGAAAAAGAGAATTTTAAAACACAGTACCATACAGCCAAAGGTGTCAGGAAACATACCCAAATAAGAAAGGACTCCAAAAAATTGGTTTGCCAACAAAATGCCAGTAAAATTTGAAACCTGGGTTCAGACACACTGGTAATGTTCCAAAACTCAAAACTTAAAGAACTTCTTTATTCAGTAAATCAGCTGCTCTGTGAATATCATTAAGACCACAAAGTTACAGTAAAGGATGGAGTTTCCAAGAGAGATGTGAGGCGAGTTTAGGACTTCGAGTTGCTTCAGTTTTTAATTTGAAATGAAAAAAAACCCTACCATTCTGAACAATTTAATTTTTTTTTCCTTTAAAAAGTAATCTTCAATTCATGACCTTTCTTTACTTGAAAAAGCTACCTGAAGCACATTGAAAAGTTAACATAGAAGGAATGGAAATGAAACAGATTTCATTAAAAATGAACTCCAATGCCAAGATTTAGGAAACAGAATAGCTACTGGAATGCAGTGAAACATATTTATCATAACATGTTAAGAACAGAATCCTCAGAGTGGAATAAAAAGCTATAAACATATTGATCAAAAACAGGTTGAACTACTCTTGTCCAAAGTAAAGCAAGCTACAGATGCTATAAAGAAATTTAAAAAATACAGATCAATGCAGCCTGTAGCTATGTCACTTTTAACTGTAATTTTATCACACTGTATTAGATAAGAATGTACAAGCTTGGCCACTGTCAGAGAGGGAAACCTTAACCCCACACCGTACACCAAGAAAAGACAGCATTTCAGTAGGTGGCAAATTTGTTTCAAATTAGCACTGGCTTCACTAATTTACTATAGTATGATGAATCTCAAGTGTTAGGCTCTCGAAAGTAATCCACAGCAATCAGTTCTGAATTCATACAATCTTTATTTAAAGTCACCTTTCAGATAAAAAAATAAACAGAGAACTTTTTGCATACACAGAGATTTCAACTTTGTATTCTGGCCAAATTCTAGCCTGGGTAATTACATTTCCTTACGAAATTTTCTCTGCAATTTACTTAGACAATCCTTCATTTCCTGTCTTAAATCACGTGTGGTGTTAAATAGTTGCCATGTTCCACCATAGAAGTGGGTGAAGTTATTCTSGAAAAAACTGGGGGAAAAAAAAAACTGGAAAAAAATAAAACACTTCATCAGAAATCCATTGTCTGCTAACTGTAGAAGACCTACAAAATTAATTATAACACTTATTTGCCTTCCGGTCACAATTTTTCCTTTACCCCTTTATTACTCAAAGTTGCATCAAAAACAATTATACTTAAAATCACAGAACTACTTTACACTAAAGAAAATATTCTGACAGCATTTAACTTTTTCTCTATGATTTGCCTTTTTTATGTCTGCAACTATATTGTGCTCCAAATTTAGGCCCTGGTAGGTTTATGCTGATAACGTGGTTGCTGCTAAAAACCTATGGATGTAGTACATTTCTAGTCTTCCTAATTCAATGCTAAATGAAAAATAATTTTCTTTTTTTTAAATTTCAAACAAATTTCTCAGTTACCTCTCTTCTCATTAGCCAAAAGCACCCGAGCCTGTGTTTTAAATTTTCATATGCCCCTCATCAAGTATCAATTTATAAGTTTTTTCCACATTTTGCTACTTGTACGTTTCTAATTTTGCTGAAGAGTAAAGCTATGATTTAGATGAACATTATACATGAAAAATAAATCACATACTTTTGACAACAGTATGGAAGACTATCAGCCAGTCTAAAATTAACGTAATTTAAAAATACACAGAGAACTTCTTGTAAGTTCAGAATGCCTGCTCATATTCTTATTTTCTATGATATGTGCTACCCTACACAATGTATGTTACATGCATAGTCATGTGGATGGTAATTTGACACATTATTTGGCATTAAGTCAAATCTTCATAATTTTGTCCAGGTGTTATAACCATTATAAAACAACTACAGCTTCATAAACTGTCAGGTAAAGCAGAACTATATTATTTGTGTCTTTTTTCCCATTAAGTACCATGGAATAAAAATCTTTGAAAATGGTATTAAGTACCATGGAATATAAAATCTTTGAAAAAAATATTACCAACAGTTTTTCATTGTGCAAAACAAATTAAAAGTAATGTATTTCTTCTGAAGATGTCAATAAGCTGTCATAATTTAATAAGAGAACTCCCACTGACAGGAATAATGTAAGTTTTGTTCCTACTCTATTAAAAACCCTAGATGTATAGCATCTAGAAATGTCTTAAGTATAATGTAAAAGATTAATGCAAAAGCAGAAATTTAATGTAATAGAGAGGAAAAATAATACAATTTTGTTTAAAGAAAAAGCATTCCAATGAGAGACACATTTCTGTGAATTCTTCGAAAAATGGCTATTTAGGTCTAAAACTTTAGCTGTCATTTGAAATTTTTTGCTTTAGCTAATAATGTTAAACTATTATTTTTTAAAAAGCATAATTAGACCTAGTCAAATGCTTTCCAGATACACAATTTTTCACAGAAATTACAGATTTAGAAAAGCCAGTATTCTGTAAGAGATGGAGGAATTAATTTGCTTGAAACACTCATTTTTCATTACAAAAATTTAAAATAACACTTTTTTGGGTATTTTCAACCTAGTCCAACATATCAGTTTCTTCAAATAGATGGAAATGCTTAAGTTTTGAATCATTTCAACTCTGAAATATCCACAGTAGCACAATTAGGGTTTCACATGTGTCGATTTTCCCCTGACGACTAAGGTTCTGTTGACAAGTTCCATTTGCCATCAGACTTGTGATTCCCCTCTGTAAAGCCATGCAAGGCATCACAGGAGATGCATTCTGGATTAGGACTCTCGCCTACCAACAGGAGTAACAAGATGGGGCAYCTTCACTAGCACTTTCATGAGGCATAGAAGTCCTACATGCACATGCCATTTATTGCTGACTCGAAATCAAACATTTAGCTGGGTGGTTATAAATCCAAAATATTACACTTCAACATCCCTGAACAGAATTTTTCTTCACTTTCTTGTCRCCTGTGTGAAGAAAGATCTAACAATACTTCAGCTCTTGTCTGATTTCAAATTGCAGATCATGTTAGAGATAGTAATCCAGAAAAAATATTGCTTTTTTATGGTGGATAAAAAAGGGGCAATAAATACAATAGCTGAACTCAGTTGGCACTGTATTCATGCGTCTAATTATTAAAACACAAAAATGCTCTCATCGAGTACCAGAGTCTCATACTAGCTGCTCCCTCATAGTGCCAATAGAAACCACAAGATTTCTAAATTCAGTATTAAAGCATACAGCACTTTTCTCATGCAAGAGCCAACATCCAGAAACATATAAATAAAGAACAGAAAAGTTCTGTTTCCAAATATGTTGTTAAATATTTTTAAAACCCCTACTATTAGACTGTGCAAACTTGAAGGCAGACTCCAATAGTTAATTTCATGGGTGATTAAGAACGAATTTCAAAATAAGGAAGTTACTTTACACTGGCCACAGCATCCTCTGTAGACTCCAGAAACAGTCATCGTCATGTAGACTAAACCACAGACTCAACACAAAATGTAGCTGATATTTAAATCCTGAAACAGTCGATTCTCTTTGTCAGAACTGGTAGCAAAAAATCCCAAGGTCCCCTTGCAGCCCTGTTATTTTGACTTTTTCAAAGGCAAGCAAAGCACATCCTAATTCTGTAAGTTCAAAGGAAAGCCCAAATTAAGGCAATCACATAGACACAAACACTGATGGTCGTGCGAGGTGGATGAATGGGTGGAGAGAACCCTGAATTGAATCACAGAGCAGTTAGTTCCCAGAGTGGAGGGTGGCACAATCATTCCTCAGTCATGTATCTGGTTCACGCCTGCTATGCAGGCAGCAATTGCTAAGGGGCAAGAAACCAAGTAGGTCCCCAAGTGAATCACTGCTTGGATCTTGGCATTTTACCCCTTTTCCGGGCAACAATCACTGATCTTTGCACAGAGCAGATGACAAAGTCCAAGCATACCAAATGTTGTCAAATATACTAACAAGAAAAAATGCCTTTCATTCTTGCGTTACCTTAGTACACTCAGGTATTACTTGTGAATATGGACAAATATAACGCGTCCAATTCAAACTGAGTGTCTCTATAAGCAGTATTTCAACTTTCTTGAATGAAAACCAAAGAAAACCGCAGGATGGCTCACCCTCTGAAATTTTTCCCTCTCCCCCCATCTCTACTGCAGTGTTATTCTGTTGCAGTATCTCAACAGCTGGGATCTCAGCAGCAGCCCTGGTGTCTGTTACTGGCTCTCAAGTGGGTGTGTTTGATCACATACCATTACTTGCATTTGTTTGTCAGATATGTAATCGATACRCAGGCTGTCATCCAGGAACAGTTGAAACAGGTCATAAATCATTACTGAACCTCCTGACAGACCTGTGGGCTCCCTGCAGCACCTAATTTTTTGTGTGCATTCTTCAGATATCAAGGTGTAACTTGAAAGCAAAATGCAGGCCCAGAAAACAAATTTTCTCATTTAGCTTTGCCAGTATGTTTCTGCAAACAGGAGTTCAGTAGACACTGATACTTGGATTGAGTTGTACTGAAGCTTAGTCAGACGCGAAGCCTTAGCAGAGGTGTTCCAGGCGAGTAAGTGAAACAGCAGAACCATTCAGATCCTGGGCAAGAGAAGCAAGGATCAAAAAGAAGGTGGAAGACTTGGAGGTTTAGTTATACGATACTATGAGGGTTTGCTGTACTTAGCACTAAGTAAGCAGAAATTGTGAGACAGACATGGTGGTATTTCATTTTAAATGAAACAATAAGGTTTTTTCTAAGGGCAGGATCATCTGTAAAAAACAATTCCCTGGCTCTGGAGAAGGACAAAATGGACTGGGAAGAATGGCTTAAATGGGAAGCATCAGAAAGGACATAGTGGTACTCTGCAAACATGCTCTACAGTTAGAAATGAATGCAAATGTGGAAGAAAAAAAATCAGTGGTTAGCATATTTGTGCAATGTAAAAATCCACCACACCAACAGGAGGGTATCTCCTAGTACCCAGATTGGTAATCATGACAAAATAAGTCACAGCTGCATGGAAGAAAGCAAGCTGAAACCCTACCATAGTAACAAGTCAATGCTGACAGCTACAGAGTAAGTCTAAGACACAGTTCTACACCACAGTCACAGAGAAGAGGCTTGGAAGGAACGGCAAGCGCTAAGTCTTCTTCCCTTCCTCTTTTATGCCTGGTGGAACACTGTCTAGACCTTTCTTAAAAACTTACAATATTGGAGAAGCTACAGTTTTCTTAGGCAAATTACATTTCTTTAGCAATTTTTAAAGAAAAAATTACCACACATGTATTTTTCCATTAAAGCATTGTCCTATAGCTGGTAAAAATGTAGAAATGCTTGTTCCTTTCCTTTCTGTAAGGGACCTTTTACCTGAGTAAACGTTTTATTACCTCAGTCTTGTCTTCTCTTGATGACAGCAACATAGTTCTTTTATACCCCCTTCTCCTCACCTAAGGAGTCATGTCTCCTAGAACCTGAATTATTCTGCTTCCTCTGCTTTGTACGGTTGCCAGTAAATCTACACCTCTGAATCCTGCTGCTGAAAACTGGATCAGTAACTCCAGTTCAGCTTTCCCAGTATTGAGCATAACTGGAAGGATTACTCCATACATTTTACATGTAACACTCTTTTTAAGCAGTTTTGTATGAATTTTGGTCTCAGTCCTCATCTTTTGTTACAACAATAAGACTTTTGGACCCATATTTAATTCCTGATTTATACATCCAGAACCCCTCTTGAAAACTGATATCCAACCACCCAATTTTCATTTAATGTTTTTGCATCTGATTACTACTCTGTGTCACAGTTACTCATAAGGAATTGCATTCCATTTATTTTAGGCCATTGTTTAGAATGTGAATCCGACATTCCTATAACCTGACAGCTCCTCCCTGCTGACTTTAGTCTGAATAAGCACACCCTCAATTCTGTCATCCACATTATTAATGAAATGACTGAGTTGTACCGAGGCCTAGAGAGATGTGAAACCTTAGCAGTCTGGCCTAGTAAGTGAAGCAGCGTCACCGCTAAGGTCACATGCAACAGCAATACGTATGAACATTGTTTAAGTGAAATTAGAAAAACAGAAAGAATCTTCTTGAACATGTACTTTTGATAATGAAAATAAGATCTGTGATGCTGAGATCAATAACCATCATTTTCAGTAAGCCTTTAGAAGCCACCTACTTTGCACAAAGAAGATGAAATTAAAGCATGACTAAGATAAGGACAACCACCGAGAGACAGCATAGTTCTAACAACACGTACAGCAGAAATGGAAACAAGCAAGTCAATTAAATGTGTCTTTGTGGCACAGTTAAAACAGGAGCATTGGCTGTAGCACCTTAAATTCCTGCATTTTAAGAAAAAGCGATGAGCAATTAAATAACTGGTATATTGGTCTAGATAAAGGAAGTGATTTTAGGGAACTGCTTTTCACCTTCTCTGAGTGCTAAGCTGAGCTATGGAGAACAAACTGTGTTAAATACCTTGCTAATAAAACTGTGGTCAGTATATCCAGTCCTGTATGGATCTGTGAGTTATGTAAGTGAATATCATTCACTAATTTGGCTTTTGGTCTTGCCAAAACAATGTAACAAGGTGGTTTTAATGAAGTACTTTTCCCCCTTTTCTGAGAATCAGATGCTAACATACCTTTTCTAGGCAAAGCATTGGGATTTCTGGAAAAGTCAGAGCAATTTCACCAGCCTGAGCAGCTCTCATGCAATAGGCAACTCTATATCGTAAACAGTGACTGATTTTGGATAAAGCAAGCTCCAACAGGTCATAACCAGCTTTCAGACTTGGAAGACCTTTGGTAACGCATACTCTGCATGGGTCTTAGTTTTAAGAAGGCTGTTAAAAACTTCAGCAGTGATGCTAAGGAGGCAAGCATATAAAAGCAGAAAGATCACTGAAGAAGAAATTAATCATCTTTCCCTTCTTCCACTAACAGAATTTCACCAGAAATTCTTCATGGGAATAGAGCTGCAGTTGTAAACTTCAAGGGTTTGCAGCTGTCTTTCTCCTCCACCATTAACAATATATTTAGTGTTGAATTTAATTGAGAAAGAAAAAGAATAAGGTGAGGAAATACTTTTCCTTTCAGATGTTTTTTAAAAAAGTGTCTTTTCCAATGAGTACTCCGTAAATAATTTTGAATGTACAAAGACGGGCATAAGGCAGAACACTATGTTCCTATCCATCCAGAATAAAGCTGTAAAATCCATGTTCTTATCAACTTTGTTTTATTTTACAGGGTACCCTCGCTATTGTAACAACTGTAAGCTACTTTTGTTCGCTCCTGAGTCCCTTTTCACCATTATTCAATCTAACATCCCTACGTCAGTCTGTTCCTGGAGGTCTTTTTTCATACACAGTTTGTAAACTCTGGGTCAGGAACCATCTTTTGTGTATTTGTAAATCTTCTAGGATTTGATTCATCACTAGGATGCTCAAATGATTGAGTAAGAGAAATCCAAATGGGGTTTGAGTCTACATACTGTAGGCTGACATGGTAAGTACAAATAAAATACACAGCTCAGACAGTGATGGCAGATCTTTTATCTTTGCAGTCCGTCCATGACAGGGAAACACAATTCTCTCAAACACGCAAAATTCCCACTAGTATTAACAGAACAGACAAACACAGAGAATTGAGTTTTGAGACCAGAAAACGAATCGGCTATTGCTGGGCATATGGGTCCTTGTCATGAGCACATTGCTATCATGAACACACAGGTTTTCTGGAATTCTAATAGCATTTTCCAGGTATATAGACTAAACYGTTCTACATATCGAGTTGCAGAAGTGCTACATTAATTCCACGGCTATACATCAGAACTTAAGCAGAGCCTGAAGTTTCCTAACAGGCAAGATATATGTTAAGTACTCAACTCAGGCAGAATACTTTTACACATCAGATAATCTTATGCAGCAAGAAATGGAACATTCATTCCAAAATCAAATGCAGACATGATCAAGTAGACCTCTGTCAATATACAGAACATAACCCAATTCTCTGATGGGGTTTTTTGTTCTACCTCTATACAAATCCTGAAAGTTGAGACACCCAGTGATGCAAGCCAAACACAACAAAAGGAGCTTAACTCTCCAGCTGAATGTACTAGGCGCATTATCTCAGTGTGACGCTACCTGGAAATTCTCAGTGGTTTAGCAACAAAAAAGAGGAAAAGATCTTTTTTTTTCATAAACCAAAATCTTCATATCTAAYGCAGCAACTGAATGGCTGGACATTGTCAAATAATATTTGCATATTGTCTGATTGCAGTATTCTTTTAAATAGGTTATGTATACAATTAACCATTTTTAAAAGCTATTATAATTTTAATAGTTAAAAACTCCTCCCTTGAGTTACCTATTTCAAATGATAAAAATTATACTAGCTATTCTAAAATCAGATAAAGCAAGGCAGCCTCCCACATCATTAAACACACTGTCAAGTTCTCAATTGAAAAAAATTTTGTTAACCCTACTGTCACAAAAATTTATTGGAAATTTACACAAAATACATCTTTGATTACTTATCACACTCCATCCCTTCTCTGACATGAACATTTATTTCTGTTGCTGAAGAGTTCTTATAACTGACTGTTGTTGTGTTCTTTAGCTTTCAGAATATTTTCACAAAGAAAAGATGACTGAATTTTAGAGGAGAGATTGCAAAATATAAAATGTGATAGCAGAAGAATGCTTTATCTATATGTCCATTCAGCAAATCTCACTATAACTTATGCAGTTCTTTCCAATAGAAGATTCACTGCGAGGAATAAATCCAAACAAAACCTGTAATATCCTACACTTACACATAAACACAAAAACATTAACCAGTTGCAGTAACTGAAAAAAAAACTGTCTTGAAGTCAAGGTTAAGCTACCCCTTTAGTTCCCTTTTTTGTCAGTGCAAATATACATCAATAAAATCCCACGGACCTTTTTCAGAGAAAATTTTGTGATAATCCAGTTAAACAGCATTCAACCTAAATTAAAGGGCTTTAAAGTAATACTTAACTACAGACATGGCTTCCTACACAAAGTTATTTGCATGGCTGTCTAGCATCTCTGGGCTATATTCTTATATTTTTGGTTGTCTTGCAATGCAGTGAAAACATTATCTGCAAGGCAGTTTGCCATGAGGCCTCACGAAATGCAGCTGTTCGCATGGCTGCCTCTTTCACAGACAAACTGGGATTAGGTTTCTATTGCCACAAAAGCTCTGCAGTCCTTGCAAGCATTCTTTCACCCCAGTGTTAGGACTGTGTATGGGTTAAAATATTAGAATAGCATGGACAGAGCAGAATTCAGTTTACACCTCACTTACATAAGCAAAAAATACATATATTTGTACATTTAAATCACAGAATGAGAAACAAGAAGTTGAATAGGATAAACTAGCACTATTTATCAGTCCATACATGATATGAAAAATTTCATGTCACTTAAAGGGGGGAAGAATAATACCGAAACTCTGGTCAAAGTTCCCTCTTCAAGTAGTTTTGAATATTCAAAATTGCATGCAAGCAATGGTTAAAACTTTGGTTTAAATCTATTATTATTATTGGATAAAATCTATTTCATTTGTCTATGTCATATGTCATTACTATTTAATCTAACCAGAAGAACTTCAATGTCATTAGAACCAATTCAATACCATTTTGCTAGGATGGAATCTTCACAAAAGCAACATTTCATGTTTGCCTTCTTAGGATCCAAAGCAAAATCATAACTTTTGTGATACAATTTTCCCTTTTTAGTATGCACTTAATCAATATTTATCTATAGTGTTTCTCAGAGATCCTGGAAAGCTTAATGATAAGTATTTGCAAGGCAATGCAAAAACCAAGGATGCATGATGCTACAAAAGCACAAAAAGCATCCTGGCGCCATTTCTGGAAAATGATACTTTCAGCGACTTCTGGTTGCTACAGTTCTATTACTCTGTTCGTATAATTTGCTTGGCGTAAGTGAGCTTGTGGATCTTCAGCAAGGGCAGAACAACTGTGCATGTTCACCAGAGTCCCCCAGATGGAGTGACTTGAAGGATGGGCTTTGTTTGGGCTCAGAACTTCTCATTTTGGGGGGATGGCAGTGAGAAGGTCTGTGCATACTATTCCCAGGCTCATACCTGACGCAAATCAGTAACATACATTTCTAAAAATCAGAGACAGCGGCACAACAACCTAAGATTGAGCTCTTCTTATCATGTTTATCACACATCCTTCATGGCTGAGGTTGAAAGCACTTTGGTGACAGAGAAACAAATCAAACACAGTGGATGTGCAAGTAACTGCAAGATTGATTATAGGAAAAGGTTTTATGCAAAACCTCTAACTCCATCATAAATGAAGGCATCATGTTCCCAAAAACTGATACTGTCACATGCCTTGCAAGCATGCCGGCTGCTACCACAATTTGCTTTGCCATTTGCTGTTTTCCAACACCAGAGCTCACTGCTACTTCAAAATATGCTACGYCTTTGCCTGAAGAGTACATATAATGTCTGACAGCAGTTCTAATCCTAAACTGATCTACTACTTTGCACTCAAAGCACCACTAAAATGGTTTCAAGGCATTCAAACATTATAATGCTTAGTTCTAGGCCTCTATACAGGAGTCACTTGGACTTTCATATACCCTCCTTCTATATCGAATGTCAAAACCAACTAATATTTCACTAGTCATGCAATAGATGCACTGTAAAACCACAGCACTTGTTATGTCAGATAATCCAAGGCATTTTATATGTAGGACGCTTTTCATAGGTAGGAAATTTCAGCAGTTTCTCTGACTTCTGGATGTGCTGTTTATATGACATCCATATCTCATATCCATGCTGCAGAGATCCAAATTGATTACAGCAAAGCAATTTAAGATAAGCTACATTAAACAATATACAGGCACAAAACAAATTATTGACTTTGTCACTCCTTTGCAATATATGGCACAATTTAAGTGGATATGGTTTTAGGTAGCTAATCAAACGTTCAAACTTTTTCTTCAAGCTGAAAAAATAAAATAGTGAACTTCAATGAAATGCCTTCCTTTTTAAAACATGCCTTTTGATGCTAAATATATAGTGTTCTTCCAGCCACTCAAGTACAAGCCTCACAGCTTCAAAGAATTATTCTGATTTCTTCTGCTTGTAATGTCACAAAAGGCGATCAAGTATATCCGAAACTACCCAAGATATTTCAAGTGCATTCCAAGATATACAACCCAATCCCAAGATGCTGATGCAAAGACTGCAAAAAACATGTACAGCCAATGCAAAAAAATTATTAAACCTCACTTCAGTCCATGAAATTACAGACACAACTGAACAAAGGTTTATGTCTGCACAGAACTGAAAGATATTTTTAAGTCTTGAAGTTTTAATTATTTGTGAATCATGGGCATAATACAGTACAAATGCCCTTCAAAGTCATTGCAATTAACTGCATTGTAGTATTCCATTCTGTTTTTATTCTATGAAATAATTAAGACATGATATTACAGAACAGTAATATTAGGTCCTTGGCTAAATGCCAGCTGTGCAATTACTTTCTGCTGATACAAAATTCCAAAGCAGTTTCATTTAGCTATGGTACCTTATGTGATCCATCCCGAACTTCTGCATATGCCTGGCTGCACTTTTGGTTAAGGAATGCCATCCTTCATTTCAGGAATGTAGGCATCTCACTTTATTTAAGAGAATACATTGAGGGATTCGCACAAAAGAATCAACATAATTTTTTAAAGTATATCTTTTCTTTACCTGTACATTTAAAAATATATGAACAGTGGAATTCAGAAACTCTGAAATAAAGCTCAATGGAAAAAATACTACTTCTTCTCTTTGTATGAAATCACCTCAGCAACAAAATATAGCATCTTTTTAGCAGCAAAACCCAGTGTTACCTAGCTCTTCACAGCAAGCAATGAGAAAAACATTTTCCAGCTGAAAACTGCAAGAAAAGTTTAGACTAGAAAGTAACTATCCTTGCTCAGCTACAATGAGACCTTACTGTACAACTCACTGTACAGTAAAATTGGTCTCTGTCTCAAAGAGACTAAAGGTTAAGAATTAAGATGAGACAGAACATGAGTAAGAAAAAATGAAGGCCAACAGCATGGACAAGGATTGAATTTTTTCTGAAAGACTTCAAGGCATCTTTAAAGGAAAGAAGTGCTCAAAACATCAATGCCATGTCCAGTTTGAATATTCAAAATATTATGCATATTTATACACATAAGATGTACTTTAAAAGTATTTTTTCTTCCTTCTCCTTTCCTTTTTCTTTTGGTGGACTGGTTAACTCATGCAATATTCACCAAAAGGACAAAAACCACACTATCTCAAGGATTGGTATTTTCTTGCCACTTTTCACTGATTTTAAGCTTCAGTTTTTGGCCTTGAAATTTGATAACCACTTTTTTCACAAAGAATTATTATCCTAATCTAAATGTCCTAGTTCACAATAATGGGGTTATGAACAAAGAGTAAATCCAACACATGCAATTAAGACATATGCAGATTCAACTAAGTCAAAAGCAGGAATTACATTTAAAGATGTACGTAACTTCTTCAGTTCATCAGTTAAATTATTTATTTTCACCTGCACCTACTTCTTCTTGTCCTTATCTTTCAGAATCTGAACTTATAAAAACTTACATAAAATGGCAACTGGAGGGAAAAAAACAAAACTCAGAAGATAATGACCAGCAGCCTACAAATACCAAGCTGACTGGCTTAATGAAGACGCCAGCACTGACACCTCTAAGGCAGATAGCAAACAGTCTCTCCCCAAATTCTTCCTTAACAGATATGCTGAAATCTCTGAGCTGTACAAAACCACCAGAACAATGTGGCTGTCATGACAAACATATACATACAAAAGGATTAATGCACCATCTGCACTTACACAGCAAGTGAAAAAGGCTTCCAACGTACTTTTGCTCTATGAGAAGGTTATGGTCTTGGTTTTTGCCTCACGCACTATTTTGTCAATACAGTCTTACCAGCCAGCCACCTTTTGTAATTAAGCATTTCTTCAGTATTACTATTTCTTCCAAACTGATGGCAAATATATCCAGTTTTTTTTTTTCTCTCTTAACAGTACGAACACCAACGAAACCAGCTAATATAAAAGAAATACTGAATAATGTTTCCCAGCACCCTTTTAATCTACTCAATCTCACAAATCATTAAAAAGAAAAATCCTTATGCTCTGAAATACTGTGGAATCAATCCCACCTACAAACTTAAAAACRAAAAGGATGCCTTGATTTACATTTTATAATAATTTTTATAAAATGTCATTCTTGCTGTTAGCTATATTAAAGGTCATATTTGCAATAGAAGTAAATTAGATTAAAAAGCCTATAAAAATGGTACATAAACTAAACTACTGCATCTCCAGATCTTCAATATAAGAAGCCTCTTTTGGCCCAGTTTTTCCCAACAAAACAAAGATCTTGGGAAAGGAGCTTGCAGTACTGACCTATCTTTTCTTCTTGAAATAGAGTGACTCCTTTATCCATGCTGTAATTTCACTTCACTCTGAATTCAACTAATTTTAAAATAAGTAATATCTGATACCACGAACATTTCCATTATTACATAGTCAACTGCCTACATTAGAAATATATTGAAAGGTCATTTTAATTTAAATTACTCAGAGTAGATGGATGATCACTATTCCAGCAACTGCAATAAAACTTCAGGGCTTTATGTAAAAATAGGCCCTACAAGCATAACAAAGTCCTTTTTGTTTCATCTGCGCGTAACACTACTATGTTATAACACATGGTATATAGTATATGGTACCTGGGATCAATCTCACTGTAGGAGCGTAATCAAGCATTGGAAACACTAAAACAACTTTTTATTACACATCTAGAAAACAGTCATCAGACAGCTACAGTTTTATAAGATAAATATTTTAGCAATAACAAACTTTTTTTTATACTCTGAGACTTTGTTCACATCAAAGCAGCAATACTGTAGAAATCACTTAGCTCTTCTCAGCCCAGATTCTCATTTTGGTGGTGAATTTTACTGTATATAGTACTTTCTACCTTCAAATCAACGAGAATTTTCAGCACAAAATTCTACTCGGTAGGCTAACAGAACTGGGTTCCATGGTGTTCTTGTGTATATGTATCTGTGTGCGCATGCATGGGTGTATCTCTGTATTTAGGAATGAAAAAGAATCATGCAGATTTAATTCTGAAATACTTATTAAATAAGAATTCCATATTTTCCATTCATTCTCTCCACATTCATAGACAAATACATGGTATTTGGTATTAATCCTCTTAAATTCCCATCATAGCTAAATCAAAAAATACAAAGCCAATCTGGTGACATTTCTGACTTATTAGCTGTTTCACATCCTATTGAGGTTAAACTTTCACTAAAATCTTTCCTATCTTTAAAGTTTAAATAAATTGTACTTTTACGTCTTGCAAATCTTGTTCTTGTTCTGAATGAATCATTTCAAAATTTTATCTCAATCATCTGAAATAGAGAATTTTGTGAAACGCTAAGAAATACTCTATTTTGAAAAAATGATTACCTACAGTATTAAGTCTGGTTCTCACTAAATTAAGTTTGCAAGTAGTTAGCTTCTCATAGCTCAGTGGTTGCCAATATCTTCTTATGCTATAAAGCAAAAAAAAAACTTTCTGGAACTTTTTCTTCCTATATTAAAATGTTCTCATATATATTAAATAAAAAGAAAGAGGAGGGCTGAGATTAGTTTAGACCTGAAGATTGAAAACTCCTTCAGAAACTTTTACCAAATCTTCTGCACACCTACAGAAACAATGATAACAGCTTCGGTTTTCTCCTTCCCTTGATTTCTGCATGAGTCATCTGCAATTGCAACTTTTATCCCTTCTGAGCATTACCTTACTTTGCATCTTTTGCAACTCATTGGATTTGTATTACTAGATTAGCAAGATACTTTACAATGTAAGCAGTAGTATGGCAAAATATACTCCATAATGAGATCTTAATTAGAAACAAACATTCTTCTGCTTTAGGATGGGGAATGGGCTTTAGCTTTTTATTTCCCTTTTTTATAAGCATTCATGAATACAGTAGCCTATATGCTAATTTTCAGTTTTTGAAGACTGAAAAAGAAAAAAGTGGATGCATAAAAAATAGAAAGCACCACAGTCATGTATTAATAATCTGCCTTCCCTCAAAGTCCTTCCAGTGAAAGAGGACCATCAACAGAAATAAACAATATAACCCCAAAGATACGGATCTGTGGGATCTGGCTCAGGTGTAACTTTTGTTTGTTCATTTGCTTGTCTTATTTATTTTCATTTCCAATTTTCCTTAGCAATTGCCATGAAAAAGGGCAAACAAGCAGCTCTACCATTGAAGTTGTAAATTTTCCTGAAACATCATCCTGACTGATATTCTGGCCTTTGCTGCCTTTTGCTTTCAAAATTCTTGTCCACGCAGTCTATTTAATGGACCTCTTTACTCAGGGTTGTTTATACGGCAACAAACTAACAGTGTTTTTGATGTTTACCTTGGGCTACTTGGTCATGCGCTATTTTTTCCTCATTCTACGAAATACTTCAACACACATACGGACACGCTACATTCATCATTTATATGCAAGAAGTAGTAATTCAAGGCATTTGACTTTTAAAGGAATTCACCACCTGGTTTTACAGCTTGAGCTCTACTGTTACTGCTGCTGGCTTCAAAGACAGCCATATTGGCCTTGGAAACTTCCCCCCACTAATGAAGAAACAGACACTACAAATCATTAACAGCTCAGCATTTAACATCACAATAAAATCTGCTGACTAGAAAAAAGAATGCATTGCAAAACATCACTGAGCTTCACTTTTATTTTTGCGGACTGGCAAATATTCTCTAAAATTACTAGAGTCCATGACAACCCCTCACGGACTCAAATCAAACCATTACAAGTCTATGAATTCTCATATTCTTCAGTATTACGGTGAAAATCATTTTCCCCTCAAAAACACAGAACATTCCTTACCAAAGAAAAAATCCCTGTACCACCCTAAAAAATAAAATCTCGTTATCCTGACGGCAGTTTTCGCTAACGGCTCATGCATYGCCTTACTCGCCTCTAGGAGCCACGCATGCGTTGGGGGTGGGGGGAAGAAAAAAAACCAAAGCAACAAAAAACCATTTGGGATCAGGTCGTGGGCGCTTTTTTGGCTGGTGGCGCATGAGGAAGGAACATGACCTCCTCGGCTCCGCAGCAGGTTAAGCAGCCTGATTGAACGTGGCTGCTAATGAAGAGCTCTCAGTGCTTGGCAGGACCACCAGCGCACCTTCGGCACTCGTTCATGACGGCGGCACCTCTTGCACAAATTAACTCTTGATGAGYGCGGACAGGGGGCCCAGCTGGTGCTCCCAAATCCTCCAGCTACATAAATGAAGTGTAATCAGAGTGCTGGTGACTGCCCAGGGAAGAAAGGCTATTCGTGACCTCTTTTTAAAAAACAGAGTATACTTTTACATTGACTTAATTTTCTGCACTGGGGGTGGATAATGCAGCTGGGAGCCGGGTGAACAGAACTAAAAATCGCAGGAGGTGATAAGGAATCATTCTGTAAGAAATATTTTCTTAGGAGAGCTAAAATATAATTCTGTTCATAGGGGTTTCAAAATCAATAACTAATATTCAGCAATCAGACTACAAAAATTCAGTTCCACAACAAAAGCTGGTAGATGAAAAGGGAAAAGGTTTTGTGAAAAAAATAACAGTCTATTAAAACAGATCTGATATTTGATTTCTAAACATTTAGGATGTATTCAAAAGTGCAGCTTTGTAACTATKCAAGTCACCTTGTTTTCAAAGGGATGTTCTACCTGTACAGAGAGTAGAGGTTACCTTGTAAAACACACACAAAGCTAAATTCTCCACAAAACACAACCCACTTGCATTCAGTGCTAATACTGCAGCACACTGCATCAACTGACCCATTACTGGCATCTCTGCTAACATTTGCACAGGTTAGGGTGATTTTGTCGCTCTTAAGAGGCACTCCCTGAAGACCTGGCGGGAAGTACGCTAGAAGAGCAATGAGAGGAAGCGTATCTTTATTTTTGTTGCACCTATTTTGTACAGGATTTCAGACTTCAGGATGGCTTGCTTAACACTACATCTAAATAAAATTCATTAGGCAAAGTGTATACATTAACTTCCAGATAAAACAAGAACGGCTACCAAGATGATAAAGAATAACAGAAGTACTGTCTATTAATATCACAAAACCGTGATTTGTTCTTTTGTATCATTTCAGTATCTGATTTTTGTACAAAGATCCTAAAAGCAAGTCTGTCAACCTTTACTGTAGCTGTTAAGAGCTGAAGATTATGGAGATGGAAGAATAATTATTACTATTTTAAAATATTTATAACAATAAAGCCTATTACATTAACTACCTATTAGAAATAATTAAATAGAGAAATGTTACAAGTCAGAAATAATTACATATGCATTGTTTGACTGCAGTCTAGTAGTGCAAAATACTATCAATCGGCTATGACAAAAGGATGTGAAAGGGTAGGTTGATTAGGAAAATCATTTCCCTCAGTTTAAAAATGTACTTTCACCCGCCTTTAGTTACATCTTATATGAAGCCTTAATTTCAAGACAGCTGATGATAGGAAGAATGAATCTAAGAGCAGGCAACATATTTTTGCTCACTTAAAAAAATACAAGTCCTCCTAAGAATAGCAAGCAAATGCTTTCATAAAGTGTCTAAGGAAAGATATCTTTACTTCTATTTCACTGGTATAAGAAAACAACTAGAAACAAACACATACAGACATACATACATAAGATGTGAACTGCACGCGTTGCGTGACTGAAGTTTGTGAWATACATCCTTACTTAATTATTATTCACTTTTTTCAATTTCGTTTGAGATGACTTCTAGTTCAAACGAGGTAACTGAACATTCAATTTAAACTAAATGTAAGGATGTCTCAGTAGTCAGCATACACCTAAGAGTATTCAAATATCATCCTCATAGGGCATCAAGGATATCTAAGTCAGGCTTATATTCACCATCGAATAGGAAGGAACCAAAATTGCCTAACAATGAGGTAGCTGGCATAATTCAAGCATCTCTGAAATGCATATCTCTCTTTCCAGAGTGTGTTTTTTAAACAGCCAATCACACAGGACCTGTTAATAAATCACAGTATTCTAGTTGTGGTAAGATTTTATTGCAAATCTTATGCTATTTTTTTTTTTTAAGGTGCCCCATCTTCTGAAATTCTGCAAATTTGTACTTTGGTTAAAAAATAAAAATGCTAGCCATCTTGGTTCCATAGGTAAGCTGGAAAAACACAACTCAACACTTCAAAAAGCAAGTACACCTAAAGTTGTCTTTTTGTACTTTGAAATTCTGGAATCAATCATCATCGACTGCACAGAGCTGGAACCAACATAATTTCTTTTTTCTTACATGCAGATAAAAATGGGAAAGAGAGAAGTGACTCTTTTTTTTTAATTGCTCCCTTCCTGTTGCCATAGCATGACAGTCCCCTTCCAGCTCCTTCAATGTTTTTCTTATATACTGAACTGAGCATTGTGGAGCCATAGGAGGAGGGCTGGATGTCAAACAGCAAGTACCTATGAAGATCCTTTGAGCTGAATCAGAAAGGAAAAACATGACCCATTTTTAATAGCTGCATTTATGCCAGAAGCGTACAGAAGCAGAGTAAGTAAGTTTGGTTCCTGATCTCTTTCAACTGTGAAATACAGAGCTACGAATGGAAGCATGCCCTACTGGCCACCTGCCAGTAGAAGGCTTTCCACTGGAATAAGTTAGAGCTCTCTCTTGCTTTCATACCCTAAACTAACCCTAACTAACAATGTTTGAGGGCAGCATTAGAACACGGCAGGGAAGATTTTTACTTTAGTTTCTCAATAAGTCTTCCGTAGATTAAAGGATGGATAATTATTATTAATCTAGTCCTAAATGACTATAATGTAAGATATAATACATCCCCTTTCAACAGGAAATTCCCATTCACATCCTTTCCACTTTTCACTACTACTTTAGGAAGAGTTTATTATTCATTGCAACTTCTATTCTATCAAATGATCTCTCCATCTTTTCTGGCTGACCTGGCAAGGGAGGAGGGGAAAGCTGCACACTGAATCTCCGGCCTTCACTTAGGGGTGTAATTACGTGTTGTAGCAGGCCTCAGATTTCCTCAAAGAAGCTCGTTTTCCAAAACACCAATTGGTAAATGCTCAAAGGCAACACAGCCCCAGTTAAAGGTGTCTTTAAGCCATCTATTAGATTTGAGCAGATAGTGATTCAAGTCTCCCCGTACAACCAGTAATTCTTCTTGCAATGGGAAACAGCTGTATTCAGGTTAAAAGAAGGTATGTTCCACAGCTTGGAACTGCTGAAAGGAAGAACAGACTTAAAACAGGATTTTTTAGCAAATATAAGAAGCATGGAATTGTGAAAGGAAAAATTCAGAATCTGGCTAGAGTGTCAGACATTGAAAATACAGGCCAAGGCTTGAGGAGGGGATTAAAAAATGTCTCTTGTTCCACAAAGCATTCCAGATACAACTCTGGTACTCCATATCATGCCATATATTAAGAGTATTGTACTGTACTCTACTTGGCACATACTTTACTTTATGCAGTTTAAAGGCTATGTAAAATAGTAATTACAGCCTTAACTAGTTCATCAATTCCTACCGGAATGGACAGGCTATGAAACAAATGTAAAACCTATGGCTCTTAATAAAAAGTGGAAGAATTTAATCTGGGTAATTGTATATATATATTTTAAATGAACTTTCTAAAATCCAGAAAGATTTTCTTTCTTGAAGAATCTGTTTGTGGGAAAAAGTTAAAGAAACTTTCAGGGAAATTTTTCATACTAAATGTTGTTGCACGGTGGCTACACTGTAGCTGAAGAACCAGATTCTGGACTGACTGACTGATTAAAGATTCATTCCTCCTGGAGGAAGAAACTTTAATTCCTTTACACAGAAAGACCTCCTTGAGGCAGCATTTCATCTTAAATTTTTGATGTAAGCATCTGCCAAGAGCTACACTAAACTGTGCTACGTGTTGCAATTCTTTTAGACCTAGCCATAATATTGGGCGAGTTAATAACATAAAAATGACCATCTTGCATCAGAGCAAAGCTTCAGCTGGTTTAGCATCTGGTCTGCAACAATGACCTAAAGCATACGTCCAGGGAAGAATAAAGACTAGAGCATGGACAAAGTGATACCTCCCCACAATATTTTCCCTGCTTTCAAGAGTTTGCAGCTCCAAGGCTTCCTGAGCCAAAGGCAGTATCTTTGAATGCAATAACCCTCTAGGGATTTCTTTTCTATGAACTTATCTGTACAGCTATTTTATTTGCATTTAAGGAATCACTAGTATTATGTCTTTAAATACTCTGTCATCAGAAAAGTTATACTTTATATACATGCATAGCTCATTGCATATCTTTCATCTCATGTTTGAAGCTGGTTTCATGTTCTCTTGCACACTGAGAGCCTGTTTCTCATAAGTCATACTTCTACACTCTCTCAAAACAATTTGCTGAGAGAGGTGACACACAATTCTTAAAATCAGTTAAAAGTCAACAAAAAGAAAAAGGCTTTATTTTGCAAATATATATATATAAATGAAGTGACTCAACCTTACAGAAGATACCTACAAACAGTGCCCTTGCTGGCAATCACAGTACAAGCTAATCATCTCAGAAGATCAGTGGTGGTACACAAAACTCTGCTTTATAGAATAAGGATTTTTCTTCAGATAATTTGTTATTATTACATATGGTGTAACTGTTTTATTCAATTATATTTATCTAAAGAGACTTGGAATTAATTCTCTAAGGCACAAAAGAACAGGAGAGAGTTTTTGTGCTACTGAGGGTATTGACACAGAATGAATTAACAGTTGTGAGAAAACTGCTCAACAGCTGACACAACACCAACTGACCACCCGTAATTTTCAGTGATGGTAGCCATCACCCAAACACAGGGAGGATTCAGAATCTAGGGGAACCACCACCAAAAAGCTCAAGAACGCATGGTCTAACAAAAGATGTTACTTTTCCTTGCATGCTGTCCCTAACTTAAACCCTTAGACCATCACAGTTAAGAACCATAATGATATTACAAATTATTCTTCAATACCATTCTCAATTTCTCTTCAACACATCTGGGTATTCTTTTCTCCAACTATGATAAGTCGCTTCTCTTTATATTGTATGCATACTTTTGAAGAAATCAACACGGTCAACATTTAGCCAAACTGTGTTAGTTCTTCTAATCTTCCTTCAGTTTGAATCCACTCAACTTAATTACTTGATTGTTTTTTTTGAACTCCTTCAAGTTCATTTACATCTTTTTCCACTCATGGGTACTCAGACTGTATGTAACCTTCCAGGAGCACACTCTCTGGAGAGGCACAGAGAGGGAATAGGACTGATCAGCAAAGACCAAATTACTTTTATCTCACAATTTACTCCTCCAAAAAGGGAGAGAACCATATCCCCACAATGTCTTGTCAAGGTCTACAGACAGCTATGATCATGCATTTCTTCTCTGAAGAAACTACTAGACTCCAGAGTACCTTTTTATGACAACTTTTACTTGGCATAATACAAAACAAATACTTACACCAGGCTGTGATGTTCCATACTTTTCATGCCATTTTGAAAAGGTCAGTCTAGACCAGTATTTAAGTACTGAAAGACTTTTAAAAAATTTTTTTCCTCAACTGAATTCTCCCTCCATGTATATATTTGCTAAAACAAAGAACTTAATAAACAGTCATACCACTGACTTCACTGCTGGGTCTCTATCACTGAAATTTCCTGTAAACACAAGTCTGTTACTGAAATATATTGATCAAAAATTAACTTTTTGTCATATTAATATTTATTTAGTTGTAGCATTTTCCAAAGGCTGAATGATAACATTAGATTGTCCAAATTCCCACTGTGAACCCTCACACTATCAAGGTGAATGTCTTCACTGGCAGTCARGAGAGGACTTTTTTATTACTTTTAAGTTTTGCATAAGAAATCAATTACAATATTGTCATGCAAAACAAGTGTTGTAGCCCATTCATTCTGTTAATAAAGAAATATAAGAAACTTAAATTGACAGTATACTTACATGAACTTATGGAGAATCACCCTTAAATGATAAATAGTAAAACGCAAGTCAGGAGCAAAAGGAGCATTCAGTTACTCTCTCTTTATGCCTTCATTTTTGTGTAAAGACAGACAAACATTCTTAAGGTCAAGTTTTAACAGGTCATATCCATTAGTGTCCCTGAATGCATCGGCTGCTTGAGGTTTCAAAAATATATTTTTGGAAGTACCACTTTTAAATTTGTTTCTTATAAAGACTAATTTAGAATGTTTTTTCCCCAAAGCAATATTTATAAACAATGAGGGCTTTATGAGATCGAAGCTATAGTCCTAACATTATCATTAACTTTTTGTGCCATTTTGGGATTGACAGAGTCCAACGAAATGAGAGAACTTAACGTTTTACAGGATCTAATCCTACTTTATCTGCACTCAGTTGGCCTGTGCTTGTCAACCTCTGCAAAAAAAAGTTATAGATTTATAGAGGACTTTTTGTTTGGTGAAATGCTAAACTGCAAAAATAATTCTCAAAGTTACATACCCTTTTCCGGAATAATGTCTTATGCTAAGGAAGTGTAAAGCCAAAGGCTTTGATTCAGCACCATAAACACTTCACCTGACGTTTGGCCTTTCCTATTGTAACAGTACATAAGCTATATTGTGACCTCTGTTATTCTACACGCTCCTGATTCTCAGTGGGCTTTCTGTCCCTAATGATTCAGAAAACTAGCAAATTAGGCAGCTGTATAAATCACAGGAGATGATGACCTGCAAGAATTTTAAATTTGAACTTTAGTTTTTTCTTTATATTAATTTTCATTATGAAGCTTACACTTTCAGACCAAATGTTATCAGGTGAGTATGGACACTACTTTCATTGCTGATGTCCCCAAACATCCACATTCATATTAAACATATACATAGTCAGAATTATAAGGAAATCATCAAATAACAAAACTTCCTCAGATAAAGGAAGCATCGGTACAACCCATAAATTAAGTTCACTATGAAAACAGAGCATCAACTTACACTAAAGCCTGAAAAAGTCTACAGATTCACTGCCAAACTTGACCCAAGGTTTGTGTATCACTGTACAACAGTATTCACAATGGTTGAACTGATTTGCCTTATTTGGGGTTGGGTTGGGTTCAGTCACTTCTGATTTTATGAGAAAGACATACCTGGATGAAGCTCAATTCACTACAACAGAAAAAAATTAAAAGAARAAAAAAGAGAAAACAAAAATACAGCCTCTCTGAACTCCATAAAAGACCTCGCCGCTCTTTCAGGGAGTGAGGCACTTAAATTTAGATATTCATACGCTTTTGGGGACAAAATTTACCTGAAACAGTTTGATCTCTTGCAATCTAAATGTGAATCCACATTTTTTCTTGTAAAATAGTTATATGTACCTTTTTCTCATGAAAGTTAAAACAGAAAAGGTGAAAATAAAAACTTTGAAGTGCTTTTTAATTTCCTGGCATGTTATCTGTGATGGTTTAATGAATCTACAAGTCAAAAGCAAATTATAATGAAAACTTCTACTGTATTTTAATATAAAATATATAGCATTTATTTTTTAAGTTAATTCATATAGTAAAGTATGATCCATTTTTGTATTTGACTCTTTGAATACATACAAGTGTATGATATTGTTAAATACCAAATGGTATTACCACCCTATCAGAAACATTTGCTTTCAAATGAGAAGAATCATTTCAGTAAATTAGAGCTGCAACCGAGTTATACTTTCTGAATACTTGTAAAACTTTCTTTTATTAGATGTCCTTATCCTGCTTTTGCCACATTATGTTACCATTCAAGTCCCTTGCTCTTTTGTGTACCTGCAGATAAAAAATATTATTAATCCATAATAGTCCAACAACAGCATATCCAAAATGAAGAGCTTTCTTCTGTGCGCATATATAATTGTAGCAACTCTGAAAAGTCTAGACGTGTGAAGTTAAATACGGCAAAAGTTAATTCAAGACATCAAATTATGTTCAGCTGTGTTCATGGTTGCTCTCAGTCTTCTGTTATATTTGTGGCTAAAAGAAGATTGCGGTTTTGCTATACTGCAGGCTTTCAAAGTGTAGTTGTGCAATTTGCAAACTGCAATTGGTTAATGAAGCTAATTTAATTAGTTCAACTTCCTTGCAGATCACATCAAACAACACTATTTGATGTATTCTGCAAGATGACCAAGTCTCCTACAGCTGGCTAAGYGTCACAATGAAAAGGCATCTATACTTATTTCTGGGAACTGAAATGAGCTGTTTTAAGTGGAGCTTTTCTTCCATTTTCTGAGGCTGCACTGCTCTGACCTTCCCAAAATCAATCCTTTGCGGATTAACATGTAAAGCAGTGTCGAATTAATTTCAGAAAGAGAATATGAGATCAGCCTGGGATCATACAAAACATCTAACTCCTAAATACACTAATGCTTCTAGCCGCTCAATGAGAAGCTGTCAATAAAAAGAGGGAGGGGGTAGTTAGAGGGATTTGAAGCGTGGAGCAATCTATCAGGCTAGTTAGAGCTTTGCCTACTTCTGTGGCATGGCTAATGCATTCCTCCAGAAGTTAATCCTATTTCTAAAGACCCTCCCGTGAGGAGCACATAGGCCGTGCCGAATGAGAACTAAAATGCATTAAAATTCTCAACAATGTCACCAAAAGGCATACGATTAGATTCTGAGAGTCGACAATAAGATGGTTCATTAGAAGTGCAAGGTCTTAAAGAGCCGACTTTTCTTACAATATGTTGCATGGAAAATATTCAACACATCTTTTGTGATGCACCTGCAGACAACATCCCTGGCTACTAAAAACTTAAAAATTCAAATAAAAAAAAGTAAGCTTATATTAATGTTTCTTCACTGTAGGCAGGAATTGTCACAGTGTATAGTTTCCATAAGATTGCAAATCCACTACAAAAGAGGACAGTCAAATCTGGTTTAAATAAATATTTGCATACAGAACTTATTTAGTATCTGTTACAACAATACAGCATATGCAAATGTTTAGATTATCTGTTTTCTTGTACTGCCAAAAGAAATAAAAGTAGATGATTGAGCTGCTACCTGAAAACTTTGCACTTTTAACATGCCGATGTTGAATTTTATGAATGCCAATACCCTTGCCAACTGCACGTTTGGGCTGGAAGCCATGATACAGTTACACAATTTTTAGCATTTTTAACAGAATACTGTATCTCAGTCGATCAATTTAAGCATCCACAAGCCATACCACAAGGAAACCTCTGAACAGTCTATATATCATCAAGGTACCTTCTGCTGTGGGGGCAAAAACATCAAAAGTCTTGAAAAAGGTCAGTAACAGAATCCTTCAACAGTAAAGACAGAGATTAAAGGGGAAGATGGGAATCACAAGAAAAGAGAGACACATTTTATATTCTGAGGCAAATTTTCTCGGTAATTATAAGAGGGGATTGGAACCAGATAACCTGCATTTAGATTAAGTTAATCTTTATGAGACAAAATTATCAATTTGCAGATGAGGAGAACACCAAAAGGCAATAAAACTTTGTTCAAGGCTTTGTTCAGGGCTTGAGGCTGAAGTGCGATTGGGAGAACCTGACTGCACAGAAAGTGTTCTGTAAATCTATAACCTTTGGCTTCTTCCAGTATGTAATAGATAATACAAATACGTTAAGAACTGGAGCAGCAGGGTCAGTGAAACTGGATTAAACAAAGTATCTTGATAGAAAGCATCCTATGCACAAAGTATTTTAGAAAACAGCATTACAAGCATACATTTAAAGCACAGCTCTAGCCTAAGCAAGCTTCGTAAAAATATCTTGGTTTCATTCAACGTAACTGCTCCTTACATACGCACCATAAACTTTACTTTTCTGTCACAAAAATTTCTATTATTTTTTACTTCTCAAAGTTTAGAAAGTGCTATAGTATCTCCCAGATCACATACACACATCACTGCTAATTAAAGACAACATACCTCACAGAACTTATTACTGACAGTGATCTATACGTCACATGGAATATTTCTTGATTATCAGCTCCCAGAATGAATCTTAGCATTGACAGCTAGAAAAGTCTCATTTCATTTGTAACTTGATAAAATCTGACACAGAGTAACTGGAGAAAAAACAGGGGAGTTGTGTGCCATTTTCACAAAATCATTTGTCATACTCTCATCACGCGTATACGCTGTTCAGCACTCTCTGATTTTGTCAGCACAACAGATCAAGAATTATGGTCTATCTATCTACAGGATGCCTTAAATTCAGAAAAGGAACGGAATGCAGTTTTTTAGGCCAGAAGACTCTGGCAAAAAGAATTTTATGACTGTCGGAAACCAAACTTCATTTGGCTGTTTTTTAGTCAACACTACCACAATACTTTGCTGACATCTAAGGGCAAACAAGCCCGAAATATAACATGCAAAAAAGGGAGCAGTTAAGCAGTGAGAAGTTTGCACTCGAACAAGGGGTAAGGGATTCGTACTACCCCATTGCATTAGGTCTTCTGTACAGCTAACCTGCAGTTGGGCCTGCTTTTGTGATATAACCCTGCAACTGGCACACACGCACCATCTTGAAGATACTCTAATAATAGACAGAAAAACAAAACTAATATTTTCCATTATTTCTGAATACCACAAACCGACCTACTTAAAGCTGAAAAAAAGTTTTAACACATTTTTTTCCCCTCACCAAAAAGTATGTCCACTGAGCCTTTCAAAAAGAGAACTAAAGGGCCAGTGAAATATTGTAATGTTGACAATAAAATGTTACACGCCCTAAAAACACAGGCAATGGCCCAAATGCAGTGTTTCCACAATACAATGGACTGGTATATGTTTGCCTAGTTTAAAGGGATAAAGTTTCAGTTCACAAAAAGAACTGGATCATAAGGAATGGCTAAGAAGAAAGTCCACTAAAGAAYAGTTAAGTGAAAAGTAAAAAATAAATCAGAAGTTAATTTAGTACTCAGTATTGCAATTAAAAGCTAAAGACTGACTCTTCATTGAAAATGCTATAGCTAAACAGCTCTTAACACACACTTTCACCTCAAAAAATAATGTAGTGACATTCTAATATTATTCAGAGCAAGGGGACTCTTAAAAAAGTCATAAAAGTGACAGAATACTGCTAATTTTAAAACTTCTCTTATGGAAGCAAAGACAATATCGTAGAGGCAAGCTAAGCAATACACTGTAGTTCCACTTCAACTCATCAGTTTTGTGCCATGGATATTTTTATGTGACAGTATTTATGTTCATGCATTTTTATAAATATTTATGCAGAAACTTAGTGTGTGTCCATCTTCCCTAATTTCCAGGTTTCATTCTTAATATTTTGTTAGAAGAATCCTGAAGAGGTATTATTGACCAAAAGTAGACGGAATCAATCAGAATGACTGACTGATTTGTACAGTATAGCAAACATGCATTAATTTTACTTAAATACCCCCAAAATAGAAAGTCAGCAAGAATTTGGCTCTGGAACATTTTCATGTTATTCTGCAGAACTTTTCATATCAGTAAAATATATCAAGCTGGAAACTAACACTTTATGATATGTAAATATATTTGCAAAAGAATATTGTGAGAGAATCTGCACAAACATTATCTGTATAGTTTAAAGAAAATATATATTGATTTTCTTCAGGACAGCATTGAAATCTCAGTGCTTAAGTGAGAAGATCATATCTGCAAATTAGGAGTCTTTCTATGTCTAGTTTCAAGTCAAGAGGAAGGGAAGGGAACAGAAGCTACAAGTTCTCCTAACAAAATATTGTTTATTCTAAACTTGATTTTTAAGGGAGAGGCAGAGAAGTAGGAAGGGGAACAGTAGTTTGAGTCATGCACATTAATAAGATGAGCATTATATCACACACTTGTGTCAAGTCTGATCTGACAACAAAACTGTGCCATGCCCCTGGAAAGAAAGCTGCCTTAATTTAAGGAATTTTAATTTTAAGGAACTGCCTTAATTTCTCACAAACTAAAAGGCACACACAACATACGTGAAAATGTTCTAGTAGTTATCGAATAATCTTGTGCTGCAGAAAAGTCAGTCATCTTGTATAACTGGACTGAAATCCAGACTTTGAGGGGAATGTCCCTGCTGCTGGGAATCTGATAGCATTTCCAGTTGTTATGCTGACAATGTATTTTCATGTACTAAATATTAAATTAGGGAATGAAATTAAATTATACTATGAGTGAAAAAGTTATGCTGCTATTGYGTAGGTAAATGCTACACTGACTAACAGTATACAGTGGGTCTGGAAAATAATGCCCACAGCACTGCATCAGGTAATATTATTCCCAGACAGACAGATATATACCTAGATACAGAAATCCAACATAGTTCTTATTTTTACTCTTCTAATATTTCTGTGGAAATGTAAGTCTATACTAAAAAAAATGCACATAGACAACAGTGATATCACAATTTTAAGACACTTTTTTTTGCAGTGCCTGCCATTTTACACTTATTTTCCCRTGCTAGAATATCAATTATTATCAGGTTACGAAGTTAAGCCAGTTATAGGAAATAAACTACTACTGTCACAGTGAAGAAGAGGGTCATCACATCCTAGAAAGGGTAACAGCTATTGAACTGCATTTGGTAAAAGCATGCTCACAATTTCAGAAGGTATCAGACAAGATGGTATATAGCTGATCAAGGCACTTTATTTTTTATGCCATGCCTAGCAGAGATATTACTCATTTCTTTATTATTTTGATAGCCGCATACAACTGTATTGAAAAAATACACATTTTTCCTTTAAGATGTTAGCACGTGAGATTTCCTAGCATTATACAACATGGTGAAAGAATCGATGATAGAATACATTCATACAACTATAGAAGCAATTTCCATTGCAAAATCGCAGAGAAAAACAATTAGTTGAAGAGAACTACCTAAGTTTAACAAATACTATGGCTTTCCCTAWAATAAAATCAGTTATAAACCTCCTAATTTACATTGCTATTTGATGCCATTAGCCCACGTTATTACAAGGTTAAGAGAAAATYTTCTGTTGGAATCAGATAACCTCAAAGGTCAAACAACCAGAAATGGCTGTATCTGACATACCTTCTTCAGCAACATCAGTTAAAAATACAAGGAACATATTTTTCCAGAATAACTAACAAAAATTTTTGAAGATTAAATTTGTATTTACTAAGCTGTCTTCCGGGAAAGATTGTGCCTTGGTAATAACTTCGGGGGGKGTGTGTGTGTAAATTTTCTGAAGAGAGGACAGTCAAAAATTTCCCTCCATTAGAGCTTTCTAATATTAGAAGGTGATTAGCCAAATATATCACCTACAGTTACCAAAAAAGAAAACATGGCCCTTCTCTTTTCTTCCACGAACGCAAGAAAGCTGTTTAGAAAGACAGTCTGCACTATACCATCATTACTGGCGGCAATAAAAGATGATGATTTCTGACTAGCATGCTATGCTTAAGCTGAAAATCAAAGAGGTGTTATGCAGTTCCTAAGTTTCAGGGAAGTTACTACTAACACAAGATATTGAACCAAAGCTGGGAGAGCTGAAATAAGTCTTATGTCAAATTAGCTAAAAGTGAGTTCCCATACTTCAAGATATTAGACCGCACAGAAATGATTTCTTGCTTTCCTCTCTACTTTGCTTACAGTTCCATCTCTTTCAGTACTCGTGCTGCACACCACTGAAGAGTGCAAATATCTAAAACACCTCAGCTGAATTAGCAAAAGGCTGTAATTTTTTACTTTGATCAGCCCTGAAGTGCTAGTGCATTCTGACCCTTATCTTCAGACTAAAAGCCAGCTATTTTCCCCACTGTTTAATATATTTTTGTCCCTATTAAAGCCTCTATATTAAAGTCTGAAGGGGAAAAAAACAAATTTCTCAGAGTTATAGTGCAAAGTCTCCACCTTCATGAGTAAACTGTTGAAGAACTGTCCTTTGCTTCAGAACATATACAGGAAACACCAGCATCATGATCACAGAGGTAGTTTTTAAGACAGGTTCATTATTTGGATGAGTTGGATAAATTTTCATTTCCCCAGGTCCACAGTTCTAATTTTGTTTTAAAGCTTAGCCAGACATAAAGGACATGGGAAGGTTTAACTTCCTTTTAACTTTAAACTTAAGAAACCTTTAATATCCTAACATAAGAAACACAGAAGAAGATGACAGAGATCAATTTGAATCAAACTACAAGTACTAAAAATGTCTGTAATTTGTTTTGGAAACAAGAATGACATAATGCAGTGGTAGGACTGTATTAGACTATAGACTTTATCAGCTGTATCCGTCCCTAAGTTCATTTTGGATGATTCACAGTTATGGGAAGTCTCTATTTCCATTTCTGCTTTCCATTCTGAACTCAACATTGCTCCTGCTTTTTCTTTCTCCCTCCTTTCTCCATCCTTCTCCAGAGCCTGTTGCTCCAGCTGCACCCTGCTCTGTTCAGCTTCGCGATTCATGCTGGGCCTCTTCTCAGCAGCTCCCTCTCGCACCCTGTGCTCTAACATTGGAGCCCTGAGACAGAGGGTTGCACACAAGATGCTCACAGCAGGGAGATCAACACAGCAGGAAAATAACAGGCATAACCGGCTGCAAGAGCCCTTTACTGTCCTGGAACAGGGGAGGAAAGAGGAGCACTCCATGTGGGGTAGTGCTGGGCAGCCTCAAAGAAGCAGGTGAAGAAGTGTTGTGCACGGGGGTGCTGAGGGAAACACTATTCCACGGGGATACTAGTTTGAAGGAACGAAGAAGCATTACATGCTGCGGGGAGGGGAGCGCGTGCTGCTGCGTGGAAAAGCATCGCTCAGACCGGAGGAATGCTGGTGCAGCGGCACTAAGTCAGAGCTGCGCAGCAGGCAGGTACCAAGTGCTCCATACAGCTGTGCCAGGTGGATGCCCAGATCTCCCAGGAGCACAACGCAGCCAGGGCTCTGCACAGGATGGTGCTGGGCAGCGCGAGGGCACCGCACACACGATAGCCTCTGCTATGCAAGTGTGCTGTACACAGAGAGGGTGAAAACATGCTGTGGCATTGTGTCCTGGGCATATGAGAACACCATACAGAATACGAGACTTTGAGACAACTATATCATGTGTTAAAGACATCATTAGATATAATTAAAGGTATCTAAGAGGCCTTTTTTATATATACTGCAAGGAAAAAGTTTCTCATTTCTGATCTAAYAGAAAATAAGTAAACAAAATAAGTGCTTTGTGCTAAAGGTGGTTCTCTATGACAATGCAATCACACTTTCAATATCTGTAATTTTTATTTTAAAAGCAATGAACATATTGAAAACATGAAAACACTCAGATTAATTCTGTGGAACAAAAAGTTGATAAAAGCTGACACCTATTGAGTACTAAAGACTGTTCATATGTAAACCTGAAAGCTCTCTGAAGGGCAGTATAACCAGTCCAGACTCTTGTAGGGCTGCTTGCTTGTTCTCTGACCAGCCCCGAAGACAGTCCAAAGGCAAGAAACTTGCTGCTTGTCCCTCATATGGCCCTAAGCTCAGCACTGGACTGCTTCTTCCCAAAGGTACCCACATTGCTACGTTACCTGGACATTTAACAGAAAGACAGGCTCTATACAAACCACTTAACAACAATATGCAGGTGACAACAAACACAGCAGCTTGTGCATTCATATTGTATCAGGACATGTCAAAACCTGAACAGAAAGTTATTAGTCTTCATGACCCTAACACAGCCTAGGTACCTAGGTACATGAATTTTGCAAGATACTGAACATGTGAGCCCCTTGCACGCCTAACAGAACGCACAAGTTCAAGCATTTTGCTGTACTGGAACGAGACAACAGTCACAAGCATATTTTTATTATAGTACAGCCAAGTGGATTATCAAAATTCTTTCTCGTTAGAATTCTTTAATTCAAAGCTGATAACAAAATACTACCCATTGTCTAAATGCTCACTTTAAGGTCTACAGCCAGAATGGCATTTGAGGACCTGCTTACACTTTTCTTTCATTCCAAGTCATTTCAAGACAGACAGATGTTCAACAAGATCTAGAAAATGCTGTTTGATGGATTGAAAAGCATTTCTTTAAGTGGATTAAAAGACTACAAGAGTCAAGATGTTTCTATTTGTGCTCCACACAATTATGCTCTTTAAAGAGACTGTGTTAAAACTGTTACCATGGTGTCTATATTCTAAGGTTACATGTTGACAAGTATGTCATTAAAAAACAAGGAGACACTTCAGTGAGAATCTGCTCCCAAACACCAGAGTTAAGCTGTTTTAGATAGTTTTGATCATGCGTTCAGCACATTCAGTTCTTATCTACTTTAAACAGCAATTGCAAAAGGGTACTTTTTCCATGTGATAGTATAAATCATAATAAAATGGAATCAGATTTTTACTGCTTGGACACATTTTTTAATAATCAAGTATCAACAAGCTTTATTTAAGAAAATGTATCCAATTCATCGCGTCACTTCCACTGACTTAAATACATCCCAAAACTTCAGCTCTTACAACAGAACAAAAACCTCTTTGGGTTTTAGCACCCAATCCTGTAAATTGGCAAATGCTTCCAAGGAGATGACAATGAGTCTGTACTTGTAGATAACGTACGTTCTTCATGCACTTAACAGTCCATCTGTCAAAGCTGCACATGAAGGTTCATTAYTCTTTGTTACATGTTGAAGTTTACAATAGTTTTAAGGACAAAATAGAACTGAATATAATATAATGCATAATCCGTCTAATGCTGTCCATGTAATGCTACATATGCCAAGAGAGTTTAAAACTGTATCAGGACCTAACGAAGGTTTGTCCTTGACTATGAAAACCCAATGTGTTCAGACTTCAAGTTAACCTCAAGAAAGAGGGCTAAGAAAGGAAGGATGCTGTTTTCATGACTCAGTTGACATTCATTCACCTGTTAAATCAAATGACAATATAAGGGAACCACCTTGCCTTTACTAAGATGCTTACTCTGAGCTAGCTAACTTGAGTTATGGAGATGTCTTATTTTTTTAGCAACGACAATATCAACACCTATAGCTGACTCTACTGTGTCCTTAGTGTCATGTTCATCTGCTGGGGAGATTTTCTGTTTAACACATTAAGAGCTAGTAAAGAAACAATTTACATAACTTACTATATTTAATTCTATAACATAATACATGTTGCATTTAATGGCACTTACAGCCTTATGCAATAAACAGAAGTATGAAATAAATGGCATACAGGGGATCTGTTAATCTAAGTGCTTGACTCTACCATTTAAATAAGCCCCTTTCAGAGTTTCAGATTTAAAAGTTTATATATAAATAATTGCTAAGAAATTTTATTTATTAAAAAAAGGGGTCAAAATAGATTCCCAGTGTATTTAATAGCATGGGCAGCTGATGAGGATTTGGTGGCATTGCTGGCCTAACTTTTGATCCCCTGAAAGTTCACTTTCTCTCCTTCAGAAGAATTTTAGTACTATGAGAAAGTGTCACCACATTAACTGCCAGATCAAGCAGGAACCTCTTCGAAACTCCTGCACAGCCTTGTTCCAGCTTATGTGGGTAAGGTAGATTAGAGGCCTTTCTAATTTACTCCCTCTCCTTTTCTGTGTGGCTATCATATGTTTTGTTATGCTGCGGATTATGACTGCCTCCTTGATCCAGCAGGCCACACTGATCCGAGCTAGATGGGTGTTTTCATCCTCCCCCCATCTTCTTCCCACAAAGTCCAGTACAGCTGGTATGCCCAAAAATGACCACTTAAAAATAAATTGTGGAGCTTAGGTTGGTAGATCTTTAGTTTGGGGGAGAAATAGGTGACAACCAGGGAAAATAACACACCGAGCTCTTGTCCTTCCTGTTTTTTACAACCTGATCTCCAAACAGACCAGAAAACTGTAGTTTTACTGGACAAGTAGGTAAATAAAACCTACTGTTATTTTGTTCTATATTACATTTGATATCATCCAGACATAGTTATCAATTCACATTAGAACACTACTAGAATCAATCACTGCAATTCTATAATCAGGACAATATTATTTTATTACATCTCCCATACCTTGTATATCTCTCTGTATAAAATGTAATATATGACATCCTAATATATATCTAACAACTATTATGTCAAGCTTATTAATTCATTAGCTAAGAGCAACATTCTCAATTACACACAAGAAAACAAATTGCTTTGTGTCCTTTTCTTCCCATGAATGCCTCAATGGATAAGAAAGTATTTTTCTGCACCCCAAAAAAATCAAATTCTATAYGAGTGGGGATTATATCAACAAATATCAATGTCAATTTTAAAATGGATTAACAATTAAAGATTTAAAGTACATTAGCATTGATCTCCAGCATAAAATAACTGTGATCAATAAATAAACTAATCTGTAAATTTGATTAATTGAGTAAATCCTGTTTGCTAAAGTATTCCATAAGCATAATTTACAAATACGATAAGAGGAAAATCCTGCTCTTACTTCTGTAAAAAAAAAAAATCAAAACTGTTATATCGGTGTTTAGATAGGAGTGGAAAAACAAGAATTTCTCATTCAATAACGTACTCATACAGAGATATATAAATTTCAGTGGCATAATGCTGGGAATACACCAAAACAAGAAATGTCCTCTGGATAACACAGAAATGGGACTCCCACACAGTAAGCTTGTTTCTCTGGCCAGTGAAATGAGAAATATGTAACAAGGCAATAACAACTTCTGGTTTTTTCATTTTTTGTTTTTTTCCTAAGAGCTTGCTTTTACACATAGCTGTACTGCTCTACAACTATACTGATAGACAGGAAGAGGAAAGAAGATAACTTAGTGGAAATATATCCTCATTCTAGGAATTGTATTAATACAACTACATTGGTTAAAAAAATAAATCACACCTCTAACTGACAGATTAAAATGGTATAAAACCGTTAGACCAAATCTTAGTATTGAAGACACTAAATTCAGAGTAGGTAAGCACTAGTAATTGACATTAATTGAAGTATAAAAATGACAGGTAGTGAGATACGATATTTAATTTAATGAAAAGAAGTAAGGAAATGTAATTAATAGTAGAGCAAAATTTTTTCTAGCTGTAGGTAACAACATTTTACAGTGACATTAAAAGGCATCCAAACTTCCAGTTTTATCTGCAGGTGTATCTGTATCTGTGTATCTTTAGGTGCTTCAGCAGCTGCATTTCAAACAGCCTTAATGAAGACAGTTAAATGATGGATACTAATCTAAGGAAATTTAAGACAACTCCACGTGCTTCATGTGGAAATGCAGAACTCCTTCCAATTCTTCTTTTGTTCTCCTCTGAACTCCAGCTGGGAGAGAATACCATTGATTTTTCTAGGCAGTCATTGCTACAAACTCCTAAGTAACAGAACTCACAGGCCTTGAAAGACACCAGAATCTATACTATTAAGAGGCAGAAAAAACTGTCATGACATTCAAGATCCTTATACCTACTGAAACACTTGAATCCATGGAAAAAAAGATCTTTTATCATTCACTTCATGGAAAGACACTAGTTATAGTATCAAAACCTAACGCAAACCAACCAACAGAAATCAATTCAATATTCAGGCAGCCAACTATTTATTCATCCAGCCTCAACTCAATTTACAGGCCCTCTAAAAGACAGCTGAAGGCCCTGACTGAAATGAGGCCTATTCTGGCAGCAATCCATAGTAAGGGAAGTCCCTTAGTCCACTAGGTCTGTGCAGCCAGCAGGTTCCTTGCAGTCCGGCCCCCGAGGAACGTACCTCTGAAGTGTAAGAGCCAGCTTGCTAATGCTGCACTTCCGTCACAACTACACGGACTCCCTCATTGCAGGTAAGGTGGCTACGTTTAAATTAGCAAGTAGAGCAACACAGTCAGAGCGGACCTGAGGAGCAAGTCAGTTGGTGATGAGGATGCAACATTCATACTATAAAAGCTGAGGCACTTGGTGGGGGGGAGAGAGGAGAGTGGGGAGCGAGGGAATTGGAGAAACTGTAGTCTGCTCCCAGGGACTGAATGCCGATGGCTGGCTGAGGCACACTAGGTGCCCTTCTGGAGCACATCTGGTTAAGCTCCACCCGAAAGGAGTGTGGTTCACACAGCATGAGAACTTCACACTGCCAGCCAAAGTGCAGTAAGTGAGCATAATCAGATTTCTTCCGAAAGCTCCTTCCTCATCTGACCAGCTAACACAGATGCACCCGCTGCCTTGCAAGGGCACAGCTGTTCCAGGGGCAAGGCTGCAGGCGCTCGCTAACTTACACAAGGCAAAGCGCAATGTATATAGAATCCTTGTGACCAGTTTAGAGTTTCTAGCTGTCTGTATCACAATTAACAATATCTCCCCAAATAACCAGTGATCTACACAAGCTCCAGTGTAAAAAAGTTCAGGCATCACTAACAACACAGAAATAACTGTCTCATGTTTTAGACCCTTTGAGACTATTGTTTTCACGTTATAATAACAGCAATTCTAAAAATCGTAACAATACGTATGAATACAGCAGTGTGTTTACTGAACATTTTACATGCCATGTTTTAAATGTTTAGCCAAATTTAGGTAATTTATAAAGACATACAACAAAGCATCATGGCTGGCATGTTCCATGCCAAGTTTCATTGGAAGTGGAATTTAAACAATGGAGTTATAAACCTTCTTCAGAGATTTGTAATAGGAAAGGGAATTCAACCTTACCTTAGCTAACGGATGCTGCTATAACTCTTTGAAACAACCTCCCCAGATCTTTGACAGAACTTAATAAGATATTTTAAACTCCCATTTTTCCTCCCAGCAAAACTAGAACATATGAGAATAACTAAGTATTAGTAAGATCAACAGAGGTCAAACCCAAAGAAACGAATGGTAATTTTTACACATTGAAAGAGCTGTTTTCTCACAGAAGTGTAATTTTAGAGAAATTTGCAAGTCAACTGCAATCACGAACATTTTGTCAAACTATATAATGAATGCTACTGTTTTCCATACTGCCCATATGAAACCATGAAATTCTATACATTCAGTCAGACTTTCTACGATGTACACTCAAGAGTCCTGGTTAGTCCCTCTATAGCAATTTTGTTTGGTTTGGTTTCTTTAAGAGTAGCAGCAACATATAAATTGGAAAAAAAAAATGTTAGGGTGTCTCCTGAAATACCAAAAGCCATTTTTAGCAACAGTACATACACAATGCTTATTGATGTACTTCACTGTCTCCCAGCTTTTAAACATAGGATCTCACTTTGTATGTTTTGTTTTGCTACGGAGGAAAATAGTCAGGTTATTAGTTCATGTCACTTGACTTGAGGTCTTTGTAAATCTATAAAGTAAAGTTGATTGCAATGGGACCTGAGCCCATCTTCATTTCAAAATGCATTATAGTGAAAAAATTTTGTGAAGAGTAAAGACAAGTTTTCTCCCAGGAGCTTATCTGCTTTTTTTTTTTTTTTTTTTTTTTAAGCTGCCCATTTAGCTATAACAACATGCAAATGCAGTAGAACAAATACTTAATGTTGATGATTTCATCAGTACATACTACAGTGTTACCAATACTTCTGATTTTATTACAAGCCTGGCAATATTTCTAAACTTCTGTACCTCAGATACCACTACAGATACCTCAACRTTTTGCCTATCAGGCAAATAAAAATAGGAATGTCTTTAAAGCCTTCTAATCTTTATACTGCACATGACTTTTTCTTTTTGATGTTCATCATCACCAAAATTCCTTAGTGAAGTCCTGAACTGTACTAGTGCAGTTTAAGATTGGCTGAGCTGGTAACTTCTTACTCATTAAAAGCATGAACAATAAACTGACCCCARACTAACAGGCCTTCCCTGGAATTTGCAGCACCAATACACACTACCTAAGTAAGTGCTGAAATAGAGGGGAAAAAAAGGAGAGGCAGCAAATCATAAGAAGGAAAGGAAAAACTGGCATTATTCCAAAATAAAGTGGTTTAATAYGTACATCCCTAAACTAGCTCATGTCAGTAACTGCACACTAGTTACCGCTGTACAATACATACTCAAAAACTACAGTAGGGATGGATTTAGCACTGTTTAATTTTATGCTGATCATTGCCATTACGTTAAGATAAACAGACGGGACGACTGATTTGACTATAAAAGCCACCATAGATAGCATGGTGGTTGCACAAAACTGCTACGTGAAGAGATGTCTCTATCATTCATTACACCAAAAGTGAACAGAGAGGGGAAGTCCAACATGACTGCAGTGTCCAGCTTCCTAACCATTTCCACTTTTGTACCTCCTATCCACTCCCATGGGGAGCTGAGTATTCAGACATGGCATTGGAGATATATATCATCAATAAACTTCTGCTCAGTCTCTTCCTAAAAACACATCAGATTGTCCTACATTATTTCAAATTTGGCAGGTTCCCATTTCTGTTAAACAGTAAAACATTTCTACACTTTTCACACTTACTCCACACTAACTAATTTCTAAACTCTCAAACTGGTGTCCAACATTTTTTCATTAAACTGTAAAACAATGCATTCCCCACTGGAAGTAGGGGAAAAAATACAGTGGCCCTGTTTGAATCTTTGTAGTCCCTACAGTATTCACCAAAGCTGTTCTCACTGTTCCTCCAGGCTGTACAATGAGCTGGCCAAGAGCATAAATCATTTCAGATAATTTATCTGTAATTAAGAAAAAAAAGCTTAAATATAAATAATTTGATTCATTTAGGCTTAATGGCATTTTAAGTTTCGGAATTCAGTAAACAAAGCTTCTTTCAATGATGACATGCATATGCACACAAAAAGGGACACAYGGTCATTTTGTATACAAGACCATTCTTACAGTTGCTGTGTAAACCGATTGTAGCTTTTGATTTTTAAAGTCTGATTGTGAAAATAAGACTTTCACTACATGCTTAATGGTGCTATCTTTTTTTAAATCATAATACACATACAAATATTATTATAGATAAAAAAGTTCTCGCTCATAAACAGAATGAGATAAACATTCACACTCATGCTTTGTTTCCAATTCTGTAACTGGAACACAGGGTTTCTTATCTGAGGAATGGGATGATGAAGAGAAAGGAATGGAGGAAGAGTAGAGTGCATGAATATCATCAAAGGGTATCCACATGATTTTAAGCATTTGTTCACATCAAGAGGGAATACTCAATTGTTGAATTATTATCTGGTACATATATGGAAATGTGATCACTCTCACTAACAGTGTCTAATCAAAAAAAATGAGTTCAATATTCACAGACACTATATTACCCTAAAAAAAAAAAAAAAGGAATTTAGTCCAGGAACGTGTTTCTTTGATATTAGCATAGCACAAGCTTCCATTTATTGATGGTATTTGTGCAAACTAAATAAGGAAACATTTGATAAATCTTTGTGGAATTCTAAAGAATATTTCTGCAAGAAAGTTGTTTATTATTTTAAAATCTGATGATCTTTGCAGAGGACTGATATTTAGAACGAGTTCCATTACAACGTCACAAGTGCCAAGGACACTCTCAAATGAATGTGAAATATCAACTGCAGAACAGTTTCTCAATAATCCCTATGAGTAAGATGGAATTTTGGGGGGCCTTCAGGCTCCCACATCCCTGGGGCACATCTGCACCCACTYCCCCCTTTAAGGCTACAGCCAAAAGCTAAGAAGCGTTATCTAAACACCACGCTGAATTCTATCTTGGCAAAAAATCTTTGGGGCTTTCACAACAGAAAACTTTTGGGCTTTATTTGCTGTCTGAGAATGTTTTTATTTGCCAAATTTGATTAAATTTAGTTTTGCCTAGTTCAAAACAGAAGGCTGACAAAACTGTGCAAGTAAAAAAGCGACTTTCTTTGAGATGAAACAATGAAAAAAAATTGTTTTAAAAGCCAAACTGCACATACCATTGGCCAAGTACTAAGTCTACTGCTTCTTACAAAAAGGCATTTTAATCAGAAAGGAGAGTCATTGGAAGTGACTTACAGTAGGAAATGTGTAGTTCCTCAATTTCATAACTCTAAGCATCAATGAAAATATCTTCACCACATGAAAGAAGAAGTGATTTGTAAAAGTGCCTCTCTATATCAGCTGGTTTTCATAACTGTGTTCTCTACTTTTACATTTGTCTGTGTAAACAACGAACAAATGTCTCTCTCATTATTCTTCAAATATATTTCTTTCTGGCATCTTGAGGGAAAACCTGTTTCATTACTATTCATGTAACTTCGGGTTCACATAAAGAATAGGAAGTAAGTTGCTTTTCATTTTACACTTGGAAAGAAAAGGAGACTAGAGAGAAATTATTTGAGTTTTTTTTTTAAATAACAGTACCTCTGCACAGTCATTACAGCAACTGAATTTAGAACTTCTGGAAAACAAGAAGTTTCATAAAAACCAATACACTAAAACATTCTGGAAACTGGTGTTGCTAACAGTAAAACAAAGAAGATATCCTTGTATTCTCACCTTAATTTATCATGAGAACAAGGACTACAGGAGAGGGAAGGGAAGATGTGTTCCTTTCAATTTTTTAATCAAAAAGACCCGTAAGACAATCTGAAAAGCAAAGGAATATCACTAATGGCYACTCCAGATATTTCCTTGGATGGAACAGGTGACAGACTCGGGACTTTTTCCACATCGGGGTGAATAACCACATATTATGGGACGGCAAGCTCAAAATCTTTTTCTAGTTGTATCTACAAGATATTATCTTTCTCTACCAGTCTTGCTGTTCTTGCATCCTTAGACCACCATGGCTACAACAGTGCTTCTTAGTAAYGTAACTTCCATATGAATATGACCAGTGCCTCAAGAAATTTGCTAATGTTGATCTATGCATTAATTTAACGTGCAGGTAAGCTAGCAAAAGACACAGCACGTCCCTGTAATAATGTAGTTCTCCACCTCAAGCTCCAGAGCCCAATTCCACCTTAGCACCACCGGGGGGGATGTGACATTTCAAGAACCCCCTTTCCTAAAACTCCTTGCGCCCATCCTCCCTTCCTTACCCTTGGGAAGGTGGGTTTAGAGCCCTGCACTGCCTGTACCTGTGGCATTGCAAAAATGATGTAGCTAGAGTCAGTTATATTTAAACAAATTGTGACTGATGCACAATGCAGTGCTCATTTCACAGGTTTGAAAAGCCATGGGGGATGTTTCAGAAGGCTCCTGTACTTTGTAAAAGTTAGCAGTTGCCTTAGGAGCTTGTGGAGCATTTCCAGAAAGATTCTTCTCTTTGGAAAAGGGGTTATGGCTCCGTCAGTGGCTTATCTCCAGCAAAGTCCACATGGAAACAACTGCAGTGGAAATTTGGTACTGGCAGCTTTGCACAGCTCTCCCCCAGTTGCATTTTCCATCATACATTTTATAAAGTAGGAGTGAAAGAATAACTTTCAAATTGTAGTTTATCTTAAAAAATGAAGCTGTGATAGCTGTGGAGGCTGGCAACCAACACAAGGTTAAAGCTGAACCTTTTACCCTCACAGACTGTCATAACAATTTCTTTGAAAAGACTGCTACATAAACTGAACAAGCAGACAGGTTTGTGTGTTCTCACATAAATGGAAACTATGTCATACAAAAGAACTCTAACAGGCAAATGACACTGGCTTTTTGCAATAGAGTTTAAGATTCTCTTCGTTTTTCCTTTTTTTTTCCCCACTCAAAACACACATTCTATCATGTGCATGAGCAGCASAAATGGACCAATACAACGTAAAGTTTCAGTTACACACAGTATTTCATATTCTGTTTTTTCACTATCCACTGAATCATGTCTAGTGTTAGTGGACGTATTGATACCATACTACATTTTTTAATACTTCACAGGGAAAAACTATTAAATTATTCTGCATTTGGTGGAAAAAACTTCGCTCTTTACAAAAGAAATGTTGTAGAATTTATTAAAACAAAAGCGCCARTAATATTTTGCTTTAATACCTGAGGGAGAAATACGATCATCTGCACCAGTAAGGAAAAGATGCATACGCTAGGTGCTCTACTAATTACAGCTGCTTTGGTGGGCAATATCATTGGTGAAACAGATGTTAGGGACCTATTAACAAAAGTTTTTCAAACATCTGCTTACAATTTTAAGGCAATTGTAAATACAGCACAGAAGGTCAATTGGGCTCATTAAGGTCTATGTGCAAATCTACTGCTGCAGGTTTCTTTTTAGGTAATACTGACTTTTTTTAACACAGGAAATAGAGTTTAATAGCAACTTGTGTCAATTTTGATTGTGATTTCATACAACAACAAACAACAATCGCATGCCCTATGCTTCCCCAAATAACCCATTTTCCTTCCTCTTCTTCCTCTCTACCTACAGCACACTGCCATGGTTCTATGAGGCAAAGCATAAGGTAGAGGAAAGGTTATAAATTGGGCAATTATATAGAAATGATTGATTTTACTTTTAAAAAACAATTATGTATCCTGTTAGGAAACCTTCATCCACTGGGCCAAAGACAAATGAGTCTTGATTACAACACGCAGTTGTTGTGATATGCAAATTAGCCTTAACAACCAGAACCCCTAGCCCCTGTCAGTGTCACAATAAGAAGAAAGATACTCAAGTATGTCTCAAACATTTTATTGACTGGAGATACTCTTCACCGGTTTTCCTCAAACTGCAACAACCCAGTAACAATTAGGTGGTTTCTGCTGAACTGTTCAAGACACAATCCCTCCGCCATAATCCCAGAAACAGGTGCAGGGGGCCAAAACGTTGCCATTCCAGCTGGCAGGTAGTGCTCCAAAACGCAGAAACACTTAACTCATACAGGGGTTTCCAAGCTTGTTTCTTTGAGAAGACACCCAGTTTAATGCGTTACCTTGAGTTACAGCTTGGACTAACCAGGCAGCTTTGCACTAAAACAGATTTGTAATATGCGTACTAGCGGTGAAAAGGGCCCAATTACGAGTAGGAACCGGCCGCTGAAAAGCTTCTTGAACCAATTCAAGAACTTGTTTTTCATCTGGAAATGTAGAGGTTATAGATGCGAAAAGCTCCATGTAATTCATAAACCTTATTTTAACACAGAGAAGGCATTTCTGAAAAGGAGGAGGAAAAATACTGTGATGTAGAGGTCAGCGAGCACTAAAACGACAGGCTGCATTCTTATAATAACGTTCATAAATTAATTGGTAAGTGATGATTTACTAAAAAGTAAATACTAGATTTTTAACTAAAACTCGGTAATATTCTGACAAAGAAGTATTTCATGAGTAATTTTAAAGTACAATTCTGTTATTACCTGTTACAATTCACTACAGGCATATTAATGGTTCTACAGTAAAATTGGATTTGAAAGCTTCTGAATTTTGTGGCTTGCACAAAAAGTGAAGAAGTTTCTAATTTAAGCACTTTGCAGCACATTTTACAGCAAATCCAGCCTAGGAAATAAACACTAGACAGCACCTTCTACTATCAGTAGAAGTACCCAGTCAAAACCATTAAAAATAAATTTAGTATATTATAGATGAAAGTGTAAAATTTGTAAAAGTTCTTTATATTTGCAACCTTGGAGCTGTGCTCATATAGATCTGAAAAAGTAATATAAGTCCTTCTTGTCCAAACAACAGCTAAATCTGAAGGCAAACATCAGAGCTCTCAGAAAACATTCTCATCAATAAAGACTTGTCTTTACTCAGCTTGGCCCGATGTTGCCTGCTTTTAAAACTTATCACCCTATCCATCTTTGCTGTGACTTACCAGAAAGGATATTTTCAATGTCTTAAGAATTTTTTTCCAAGCCATTTTTCCTTCATGTAGCATTTATAAGAGTCTAAATGGACTGTGGATTTCTTTATTTCTTGTAAAGGAAGTGGGTAGCTTAATTTTGTAGGGCTGAGGAGTCTGGAGATTACCACTGATATTGTAAACTAATCTTCTTTTATTTCTATGTTTTTAAATAAGCTTCAAGTTAAACTTAGCTAAGTAGAATGTCATTAATTATCTTTTAGACTGAGTAGGTAAAGTTAACATTACTATTTAAAAAAATCCAACCCCTCAGTGTGGCAATTCCAGAGACTACAGATACACTGCATCCCCAAAAGGGAAAATTCTAGTAACACAAGTTACCCCATCTCCCAATTTTTCACCCAAAATTGTAGCTATTTAAAAACAGTTTGGATTCACAGTGCAAAGCTGATTTTAATGGCCCAACCTGCTTTTACTGACCTGCTCAGGGTATTTTTCTTGACTGGAGGAGTGAGGGAGGATAGAAAAGAGAGGGAAAGGAATAACATTTCCTAATAAAACAGAACAAGGGGCATCTATACATAAAGGCTTTGACAGAACAGTACCAAAGCTATCATTACCACTTCCAGCAACTTTTTAAAAGTTTCCTGTTTCAATATTGATCCAGCCTTGCCCTATGTAACTTAAAATGGGATGCCAAAGAAGGTAGACTACTTGTATTTTACTAGGAGTTAAATGAAAAAAAATCTGTCCCTTCAATATGCCACATATTTTAATTGGATATTATTCACTTAATTAAAAAAATACATATATTCACTTAATTAAAAAAATATATATATAAACTTCCAAATAAAATCCCAGAAATCCCAAAGAAGCTGCATGAGGGAAATGCATGGATTTAAATAGCAAAAAAACAACACAAAGATAACACTGACGATAAAAGGATTTGCTCTAGCTGAGGAGGACATAAAAGATGAAGTTCTACAAAGACCATTAAATATTCACCAGCCCACTGCAAATTACACTAAACACTTGGTAAAGAAATATTTGGCAATGTCAGCAATATGTAGGCCAAATATGTTCCTTACATTGAAGGATAATGTAACTACTGAAAGGGTTTGTTTTGGAACGATTTCTACAGCACAGAAATAATCTGGCCTCGTCTCCTGGCAGGGCTGGATTTACCAAGGAAGAAACAAGAGAGAACCATGACTACTTATGTGACAAATCCACATTTTTGCCATTTACTTAATATCACTCCTGAAATAATATATTACACACAAATTTGAATATTAAAACATTTAGTTTTTAAAAAGATTGCGATACTTCTTCAAAAAATAAAATATTTATGTAGCTTCTTGTTTTAACAAGTCTAGCATATACACTACTGCATACACACAACTACTTTCTTTCTAATGTTAAAATCTTCCATACTTTGGATTTTGCTATTCCATTATTATCTTTTGCAGGTTTTAAAATACATTCCTAAGTGTGATTTACAAAGTCAAAATATAACCTAAACCCAGTGAAATCTGTGGGATTTTTTTCTCCCCTTAATCTGCAAGTAGAACGAAGCTTTTGCTGAAGTGCACAGGTTCACCCCCCCACCCTCTCCCCCAGTTATTAGAAAGGCTAACTTGAATATTTAACGTTAAAATTAATGTACTGTTAGGTTCCATTCAAGGAAAACTATGCTTAAAGACAAGACAGAAAGGAAGGCATCTGTTTATAATTAGGACAGATATCCTTGGCATAACTGACCAGTTTGTTAGTAATAATCATTGCTAGGTAAGCTTTTAGATTTCTTTTTGCGGCATGTGAACTTCCTAGAAGCAAGACTGTAGCTCTACAAAGCCTTATGACTGATGTGGTCGGTACTCCAAGACTTCATGAGCACAGCAAGCAAAAAGCAGCCCTTGAGATTCATATGGCGTTCCCAAACTTGCTTTAACTAGTGCACTCAGGTGTCAGTAAAAGGTAACAAGGGCGGCAAAACACAATGCTCAAGCTACCTCAGGGCAGGAACCCAGGCTGAACCAAGGATTATAATGTAGTACACATGCTGGTTTAAAACTAGCTCAGAGAATCAATGCAACCTTTGTAACAAGACTGATTTCACTGGATACTTATCTTACGCCAGATGAAACATACACCCTCACGGCAGTATTTTGACTAGGAAAGCCAGCCAGAATCTCTTTTTACTCACTCTTATCTTGTTATATCTTTGTTTGAAATCTCTAGTTCTTTTTTTCCCCCCTTCTCCACTGTAGTGTCAGCACAGCATCATTTCCAAAAGCATGCTTAAGATTAACTAAATACAAAGATTTTAAATACAGCATCCACCACAAAGGAATAACACAGTGTTGCTCTGTTTTAATTTTTTGAAATAAAGCAACTGGATTTTAAATTTGCTTTTTTTTTTTTTTTCCTGCTACTGTCACCTACACAGCTACCAAGTTTCATGCAGCTTTTCGGAGACATCTAATGAAAATGTTATTAACGTCTCATTTTAACACTACTATCATCATTTTAAAACAGCATGGCTGTAATCCAACTAAAAGAAATCATCTTGACAGCTCTGATCCTCTGCTTATTATATGGTAGCAAGAGTATAAGCTTCTGAAATAAAACTTCCTATCTATGATTTATCTGGAAGTAACACAACTAAGGGAAATTTCCATTGTCAACCCAATCCTTTGCACCAATTGACAAACATCAGAGATGCAAATCTCAGCTAATAGTTTGGTGTCTGGGCAATCACAAAAATTTGTGAAAGCTGATGGAGAGGGAAGAATAATCGAACTTTCCCGCACACAGGCAACACAGTCCCTTTTCTTCCCTAGAGCACACAGTCCTTCACTCTTGTCCAGCTTAGATGTCTGTTCTGTTCTAAATTCAAGTCCCCAGAGCAAACTCACCTGTGAACAGCATCACTAAGTACTCATCAAGTGAAAATTTTAGACTCAGCTGAGGTAGACTAAAATCTTTTGAACTACACAGGTGATAGTCTCTATAGCTCATTAGCTAGGCTCTCAGCCAGAAATACAGGCACTTTCAGCAGCACACACCGAGGTTAGCTGTTCAAACAACTCAGCRGACACTACAGCCTGTGAATCTCCATTGGGAAAGAATTGGCAAGGGGACACAACACCTTCAAAGCCAAAGACGAACTTGTGCTGAGAAACAAATGTAATTTAAGGTCGTGAAAGCAGAGTGCTAACTATTTACACCAGGATGAACCAGGAGTGCAACTGCTGACTGTGCCGCTTGAAATGGCTGGTCTGCTACCAATATAGCACAGCTGAATTTCTCAGACTCAGCTCTTATGCACAGCTTCACCAATGTCAGTTCCATGTACATACACACACAAAAAGTCAGGCTGTATGTATCTGACAGTTAAAAGATTTTTCTACTCACTTAGCTACGTTTCCCAGAGAACTATACAGGTGGTTTCTTTGGCAATCTGCAATTTCTCACTGGGCGGTTCTTCAAAATGGTGGCCCTCCTGTGTGACATTCCCCCAAAGACACGCAGTGCTCATGCCACAGTAAATGAGCAACAGCTATCACACACCAAACTTTAAATTGTCTATCAGGAGCAACAGTGAGTGGAAAGGAAATCTTGCATCCCTAGCAAAACAAATCCATGAACCACCCACATGAACCAGCACTTATCCTATGCAGTGAAAATGAACTAGTGGTCTGTAGTCATCCAGTCACCTAACCACAGTAAGGAAATATTGTTTCCTCTGAGGAATTCTTTCTCAAGGTCTCTGTTTAAGCACTTCATACTTTCATAATTCTGTCATAAGTACTTGGCAGAAGCTGTAATACAAACATAACGAATGGCAACCCTTACCAGATTACAAGCTATAGTCTCTGAAACTTGGGCCTCTGGAGACATCTATTTTACATAGCAGTTTCATATGTGTAGAGATGAATCCAAGTGGAGCTGGAAGCTACACTTGCCAGAAACACAGTAGCTGTCTACTGTATTCCTACTTCTAGGCACCACTGCTGTTTGAGGACATTTAAAGGTATATTGTGAAAAGGTATAAACAATTTTGGGCAATATTTCATAACCCCTACCAAGTTCCCTGGAAGACCTCTTACCCTTTCCTTCAGTGTTTTTTCCAGGGTGTTGCCTTGTCAGACTTGACACACAAGGGATCTGGGGGATTACTTCTGACCATAAGTTTAAAGCAGATGAAACTGAACCTACTAATGGTCTACGGTGATGCCCGGAGAATAGCAAGGTGACCAAAGGCACGTAGAGGATACTCGAAGGAAGCTTCATTTATTGTTTGCAAAGCCATGCAAAAGGGCTGCTGGAACACTTTTTGGCCACGCTGCTGTGGAATTAAGTTAGAGCCTATGTTACAAAACCAAAAAACCCACTTCAGTTAGGTGGGGAGCGGTCAAAGGCTGCAATTTGTACTCCTAGCTGAGCTTCTAAGGCTTTTTTCCTGTTTACTTCTATTGTGTATGAGACAACTATTCCCCTTATGTCAACAGTGCCATTTTAATTTTGTTAGAAATCATCTACTTTATCCCCTCTCTGCGCTGCGTGTTTTAGAATCCGCTGTCCTGTAGATCTAGAAAGTATGTATCACACCGTGTCCAAATAAGAAAAACTCAATATATAACCCATTTTTAAGCATCCTCTGCAAAGCTCTTCCCTTCACAAACATCCCCTGGCTTTCACAGAGGCTGCATCTGTTATTTAAGGCATTCCAGTTCAACCTGTGCTGCATAACAACATAAAATGCAATTTAGAAAGATGCTTCCTGGCCATTACATTAGAATGTGAAAGAGCATATCTTTGGCTTTCTACCTTTTCCTCTCTGTGATATGATACTATGTAATAAACTACTTTCTCATAAACATTTACACTGGGACTTACTGTGCAACTTTTATTCAATACATCCTATACTACACATACAGCTATAAGATCTCTCATAGAGAGGACAACAGGTCTGATATCACTTTGAACCTGAGAAGCAAATTTCATTTTTAGTTTTTTTTTTTTGGCTAATTTTGAAATGAAACATAACAGTTCAGAACTTCTTAACTGTTGAAATAACATGTTATTTCAGTAATTCTCTGAATGATGTCCTGTCAACACAGTAAGAAAGAGCTCCCACAAAAATTTTCCACTGTTGTAAACCTTGTCAACCAAAGATGCATGGAATTATGAAAACTAAAATTAGAAGGTCAAGGAGCAAATTATATTTTATTTTTCTTAAATGTATTATAATCCAGCCTTACTGGAAAGCTGAAATTTGTCCCTGAGAACACACAGAATAGTAATAGCATATTAAAAAGGTGCTTGAAATGTATTCTAACCAGCATCCAGAAAAGGACTAAACTTGCTCAAATGCCAAGCAAAGAAATGACAGTGCAAATTTTATATCCATTTGTTCATACGAAAGTATGAAAGCAATGCACCAAAGCATCATGAAACTACTTCATAAGATTAAAATCTGTCACACGAAAGGCTAGAAATAAAGTTTTGCTTCCTTTCAGAAATCTTCACATACTCACCTATCTGTTTCACTCTCATCTACTAAATGGTGCAAGATTTTGTTCCATATTTCTGGAAGCCTTTCAGTTAAAACATTTCTGAAATTTTTCAAGTTTTTACATCCATGCAATTGCAGCAAGCTCTTTCTTGCATAGTTTACATATCAAAAATTGTAACAAAACATTACATATACCAAAAGCTCAGCATAGAAATGTGCAGTATTCCATATAGCTCAGCAAGATTTCTAAAAATCATAAAAGGAACAACTAGTTCATACTCAAAATTAGTAAGATAACAATGCAGAGGAGCTTTGGCCTGAATAAAATCAAGTCCACYCAGATTATCTGCTTTAACCTGGCCATTTAGATGTTAAACTCTGTCCAATGGACTGCGACATGGAAAGATTTCAGACATTGAAATGCATTTTTATCTTTGTACTGGTCATATAACAATCTTTAAAATAATCATACTTTGCATACAGATGTTCACATACAACTGTGTAAATGGTGTGACAAGAATTTTAACTCTTTTTTTTAGGTGACAACTGGACTAAATACTTGGTCATCCAATCACAGGATTTATTATTCTCACGAGTATCTTCTACAGTTCTTAGACAAAGCAGAAACTTTATGATTTGCCCGCAAATCACAGGATTTCTTTTGACCTACAGTCTTAAGCTTTTCCCTCCCTTTCCCAAATTCTTAAAACGATTCTTCAAAATGAAGGCTCACAACTGCAAATACACTGTGTGTACTCAAGTGTACATGAGTATATTCTGAACCAGAACTCAAAGATCTTCTATTAGATGAATTTATTAAATAATACCATTGCTACAAAATTAACATAAATGTATTTAGAGGGTCAATGTTTTTGTTCTAGAAGCAAAATTCTGAAGCACATGGAGAAGAAAAAAAAAGAAATTATTGAAGAAAACCCAAGCTGGATTGTCAAATTCCCACATTAGGGAAGGTCAAATTGCACTTTCAGTTACAATCTGTAGTCTGGATTTGTAAATTTAGAGCTTACTGATAACAATAGTAGGTTTTTAGAAAGAACAAAGTTAGAAAATGGCCAAAATATGACAGGTAAGTTTAGGCCACCCTTCTGCATCAACATCTACCTTGCAAATATCCTTAAAACCACACACTGCCTCAACAAAAAATTATGTGACTCAACATGCAAGTAAGAACATGAATGAGTCAGTTTTGAAGCAGTAGAAGGAATACTGCAAGGGAACTTTACACCAAGCACTTTATGGCCAGTGCTACTTCTGTCCTTAATTTACCAGTCCATTTCCACACAGTTGATGGATACTGTGGTACCACCTTAAAGAGGAAGGCTTTAAATTATGATATGCAGCTAGATTAAAAAAAAAAAAAAAAGAAAGCAAGTACAAAGCTGACTAGATTGATCAGATCACAGTCTCCAAAAAAGACAGTGATATCCAAGCAGGGCAGGATAAGGACCTCTATTCTCAGACAGTCAGATCACTTGTGCCATTTACTTACACAAGCTGCATAAAGAAGGCAAACAGTTGACTGGACTCCTGAACAATCAACAGAACTAMGGACACGGACATAGTGAAGAGCAAAACAAAATATAGTAGTATGCTTATTTCTTGTAAGTAGTGACAAAATTTTGAATTGATAGAGATGAATAACCAGAAGGGAATTTCTCTCCCACTGTAGATCACATTCACCAGTCACAGTCTAGCCAGAAGATTCTGGCCCAAGACTGAAACTGTTACATACCCACGACTATGAATTGGCTGAATCTGAAGTAGAAGAATCTGTAGCAGAAGCAAATAAGGTATCCTAAGATTTTCTGGATTCTGCTTGAAATACATAATCTTAATGTGAGCATCTGCCATACAGCTGGTGCTTTAAAACATGCATAGGTAAAATCAGAGTGGACATAAAGCTAGCTCAGATTTTCTGAAACCAAATCCAACTCAGATTACTGGCAAATAATGCAGACACCATATATAACACTAGTAACATGAATATCAGTGTTTCAAAACCACCCTCTAGAATGCATTCACACAGAAAAAACCTTCATGTAAATGTAACTAATGCTAGGAAGACTAAATACTCTATGTAATATGGTCCAGTGCAGAAATCTAAGCACAAATGGCATACACAACAATAATCACCTCCTTAGGAAAAAACACATCTAGGGATCATATTCCTACCCTTCTTGTAATGAGGTGGGTATGAGCCACTGCATGAGATGGAGAGATGGTTAATATATTTTGAAACTTGAAAACCAGAATGAAGCACCTCAGATTTACTAGAACACATTAAAATGAAAACACACACTAGGTGAATACTTTTGCTTTATAGCTCATTCCTTTGATGACATTAATATCACTCAATAAAAAAGACCTTTAGAGATATTGAACTACATGACAGATTGAAAACAAAACAATCAAAGATTGTGATTTATTTAAATTAAAGGACAATTCTTAATCTGACCTTGGGAAATAAGCATTGTAAAGACATTCACAAGACAATTTTTAGAATTCGGGGTTTAAATGATTGTTAAATACATTGGGGGGAAAAAAAAAAAATCTAGTTTACTGAAGTCCAGTTCATTCATGTCACCTAGTGTTGTACTGGATGTGACTGCCAGCTGGCTCCACAGCCAGCTGGAATTAGAGCACACTCACAAAGGAGCCAGCCTGCAAAGCTGGCTGGCATCTCCCCCTCTGAAGTCCCGAATGGGGTGCCTGGAGCATGGTCTGCCAAAAACCTACTTTCTCTTTAACAAATTTAATATGCACTGTGAAGTTTCCTATGCCAGCATACATTAGAGTACAGGACAAACATGCATAAAATGTTCATTCAAATTATCTCATAATACAAGGAAAGGTGAAAAAGAAGTTATAGCAGAGTTTGACTCTCATTTGMTAAATTTTATCAATCTCTGATGTAGTATTAGTAATCTGAATCTAGCATCAGCTTTGTCTGTTTACGTACCACCACTGTAGAAAAACTCTTCTGTTTCCAGGAAGTATTTGCTAGGTGGTAAATGCAGCCGCACACCAAGTCAAGTAATTAAGAGAACCTAGTTCTGGATCCAGTAAATGCTGCCTCCATTTCTACACTTCTTGTTGTAATGCTATCTAAAGTTTTTTTCTTCTTCTTTTTTTTTTTTTTGAGGAACTGAATAAGGTCTGTGTTTAAAGTATGGGAAGACCTCTACTGGGGATTTTAATTAAAAAGCCCAGCCTCACTAGAAAGCCCCCTGATATATGAGCTAGAGAACAGTTAAATAAAAGGAAAATTTACATCCAAAATCTTGAAAAATCTAGGGTTACCACACTTTATGAGGCATGTCTAATTTGTATGTGGCACATCTGGTATAACAGATATGATATACAAGCAGGCAAATATTTGAAGTAATAAGTGTTTCCCAGTGTTAAAATAAACACCTCAGCACTTCAGACTTTGGCTCTGCAATTTCTCCTCAGTGGGAGAGGAAGCAGGGAAAGGAAGGGCACTTATCTACTTATCTACTCTAACACTTTACTACTTCTGAGTTATCACTCACTCACTGAGATTTTTGGTTTGAAATACAAAGAAAAACTCTAATCAGTAGAAAGCATTCCATTTCACTTGGTTCATGTTCACAGTATTTCACTGCTTAACTTGGCAAAATATCAAAATAGAAGGTTTTAGCCCTTGTTGACCTCTCCTGTTGGCACACCAGCTTATTAAGCTATAGAAATTACTTTTTCCTCCCCAAACCAATATAATCCTATTGTCATGAACACCCTGTATTACAGCTTCAGCCGCTTGCAGAATATTGATCTCCTTCTCACAAGTGAAAGATCACAGTTGCTGTCCAACTTGTTCCCCAATCACTAGTAAAATATAATTTGTCAATAACTAAAAACTAGCTGTTCTGATGACCACTGAATACTGATGAAAAGCAGGTTATCAGGYAGAGCCCTTATGTTCCAATTATCCGGTATTCCCCAAACTGCTCACCAGACYTTCTAGGTTCAGGCCGTGTCGAAACGAAAACCAGAAAACCAGAAGAGTCTGAAACATTGACCAACCTTCCTTGTGGAAGTAATGATCACCAGCAGACATTCGCCCAGACCGAATGCTGTTATAGCCAACATGTAACAGGCTGTGGCTATTGATCAGTCTGGACTTCATAAAAAGAAATCTTCATTTTACCTAAATTTACTTATTCTTCCCTTTTCCTTCCACCCTCCTCCAGAAAATTTGACTGCATTTTATCTAGTATCTTCATAGTGAATGATTTCTCTGTTCCCTTTACTAGCTGGTTTCCATAGAAATAGTGTGTAGAATTTTCTGGTCAGTCTTGCAGAATAGCATCAATTATCATTAAGTAGACAATCTGTTACATCTGTTCTTTGCAGACGTCCCCCAAAGTCATTTATGTCTACCTCTTCTTGTCTAGGCCTATTTCTGCATAAAACTCTTGGAAAATATTTGCATTGTGTTATTTCTGTAACCTATAGCTGAACACAGTTCAATTTTATGAGTTCATTCTTTCCTTTTGGCTTTACCTTTTTTGAACTCTTACTGTTGTTAGTTAAAAAGAGGCAGGGGGAACAGTGCTGAATTCCATCCCTGACACTAGTCATACTGTGAGAACAGGCAGAAGGTTGAATGAATCCAGTCTCTAGCATAAATGATGTCCTCATTGTTTTTAGGAAAAACAAGCAGATGAACAATAACAGCTAAGGTAGAGAAGACAGCATGCATAGTCATTATGACACAGATCAGAATAATGCGTAGTCTGCACATTTCAAGTCAGATGAGACAGAAAACAGGGAAGGAAGAATTTAAGAAACCTACTCATTTTTTAAAGTACTTAACCATTAAGACTTGCACATTCCAAACCATGTTGAGAACTGCAGGATTAAAAACAGACCAATGAAGAGTTCTAAGATAACAAAGTACAGAAAGAGCCAAATTCAACAAAAATTGTCAAAAAAAATGTTTACCAGGTCAAGATCTGAATGACTGAAATAATAGGTCGATTTCTCCTAATTTAATTTTCTCCTGAATATTGTCAAGAGTATCTTACATATCAGTCAGAACTATCAAAATATTTTAACATGGAGTTATCTTAAAAAAAAAAAGTAAAAGATGAGTTTTGCAATTTCAGATTTTAATTACTGGTACTAATTAAGTAATTTGTGGTAACAGAAAGTTATACCTTATCCACCTCAAACATGAAATATAACCAAAAATTTAAAAATACACAAATAAATTACTGTTAACAGCAAATTACTAGATATATGTGTGAAAACCATGGGGAATTGAAATAATCATGAGACAAGCAGAAGTAGCCTTTTTTTCCCCCAGAAATATTAACATGAATTTGCAATATACTATCAATCCTTGTCAATAACAGAGATTAAGAAATGGAATCAATTTGCCTAGAAGATTTTAATATGCTTTGTATCTAAAGTTACAACTGCTGAAACAAATTACCAGTTCAAATTAAGACCATTTTATCATACCATTTTGGGGGTATGATGGCCATGTTTTGCTGTTAAGCAAATTCCTTACCTTCCTACTCATCAGAAGGGCTTCCTCAAGAACGTGGCAGGCAGTGAAATATCTACAACAACATATTCTGCAATCAGTTTCCAGCACTGTGGCTATGTCACATGGCTTTGTGAAAATTTAAGTTAATCAAACCAAATTCAATTTCTAGGGACAAGATCAGCATCGTCAAGTTAGATACGCTGCCAGGTGACATTCTGTGTCTGAAGGTAGGTTTCCAGGCTGTACATTTCTGAACTTTAGGCATTTTAACTGGCTACATAAAGAATCTTAAATTTTTGTTATGTCTTTAAAATGAGAAGCCTCTGAGGAAAAGGATTTTGTTCTACTTTAGGCCTTAGATAGCCTGCTGGTACTGTGATGTGTGAGGGCATCTTCCTCATATTTTTTCTTTGTCAGCACATTGTCAGTATTCTGACGGATAAAACGTGCCCCAGAAGAAATCAGTACTTAGCTGCAAAGAAAACCACATAAATGCAACAACTGAATGGTAGGATAATACTGATGTTAAGATAAAAACAAAAAGAAAGCCAAATAAGCTAGAGTCACAGTGTCCTACTGGCTTTCCATCACCTTTCAGTTAAAAAGTCTGTGGCGCCTGGCTAATACCACAAGAAATATCCAAGTCACTCAACTGTTTTTTCAAATCCCTTGGCAAAAGATGATTATTTCACTTCTCCTTTTTTTTTTTTGAAACAGATGGATAAATTGCGATGGAAAATTCTAAGCATTCCACTGGCATTGATCCTTACTACCCTGATATGGTCTACTAACTTAAAATTATTCTCTATCACATGCATTCTATATGACATAACTACCACACAAGTTTTTAAATATGCATTAAAGCAGGTGGCCACCAGCATTTTCTTTTATATCTCACATCTGGTACCATACTCCATATAAGGTACATGCTTTACCTTTTGTAAATAAACTAAGAATCGAGTTAGAACCGCTTTATTTAATTTCCAGTCTTGAAACTTTAAAGCTGTAAAATAATATTATTTCTTTTTCACGTATCTATGGATGATATTTTAGACTATTTTCTTATTTCAAGGAAGCCTAACAGATGGCTTATTGAGATCATACACGCATTCTTCCGTTTTATTTCATAAACGCATGCTCTTGACAAAACTGTTTCAGAAGTCAGTAGCACAAACAGAGCTTATTGGAGGAAAAAGGTTAAGAAAACTAAGAAAACAGAAAGCAGAAAAAGTCCTCCTCTTAGGGTTGGGATAAGGGTCCATATTCAACCATCAAGCAAAATGTTTTTGGTACTAGACCAGTATTTCATCAGATAGTTATACCCAATGCCAGAACTAAATGGTTCTGAAGCATATTGTAAGCCTGTTTGATATCACTTACACCTGCACTGACACCAGTATATTAAATAACTATTTTGTTCTAAAGGAGGGAAGCCCTGGTTTATTCCACTGAAGAGTGAAATACTGTTTTTAGCCACTAAAACATTACCTGCATGCTATTTTTCAAGTGTTCAAGATAAACTACAGTTTCAGTACAGCAATCATATTGCACAATACACATGCTTAAAAGGAATCTGGATCTGTAGCAACTAGTTTGCGTGAACAAATTGGTTTCTCCTTTAGGGATACGAGAAAATCAAGTCTTACATTTAAACAAAGCAATTGATTACATGGGCAATATATTTTCGCTTAAGGATGACACAGCAGTATAAAAATATCTTGTTCTTTTTAACTGAGCCCACAAGCCATCTAAGTTTACCTAGAAGTTTTTTGGGCTTTAGAAATGGGTGAATGAAAGCCTATTTTGAAATTTTAACTTCCTATTCTAGTATTGGAATAAAAACAGTAATTTAATGGATGGAAAGAGTTAGTCAGGCGGAATGAATTCTGAAGCTTGTCCACTGTCATGTAACATCCAATTTAATGAAATAACTGTCCAAAAAGTACAATATAATATGTTGCAAGCCATGTTTTTTAAAGCATGAAATATAAGCAGACTTGAGATTCTGATTAGATATTCAACTATTTTTATGATGGAAGAAAAGTTTAAAAGAGTGACTAAAAATAAACAAGCAAAGCAGTACATCATAATTTGCAGACTCAGCTATATGACTATAAGCAAAATTAATTTAGGCTGAACAACCCCCAAAAAAGGGATCTCCCCTTTTCTCATACTTCTCAATTTTCAAAGAAAAACAATGAGAAATCAAAGTAGCACATGGTTAAGTGGAGTTATTACCAGCCTCTCTGACTCAGAAGAAATCAAAACCAAACACTACATAAAGCATCCTTCCATAGATAACCTGCCATTTGAACAAGGGAGTACGAGGCTTCTGATCAGTAACTGATTTAAACATTCTCATGACATGTGGATTTTTCCTCAGTTAATACTGCAGTCTTCTTACATGCCAAACACTTTTTTTACCCTACACTTAACATATTTACTAAAGACACTGAGTAAATACAGATAAGATGCATTTTCCTTGAATGCCATACTTTTATTTCCTCTTTCCTATATATCACCCTCCATCTCCATACATTTTTTACTCTTCTTACTTTCTCTTCAGTATTGTCCTTCTTCTTATTCATCTGTGAACAGAGTGATGATCCATTCAATCACAGTTAAAAAGGACAGTTTGAGACAGTTTATAGTTGTATTCCACAACTGTTTAATGTAACACACAGGTTTTGTTTTTCCAAAGAGTTTTTTTAACATGCTTGTGCTTTTTTATATAAGATAATATCATCAGTAAAAATAGACTCAGTTCAAGTTTACAAAAAAACCTTTGGAAGTCCATCCACATTTAACAGTTAAGCAACAAGAACAATGCTAATAAATTATTTTGAAAGAAACATGCGGTACAGGGTTTTATAGCAATCCTGGGGATCACAAAACTGCAGTGGGGGAACCTCACTTTTTACACACCATTCTACAGACCATGACATTTTAGGCTAAATGATATGAAGTGTGATAAATGCAAGCCTTCGTTTGAATACAAACAGATTCTTAAAATATTTTAACTAGGTGTATAAGTGAAAATAAATTAGGCCAGTGGGATTTGGGTAAAGAATTCAGATTCTGTGGGATTTTCTTATTTTTACTGCTTAAGGTAGAAATTACACAAGCTTTGAAAGGTTTAGGCCCTTGAAACAATCAGTGAATTATTCTGAAACAAGCTAAATCCCGATCTCTTGACTGGTAGCATAAGAACAGACAAAAATCAGTATGTTTATTCATAACAACATGGAACAGGGGCTGTTTCTTAATGCCTACCTGTGATATACTGTTGCAATTCTAATGCCTTTTTTTTCTTTTTTTTTCAAGTGCAAAGAGATGGAAATGTGCAAAATGGAAAGTGAAAGCCATGACCTAACCTCAAGTTTCTAAGTTAAAAGTCTGATTACCCCACAGTCCCTGTAGAGTCAGGGGGAGAAAAAGGCATCTCCAAAGAATAAGTCAGAGCTTGGGTGCCTGCACTTAATTTTTGTTCAGATCTTTATTGTAGTTTCAAATAGTAAATGACAAAAGGTAYTCCTCTCATCAGCTTCTTAAAACAATCAGGCAAAAATTACTCTGTAGGCATAATTCTACTTCCAGGGCTGAAGTCAGCCCTTATGCATCCCTTAAAGCAAGTGTAATGGCCAGAGGAGTTGCCAAAGCAAAGCCTGCTGGACTCCTCTTCTTCCCTGAACTGTCCCAGATTCTGATTTTTCTGAAAAAGCAGGAAGTCTCTTTTGAGCTCCCACATGCTGAGTATCTCCAGCACGGCCTCTTGCTAGGCCAACGGTGTAGGAAACACGGGCAGAGCCCAGTCAAAGAGATTCTTTACTAGATCCAGAAGTGGAGCTTCCTCAGCTACACACAACACAGGCACCTCATCAGTAGAACACCCCATCACGTCACTAAAGTATCCTCTTGCCAGTACATATGAATATCTGCTATATTATAATATTTTATTTAAAAATATCATCTTCCATTTGTTCTTTTACTACTCTAATGATTATAATGATCACAACGAAAAGGTATGGGGCAAAAATGCAGATGCTCGACTTTTCTGAGCCCTGAGCTACTTCATGAGGTTCATCAGGGAGGCAGGGGTGTTGTTTCATCTGACCATGTTATCAACATACCTAGTTTTGCTGTGCTTTATCCCCCTTGACAAGTCAATGGATCATGCCCTACGCTGACAAAACTTCATCAGGGGCTCTGTTGTGATCTGAACTTGGACCTGTGGCGTAAAGGTGGCAGGTTTCCCACTGCACAGACGGCTAGTTGATGATCATGACGACAGCCCTACCGGGCACGTGTTCACAGCCACACTACAGAACTGACATTGTTACGCTTGACAGTATGCTACAAAACGATGATTGAAAAAGCATTAAAGTCTCTCTGCTTTCCCTCCTCACAAAGAAACTCTTTACTCTTAACCTTTTAATTTTATGTCTTCCTATCAAACCCCTTAGCTTTCTAACCTAATACTCATTCTCAATGAGGTGCCAACATGAACACATAAGTGCTTCTTGGTTGTTTAAGCTTAAGTAACATTTCTTTTTACTAAATAAGAGAAAAAGACAAAATTCAAAGGCAGAGCTGACAGTCACAAAGTTAGCAAATGAGGAACACAATGATTTTTTCAAGATAATCATGTTTTTTCCAAAAAGCACGATGATTTTTAACTATGCCTCTTAATATGAAAAGTGTGCTTTAAAATGTGTGCATGAAAAAGCACTGTGTAAAACAGAGCAGTAAAATCTGTTATTGAAATCCTTCCATTTCCATTCTCTAGCTTTTGTTTTTAACTGTGCAGTCTTATAGGGTTGCCGCTCATATTTAACAAATGATGATTTCCAAGGATACATGTGTATTCATACAACAATATGAATTGTTCAGGAACTTCCAGCAGCAGGGTAATATAATATACTACAAGAGTTCAGTGTGGGTTAATTGCTCTGCAAAACGGGTATCTTTTTTTTATGACCCAATCCCCTTTGGGAACATCAAGCCTCCCCCTACACTGACAGAAACCATGCAAGTAGGGGGCCCACTTTATTAACAGGAAGAAAACCTACTAATTTTACATAWCACACACACACACAAAAAGGAACATATTTTGCTTTCAATTCCATGAAAAATCAGATGCACAAGGTGCGTGACAGAAAAATAGGGACCTAATTGTTAAGCGCCCTCAAGAACTGTTCACAACAGGTGGAAAGAAAGGCAAGGAAAATTGACGCAAGGGAGATGACAAATCCTAATACAGAAATCTTTCAGCAAGCATGTAATGAAAAATGGTATTGCAGAGAAGAGTCTGGGAATGGCACAGAACCAAATCAGTGCCAAAAGCTTCCGAATTCCTCACTTTCTACAGGCAAAGAAGGGAACAGACTCTTGGCTGTATTACAAAAATTCTTGCATGATCTTTTGTTATAAGGATGAAGGACAGCTTTCCCTAATACTGGATGATGCAAAAGAGCACCAATAAGTGAGTGGAAGAATAAAGTATGAAATACTATATATTTAAAACTAAATTAGCAAAAGTTACTGTTAAATTAATTTGATTTAAGGGAAACAAACATATTCTGTTATTTGAGCTAATCTTTATCACCACAGGAAGGCACAAAATATCTATTGACTATAGAAATCCTTGAGGAACATGAACACGGAAGCAGCTATTCCATCAGTACTAACTTTTTTTTTTTTGCCARGAAAAAGCCCTGCTGCAACTTCAACCCTATAAATAACAAAAATGGAAGTTTAAATGTTGGTAACCCAAAACAGCAATGATCTAAAGAATGAAGAAGAAGGAASTATATCAAGGATAAATTAAATGAGATTGATGTAGGCTAAAAGCTTAAAAGTCTTTCAAGAGCAAGTCTACTGCCACTAGTATCTAATTTTAGTTTTTAGGTTAGACATTCATTAAGCAGAGCATTTCTGTCCCACAGTATAGCTTAAATAAACAAGCAAAAATAAGAAACCTAGCTTTATTGCTTTAAAAGTAATAGGCACTATCGTGAGAGCTTTCTACACAAGGAAGCACAGGTTATCCAAAATGATAAAATAGCTTTTGGTTATGTGTCTGTAGAAAAGATATTTATGCATACAACATTTAAATGTAACTGACAAGTTTATGAGCACCTATTTTTTAAATATCCAATGGCAATGTGCACTTCCTGAGAGAAAGGCATCCTTCCTGCCCACCGATATCTTCCTGTTCTCTCACATATATTTGGGGAGAGGGAGGGGAGAATCATTTTTACAAAAGTTATAAATGACTTTGTCTTGAAACCATAAAGCAGCAGAATGTGGCATTATTCATAATCACGCAACCACTGAAAAAACACACCTTTAAGGACATGAATGAAACACCACAGAAATACTTTAGCACTGACTAGAATTCTGAAACAGATGTCACGGATTGACTATGTCTATGTTAAAACAACTTCAAAGATTTGTAATTAAAAGAAATTTGTTGCAGTTAAATTTAAAAGCCAACCTGGAGTAAGATAGATTTTTTTGTCCTTAAGCAAGAGTATGTGTTTTCTGAACCGTTCACCTTGGTGACAAGACATTTCTTTATACAAGACAATTAAAGTATTCAGATACTCTCATCATGCTAAAAGACAAAGACTGTTCCTTGAAGCCTGTATAACCAACAGTCCATACATCTTCAATCAAGGAAAACGCAAGCTCAATCACACTACTTGCAGGTGGTTTTGACTATACGGGAAAACTGCTTCCTCCACCCAGTTGAGCCTAGATTATGACACAACTAACTAAAATAACCATAAGAGTTGTAAACAGTTTTCAGATCTTTGAAGAAAACGGTCAGTCAAGCTACGCAGTTATAAGACGACCGATTTGTGCTTGCAGTTACAGCCATAACGAAATGATGCAAGTATCTGAGAGGTTATGCCTCAAACACCCACGCCTCACGAGGGAATGCAATACAAGCCCTGTGACTACATGACCTGTTTTGCCATGTTTACCTTCAAGTTACTTCTCCCTTCCCCCTTACCGGATTTGAATTTGGTTAAAAAAGTATACAGTTTAAACAGAGAAAAAGGGAGTCCTAATGTTCATTTTTCAGAATTAGAACCGTAGTGCAGTTTAAAGACTTTCAAGCAATAGGGATGAGGAAAAGCACATAAAAAAACTAGAAGGGCACCAACAATGCAAGGGGTGCATTTCTTTTTCAAAGCCTTTAACTGTTTGGAAATTGTTTATTCTAAACTGTCATTTTTTTTAAATATCCTATTCAGCAATTATGAAAGCAATTTTCTCTCACATTTCACTTCCACTAACATCCACCGTTCTTGTGCCAAACTCTTGCTAACAATGGCACTGGACCACGTACCTTTGTGCTTCTTCCTAAATATTGGGAAAAAGCCCTCCACAATGGCATTTCCTATTCAGTACAATCACATGCTGCCTTAATCATGTATAAATCAAATCATCTGCCAAATAAAACATTAAAACAGAATACTGGTGCCAGTAAAGAATTAAACTGAAATGTATAACTGATTAATATACTTTTAAATTAAATGCTTTTGAAACCATTGCAGCCAATTAAATGAAGGCTAGAAATATTTCTTTATCATTCTCAAGATCCACAAGCCTAGTAAGTATGTCTCTGCAATGCTACACTGTACCACTGCACTTGCTGCATCCTTAAAAGTAATGGTTTCATCTTAAATAATACAACACCAGGGGAGGGGAGGCAGTACAAGCGAAACTGCTTTGGGAAAAGCTAACCTGTTCAGGCGACACTGGCAGAAATATCTTTGATGGAACAGACAGACAAGGTTTCTGAAATGGGACTTGCAGAAAAAATTTCCTTTTAAGGAAAAAATGAGAGGGGGTTTCTAATCTGTGGTAAGGATTTTGAATTTTAATTTAAGAAATAAAAACTGAACTGTTTTTAAAAATAGTCCCAAATGATTCAAGTAAAGCTTTTAATGTGAAATCACAAAAACAATAATCATTATTTTAAATGATGTGATATTTAAACAAATCTTTATTTTACCATTAGACTAATGCCCTTTAATTTTAGATACTTACAGGTGAATTCACACTTTGCTTGCTACCTTAGGACATGTAAATGTATGCCAGTGCTAATACAGTGTGTACATTAATATGCAAAAGGCCAGTGCAAGCCATCTGGAGAGCTAATGAACAATCAAGGGATTCCAAGTTAAACTACAGAATTTTCCCTTCGAATCTTTAGGACAACACTGTCAAGTTCAATCTATTCACTTAGGCTCCAGAATCAATTTTTCAAACTTTATGACAGGTCTAATAGTTTCCACCTGTTTCTCTTGCTTGACTTTTGACTGGCACGTTACCAGCCTGGGTGGAAATGCAGACAAAGACCCCTATTAGGCTCCGGCTGTTTCTCTACCGTGAGGTCACTCAGCCATTAAATTAGTTCCAGCCCACTTTCTCCTCCTATGTCTTAATTTTTGGGGGGTAGGAAGGGCCGGGGAAGGGAGAAGGAAGCGAGACAAAGGTTTGATGGGCTGCTTGTGGGAAAGGCACAGGAAAGTCCAAAACCATGCGAGTTAGAAGCCAGATTTATCTGCAATTTGCAAACGATTCAAATCCCACAGATGAGATTCTGGAGGTGTCGGCATCATGTTTGCAGTCATCGCAAACTCTGGTAAATTTGAGAGATTTGATCATGTAACACTTGCTTATTGCAGTACATGATTGCATATACATGATATATCTTTTTTTTCTTGAAATTACAAATCATCAATAGGTCCTTCTTTTTGTGCAAGTAAGGAAATTTTTTTTTTGAGAGAGAGAGAGAGATTTGTTTGCCTATGTTTCGTTTTGACCTGGCGAGTAGAAGAAAGTGATATACTACATATCCCCAAAAATTCATAACGCTTCACCTGGAACCCTGGGTGAACTATTACAAGTACACTGAAAACGGGACAATTTTTTCTTCAGTAAAAATAATCTAATATGTATTCGCATCAATTTCTAGTGATTTAAGAATTGTTATCCTCCGCGAAGCCTCCAGGCACTTTGCTGAGTTGCAATCACATGCATATACAGACAAAATTATTTTCTTATTCACAACAACAATACATTTACAATAACATCAACCATAATATTTAGGACAAATATCTTGATTAATTAAAACAAAAGGCTTTCAGTAAGCTAAATTTAATTGCTCAAATTCCAATCTGACTGGGACCATCTTCCCCGTAGAAAGCTGCTTAAAGGCCCTCTGTTTTACATCTTATCTAAAAACTGACTACTCAGGTTGCATCATGATGGGGCAAATCTTGAAGATCCAGATCTGTAAACACTTCATGACATTTGGACTACTTATGTAAGAAAGCAACTTGGGTGCTGAATGCTCTGCCGGAACATCACCTTAGAGAGAGAAAAGGTTCCACATTCATTGAAAAAACAACACCTTTCTTTTTGTTCCCTCATCTTTCTTGAGAATAAAATCATATGTAAATTGGCAGACCTGATTCTATTCAGCTTGTGATATCTAAATGAAACCACAAAACTCCGAATAAACAATGTACTTCATCTTACTGAGATGTGTYGATGCTGCTACTGAGAATACCACCAAAATCTGAAGTCTCTTGACCGATTAAACTGAAATAYCACTTCTTCAGTTTCTACACAATAAGTCTGATTTCAACCCAATGGGTTGAACACGCTGTGAATACTAAAAATGAAGGAACATATACTACAAATGATACAAATAAAATAACCTTTTCTCTGTGGGCTCTCACTGAACTAGCATGTCTGTCTATGTCCAAAGGTCCCTGTAACATCAGCTGCAGGACTAGGGCATAAATCTGAGTGGAGGGGGGTGACAGAAATCAGACAGCAACATTTTTTGTGGGTGTGCAAATATTCACACACACACACTCAAACAGAATTAGTCTGCTTTTAAAAAAACTGGTATTTGATTGTCTCTAAATTGCAATATTTTAGCACAAATTATCATTTGTTAATTTCTATCTACAAAAACTTAATTTCAGACATTTAGTAAATGAAAGAGTGTCAACTGTGAGACTACAAATTTATTTACTGTAACACTGTTCTAATGCACTCAYACACATATTTTGTGTATATCACCTCCACTACTTTCAAGAAGACATACTCTATAATTTATATCAGCCTTGTGATTTAGGCTCTCCAGCCGAAAAATAAAGCTCTTATAACTAGTTAACTAATCAATTGTAACATCTAAGGCGATTTAACTGATGATCTTAATGCAAAAAAAAAAAAAAAAAATCCAGAAAAAAATAACTGAGGTTATTTTCAACAGTAAAATTCATCAGAAGACTAGGATTTTTGCAAAAAAAAAAAAAAAAAATCCAGAAAAAAATAACTGAGGTTATTTTCAACAGTAAAATTCATCAGAAGACTAGGATTTTTGCAGATAAATTAACTGATACTCGAAAAGTGGCTGTCAAGAATTATAGCAGCAAGTATAAACACATACAGAAAAACCTGTCCTGAAGAACAACAACTTCCCAAAGACAGATCTTTCCATCAAACTATTTCATGTTTTGAAACATAACAGTATACTCTTTGTACATAAATTCCAACCTAAGATTTAGTAATTGTGATTGTCATACAACTTAATCTTATTCTAAACTTTGATGAACTACTTTCTCAAAGGTATCTCACAACTTATTAACAATGGTCATCTGTTTGATGATGAAAGACCATCTCATATAACACAAATCAATGTTTAAAAAAAAACAAAGAACATTTTTGTGAAATACTCAGTAAAGGGATATTAAGTAGTATGAGAGAAAACCACAATGTTAAAATTAAGGCCTCAACCTATTTGGTATCACTTTTGTCAAATAACCAGCTTTAGAAAATGTATTAATCTTCTAAGTATACATGTTTAATACCTTAGACATTCTTACGGTAATATTCATGTTTTGTAAGAGGAATAATGACTAAACTCACACACATGTATGGCTTAGTATTTATACACTATCAATTACCATCCTGTGAACACCTCCCAACAGATCTCTCTTTTATGTCCTATTTAAAAGAGGATCTGCTTTTTGAGTTTGGATGGCCTCTAGGCAACAAATAAGCCAAAGAGAAAAGAAGTTTCCTTTTGAGCATTGTGTGTTACTGTAATTCTGAAATCCAGATCAGCAAGCTTATTCGAGATGGTTTACATCAGTATCTTACCCATCTAGAAGATTCATTGTTGTTGTGGTAACTTCAGAAAACAGAAGGATCTTTCCAAGCTTCTTTGTCTGCAGGTTCTGTTGATATGTCTCCAGGCTGAAATGTTCTGATGAGAAGTTTCCCATCTGAGTGATGACTGACATGAGAGATGGAGTTATCTCCATTTTTGATTCACAAGATGAAACAAATTTAAGAGACACTTTGCTGGATTCTATTAATCCTTTAGCATCTACGTTTTGCTCAAGCCATTTCAGAAAAGCAAGATGGATTTCCTGCGGGCAAGGGAAATAAAATAAGACACAGAAATATGCATCACCATATACGAAGACATACAAACATTCTTCTGAAAACATTTATATTCAAGCAATCTCTTCTACTTCAGTACGGGAAAATTAATTCCATTTCCTCTTCCAAGATGGACTTCCACTGCCTGCTCTAATCTGGTCTGGCCTGACCACTTGGTAGTCACTTGCTAGACTCRAGACCAAGCTCCGTTGCAGATTAATCAGGCTTAATCTTTTCCTACAATAAGGTTTGTGACCATTCAGCTAGATACTGAAGCATGGTGTACACACATTCTGCATTATGCAAGTTCTTCAGCATGCTAAATTTCTTTACTGCAAGCCCTTCAACCCACTGCTGAGATTGGAGTTCAAGAATAAAGCAACAGTTAAGAAAGGAATATCTACTGATTTCTCAGTGGATTAACTGCTAGGAGGGCTCATACCTTCAGCTAACAGAAGTTTCACTACCATTACCTCAACTTTAGACAAAAGCAGCTATTAGCTAGCTAAAACAGAAGTGTGTAACTCAAGAAAGCACATACTTAAGAAAAGCCTAATCACTGTACAAAAYGCAGTTATAACTATGCTCTGTTGCCACAGCCAATGACAGAGCTAGTACACATTTCTGTAGAAAAAATTTTAAACATGAATTAAAAATGCATTATGTACGCACATAATTTTAGGTATGTACACTTTGACCTTTCTTTCTTTTATTTTAGGCTATTTAGAAATAAATTTTATTAAATGTAAAATAAAGAGATGAATTACTGGGAACATTATCACTGGTGATTCACTGAAACAACTGTTACATATTGATAGAATTTTTTTGGAGAGATCTAATGCTATTTTGAGAGATGTGATGTGAAATGTTTGCCATCTCTTTAGAACACTGTAACTTAACAGTCCAAGAACATGGATGCTGCGACTTCTTTCCACCAAGTATGGAGCTTAGATTTCAAAGAGTCCTGCTTTTCCTAGGGACAAAACAGTCTTTTTCACATGCGTATCTCCATTTTTTCAAAGAAAATTTTAAACTGAACTAGACAGGACCTAATTTACAAAAATAAATAAAAGTAAGATAATGGTATCAAAAGATAAACTAATTAAACAATATACTGATGTAAACCAGGAAAAGAAGTAAAAGTTACTTAATCACTGATTAAAGCTATTAATAATTTACACATCAAATTTGAACTGGAAGAAGAAAACTCAAGTAACATTCTGGGGGCAAAAGTGTAAGAAGCACAAACGGATGCTGAAATGTATGGACAAAAGATTCCCTAAAAGTATTACAAGATGAGCACAGCTACCCAAACAACACCTGAGGATACAATTCTAAATCTGGCCCTCTTCATTATACTCTCCTTTTCAGGATACTAGATATCCCGAAAAAGATATATAAGCCCGTAAAAATTAGGTATTATATTCTACTGAAAATAAAGTATTAGGGATTCTTGCCCTGAAATTTTCTAAGAGGAAGACATTTGACTTTCATTGAAACAACTTCTCTTGATGCACAATTTCACATAACACTGTTGCATATAAACGCCTCCTCTAACCCACTATGTGCCCCTCCTTCCCATTACTGCAGTGACTTGGAGCCTCAATTTTGAAGTTTTCCTAAGCAAGTTCCTAAGGTAGGACTAAACTATCTTGCCCTTGAACAASATGTCCCTGAGCTCCAGTCCAATTCTTTAAAACACACAAACTGCAATTAACAGCTMATTTCCTATAAATAGCTATCTATCCAAGGAATTACTCCAATTTTCCAAATCTCATTGTTATATCCATACGGAATGAGAAATGTGTTTCTGTTTCTAACACCTTTCTATGGATTTTCCATCCTCAAAAACTACATCTTCTAAAGTTTCAGATGGACATTACTCCTCGCGTGATACTCTTTGTATGCCGAATGTCAACAGACTTACTGGTTTGCAGCCCTGTAGTATGGGTAGAAAAGCATAACATGAAGAAAGGAATATTTTTTTTCCCAGTGCAATCTAGCACTAGCTTCTAAATCCCAAAAGGACCTAACAGTGATTCAGTCAGTAGTTAAATTTTACTTACAGAAAAATTACTTCTCATTTCTCGGTTTTCTAAAGCTCCAACTGAACTCTTTCCATTTAACTTCTTGGACAAAATATTCTTTAAATATTTTTTTCCCTTTTTCTTTTTGGCACATGCACAATACATGATGAGGTGACATTAAAGGTTTTATGAGTTCTTTGAACTGATCTTCATAAACCACTTGTATCTTCACTTAGAGTAGTATCTTAGGCTTGACAGACTGCTGATAAATTCCTTACATACAATCCTACTTGTTTTACCCACATAGTAACTTATTCACTGTTGGTAATGCTTAGAAAAATCATAGCTTTAATTCTTGTGAAGGAATATATGGAAACTGTGCTTAAACAGAAAGTGCATTTTCCTATTGCTTTCTGAAAATAGAAATTCACTTAGCATGAATGTCTGAACATGTGAAGTCCTAAACACAAAAATGTAATTTTAACTCACAAAAGAATGGATTTACAGGCTTATAGAAACAGACGTTACCTTAAAAAAAAGGTGCTTAAAGTACTATTAGTTCTAAACAAACAATGAAAGTGTTTGATATGATGCATCAGAAAATCCTGTGTACCTTTGCCACAGCATATTTTAAGAAAGGACTGAAATAGCAAGTATTTATTAAGTGCAATATTACATTATTACAAATATGCCATACAATTTGCTACATTTATCCTTTTAATATGTGTATATTCATTCAAGTTTTTTTTTCCATAGCTTTAGGCTTCCTTCTTGATTTCATTTTCTCATTTCTAATGCATATTGAACCATTTAAGATTTGTTATGTGTATATAATTACAAATCCATTTTTCCCATAATGTTTATTGAGTTGATCAGAAATATAAACACAGGCAATACATAATTTAAAGCAGTGTTTGATTTTTAGAAATTTCTAAGATGAAAAAAATTTACATTAATTTTTTTTAAGGAAGCAAATTTTCAAGTCGTGTCCAAACACTCACTAGAAAAAGTAATTTTTACTGCAAGAACGTCCTTTACACAATTAGAAGCACAAAAGCATGGACGCTGAACCAGTGTGTTTTTGTCTCCACAATTACATGGTCACACAGAGTACCAGAGAGGCTCATTTTTATATAATGAAATAAGCTTCTACAAAAAGCCAGGGCTCACCTTTATTTCAACCCCATTAAAAAGGAATATAATCAGGTCAGACCCAGAACTGGGCGATCTGCTGCTAAGCGCAAGATTCGGCTTTGAATTCAAAACGGGGAGCCTAACACCACACACAGCGGTCGCGGGCAGAGAGCGAGCCTCTGCCCAGCCGCGTACGCCGTTCTGCAGCAGCCTCTGGTGGCCGCCGAAACGAACGGTGTCGCTTCCAGCAACTGCCCGGCCTTGCCGACCTCTGGGACCAGCTCGCGTACCGGGTACGGCGCGCAAGGCACCGAACCGAGACACCAGCTAAGGGAACACCTCAGCTCCCGGCCACTGCTTACCCCCATCTGGAGTGCATTACCAAAAACTTAAAACATGCAGGAGCGAGCGTTGAACGAGTATGCAATCAAAAAGGCAGTTCTTGTTAGGTATTCAGGCACCCGCAACAGTATCTGCAGCCACGTACACGTACAACCATACCAAAAACTATGCTACGTATAGTATCGGGAAGATACTTGTAAATATAAGAACTACACATGTTTTAGGGTGGCACAAACTTATTCCAAAATTGGTAATCTTCATTACTCCACCAGCTCGGGCAACATGAATAAAAATCAAGACAAAGTTAACCTCCTATAAAACTGTTCATTTTTCAAACCACATTTCGAGGTCTGTTACCACAAGCTGCCGAACTAAAGTTGTAACAGCAATTGTAAGGTGAAAAAGGAAGAGTAAAAGCTACATTTTGTTAACGAATTAACATCTGTTTTCTATGATTTTAAGCATTTGGTCAGGTATGTGAAGCAACTGTTGCATAACAAGTTCTCTTTTGCTGTTTAAAAATCTTTTTATTTTTGTAATCATTAGTTTCACTTTTTCCTAATGCTTATTTAGCAGTCGAGACTGAACAAAAAGGAGAAAATGGGCAGACGAAAGAGACAAAAACCAGCTGCATATGGACCCTTCTYTACTGTAGTGTAAAATAACAGAAAATTATAGCTCCTGATGGGGATGCTTTTATTTGCACCTGGGCTCTATCAACCAATGAGACTTATACACAAAGCACAAACTTTCAGTTATAATGGTTAAAAGTAATCCCAAATTCCAACACTTTTTAGTATATTTTCTATATATTATTTTTATTTCCTTTTTTCATTTCTRTATGTATGTTCACATATACATGTAGATAGACATATACATCTCTCTCATCAGGCATGTTTGGGAGCTGCTTTTTTCTACCAAACGGTGTGACGATACATGTTAAATTCTGTATCAATGGAATTCTTTGTTGAGGCAAAATTTCAGTCACAGCCTAAATTCATTTGGTTCCTATTAAAAACATGAAGGTGAAACTAAATCAAAACTAAAAATATAAGGCCATAAAATGAACAAACATTATACGTTAGATAGCTCTCTACTTTCCTGGGGGAAAAATAAGGCAAATTTAACTACTGATGCTCTACCCAGTGATTCAATAATGTGACTATAATATAATCATCTATTTTAGCTATTGTTTTTTGAGTAAGTGAGGCCAAGTATTCATTTTGTGAACATATAGCTAGGAGATATCACACTAGTAAGTTAGCATTTTTATTTAACAAGTTTTCCCCTTCCTTTTCATAAATGTAACTATTTCCAATGAATTGTATCTACTTCTGCTTCACTGTACTTACCAGACTTAGAAGTTGATCTTAAAGAAATGTAAACAACATACCTGCGTTGTACAGATTTCAGAAACTACTCTATTTTACATCTTCTCTATACACTTGCTTTTTTGTAAATAATTAGATTTTGTTGCACTACAGTCAAAACTTTACAGTTAAGTAATTAGATAAGGATAAACAACAAAATTAATCCGGATGAAAACTTTTATTTGTAAACTTTGAAAAGATATACTCACTGAGTTTATTTGTTAAATAACAGCCAAAGATATTCCTGTCCTTATGGAATCTAATGAAAAATAGTGGGTTTCCTTATTTCCTCAAAATAATTATTTTTAAACCAAACCACAGTGAAAACAACTGCACTTCCAAGGAGCAACATTGAAAACATTTTAAAAAAAGAGCTGCAATACAAAAAGTGCCAACTACAACTGCATAACAGACAGCACCTCAGAGTGAAAACAGGTATCTTTTTGTATCATTCTCTTCTTTTACATAATTTACATACATTCATCCTTAACACCTGAAATCTTTCTGAATAAACTTGCATCAGTTTATTCAGAAACAAAAGAATTTCAATTATAGTAGGAATAACCCACTGGGCTAATATTATTCTCTGTTTCTTGAGAATTGGTTAACTATAGGTATAACTTAGATTAGAGTCATTAGGATGACAACAAGCTTTTACAGCTGTATTCAAGGTTGGTTTAAACCAGCTAACTAGCTGAGTTGCCACCAGTCACACAGTCACTGCAGTGCAGAATTCCACAGAGTGCAAAAGCTGCTCAAAGAGCATCCAGTGACCCCGATACAGCCCAGGCTACCATGGCTTTGTTTCCTGCAGTGCCCGAGCTAGCTGGTTGAAATCTAGCGCAAGGATACCTGTGAGTCTACATGGCTGCCACTGCAGACATACTCTTAATTAAAACTAAAATCAAGAACAGAGAGTAACGTAAACAAGCTAAAATCTGAACAAATACACCAAAAACATGCAGTGCCCATGTAAAAACAAGCCTATAAAACCCCAWAAGTCATCAAAAATTTTCCAGGAACAGAAACTTCCCAACAGAGACAGGATGCAAGACTAGTAACTYGGAACAAAGAGTATCTATGCCATCATGACCCAAAACAGCACTTCTAAAACACAGGGGAATAACTCATTTCAAAGCTTTCCAAGGAGAGCACTAAAGGTTGACCACACAGCACAATGCAATGCCAGGTGGAGCTACCTGAAYTGGCCATTTATTCACACTAGCTGTCCTTCAACGGAGTTAATTAGCCTCAGCAGGAGAAAGGCCTGCAATAGCAGTCATAGGCCTTCCTTTCCACAAATGCGATCGTTCAGAGCTAACGCTTGGCTGCCCGCGCAGCACGGCACAGCACGTGCACAGCATGTGCACTGTAGAGCTGAATCTCAAAACGTCACTACTGACTAAAGAACGCAGAAGAGAAAGCAAGCACACCTCTCAACCTGCACTTCTCAGAGCACTGGGTACATCAGAGCGTACAGGAAGGCACAAGGGATACATAAAAAAATGGATAGACTTCTAGCAGAAAGGGACAAGAAAGAGGGAAGATGCAAGAACAGGATTAATTGTCTAAAGTTGGTAAATTCTGAATTAGGAAGAGATAGGACTAGCAGAATTTAATCTAAATAATGTTACTTTTTGCTGTCTCACCCTCTCTCCCATGTGCTTATACTGGCTTCCAGGAATGATATGGGAACACTCCAACAACTAGTTTAACAACCATAAGTCAGTCTGTACAAACATTATACAAAACAACCTTGCAGAAAATAGATTTTTGTCTAGATTTTGAGATATTGATTGAGTTTACTGCAAAGCACATAACCATATATATATTTATTAACTGCAAACAAGTGAAGATTACACAGGGATAAAGTACTGGTCATTTAAAAGAGGACATGAATAGCCCATTTCGAGCATAACCATTTTTATAGACATTACACCTTCATATGGCTAACCTGCTGTTTTTCTGAATTGGCTATTTTCACATACGAAGTATTGGGTTCAGATATGACCTTAAATGCATATATTTTATGTGAATTTGCCCATAACAGTACTGATAAAAAAGAATAAGTAATAAAGTGTTGCACAGCATTTAGAATCTGATTTCAAATTTAAAATACAAAAATACACGCATATATAAATACACATACAAAATATACCCTCCTTGCATTACACAGCTTTGCTTAACAGCTGTACAAGTTTAAAGGTGTTAAATTACCCACTGGAGAGCTCCCATAGCATCCCTTGAATCCAATAGAAACAAACTGAAGTCCAACAGGGTAGTAAGTGGTAGGCTGGTGCCAGCAAATGACACCTACAGTGGCAACTCCAGCCCAGAACGCTAGCGTCTTAGAAGGCCCGCAACAGGAAAAGTCGGCTATTAGCACAAGAGGGCAAGGTTTTGGCAGACCTTTCTGACTAATGAGGCACACAAAATGCTTTTCTGATGCTGCCTATGTTTTTACTTCCTGCAATAACGGCATATTTTGAGATCTGAARAGGATGACAGTTTCATAATATAACCATAAATCCAGCTGAAAACCACGTTCATCCTTAGCCTGCACAGAAAAATGCTAAAATAAATAAATAATAAATAGCACCAAAAATTTTGCTGTATATATACAGAAGTAGCAGAAAGAATGTGAAGTTACACTATCCTTATTGTTTCCATACCCTAGCATACATATATTACCTTTTATTGAAGTTTTGTAATATTTTATAAATATTTAGTTCCTCAACCACTCTTTAAAAGGCATTACTTGCATTTACAAACTGGGAATACCCAGTATAATGTCTCTCTCTTTCGGAAAAAACTGACTAGAGAGAAAAATAACTTCTTGACAGATCAGATGAGGAAAGGAAAAGATGAACTATTGGTGAGCACAGCCTAGATTAACCACTATCCATACAGAGGAATTTAAGGAATAGGCCTGCTGTAATCTCCTCCACTGTTCCATAGAAATACTTGCAAAGATGGGAGAAAGGTTACTTTTCCTTCCCAAGGAAAACAGTACCAGCAAAAAAATGGCCACTGCAATTTAGGAATTGTTCAACAGGACATAGAAAGGCTGTAGATACCAGATCCGTTGTTTGCGTTTTTGTGCCAAAGTCAATGTCTGTCTCTAATCAGACAATAAGAGATTTCATTAGATAGTGATAATCATTCTTTAAATAATGTTCAGATGTTATTAATATGCAATAAATGTACCCAAATTATATGTCAAAGCTTGGAGTCCTGACCAATCACCCTTTTACATTTAAATATGTATAAGATTCAACACGGATTTTTGCAAAAATGGAAACAAAAAAAATGAACAGAACTGCAGAACACAAAGACTATTCATAACACAGAAACATTCAAAATCTGATTTGAAATATATGAACTGTTCACTTGAATTAATTTTCAGAAACCATATATAAAAACTAATTTCTTCTAATATTAACTACTYATGATTCATTTCAAAATTCAGTCCTTGTTCAAGGAAATCAGTAAAAGAGAGCAAGCTACAGAGTTTCCTTTCACTAAAACCTCGACTGGCTGATTTTAATCCAGCCTCAGATTGCTTATACCATTTCACTTGGTTTGCTTTGTTGTTATTGTTATTTTTAAATACGAAGACATATTTTAGGTGCAGTTATTAATCTAGGCTTCTGTGCACCCAGCAGACAGAGGGCCAGTATTTTCATGATTCTATATTTTAGTTCATAGCATGAAAATTTTCCTAAGGAGAGAAATTCCCATTTCGCCACATCCTCCTTTCCTCACCCCCCCAAAAAAAAATTTCATGAAGATTTTACTATAGCACAAGTGAGGTGCAGCCTCATTCCACGTCTTCATGAACTGCGGTAGCTCCTTGGTTGATTTGTTCTGCATTCTCAGGATACTACAGAACTGGGAAACTTCTTTGAGTTTATTAATAACCTTTTTACACTTCCTAAACCCAGACTCTTAGCAAAATGAGAGATGATCCCGTAAGTTATCTTTTACTTTTTAAAACAAAATTGGAAGGGCACTTAGAAAGACGGCAGGGTTTGGCATCTTTGTAATGCATAACCAACTGGATTTCCAGAGGCCCATAGTGGTCCGGGTAGTTACTTTAGTCTGTTATGTACTTTCACAAGAGAGGCAGAAAAAGATAATCTTTTTTAAGGGATCATTCCAGAGACTGTTTCTTTTTTTTGTCTCCACCCCTCAACATGCATTTTTTTTTGTTTTTTTAATTACATTACAGTAACAGTTATCCAATGTGTCATCTCAGTAGTCTGGGGAGCGGAAACAGCCATGTATAGAAACAAGGCCATTTTGCCAAGTGACCTGCAGAATGCAGAGTCCAGAAAATTGAAAGAATTTTAAAAAACTAATTTTAAACTACTGTTTACTGGACTTGTTCAAGATTTGCGAGAAATTCTTACCTTTTATCTCAGTTACTGCTTTTTTGAAAAAATGTATCTTAGGACTTGGACCCAGTCTTAGTCTGCATATTCGGCAACTGCTTATGAATGCATGCCTGTGTTTGAATCCAAAACTAAATTTAGCTCAAAAGAAAAAAAAATGGATGCAGGCAAAAAATTAATTTACCTGTGTGCAGCAGCCCATTCTAAAAGCAGTTTGCAGGGCCTAGGCCAGAAGTTACTGACTAATGAAAAATGTATCAGATGTTCCCTTCCTGATATGTTGACAAAAGCAAGCTGTCAGGTTAAAGAGAAGAGAGTAAGAAATCAACTGGCAATGAAAAGGAAAAGCATTCTTCATATCAGAAGTCTTCTCCATATGTACCCTTCTGTTTTTAACACAGTGCTACGCCCAGGCATTAGGTTGCTAGAAGGTACATACTGCCATCCAAGCATGCAAAACAAATACAAGCCACAGAGCAATCTCATTTTTTTCTTTATTGCTGTATCACCCCAAAGTACCTAAAATTTGAAAATGGATGGAACAATTTATTAGAGATACAAAAAGTATGTGAATACGTATCATCTGAAGCATTTGCTTCGATACGTCAATTTTGATATCAGGGTGCTGCTACGTACAGTCGCCTTCAGCGTAACAGCCTTTGAAGCTGCAAGCTGTGGGTGGCTACCGCAGGGTGCAGCGCTATCCTCAACCAAAGGAGGAACCAGGCAGAGGCCCCAGGACAGCAGAGCAACACTGTAAGGTGCACAGCGGCTTTTGCTCCTCTCACTCAGCTGCGACGGAGGAGTCTGGAAGCAATCTGCCCAGCAGCTGCTCTCATCAGCAAACTGTTTATTGTAAGAAAGTGGCTGGGTCAAAGGCTAAACGTCATCCAGAACTGAAAGCGGACCTTAAAAAAAAAAATTGAAGCCGTCCATGCATAAGAAAATAGCACATTACATATGAAAGAGAACCATGCTCCATCCTGAAAGGGCAAGAACCTATTTAAACAAAAACTCCTTAATTTGATGAAGCAATATTTTATAATGTTGCACTGATTAACTCTGGCTTGTGCTGATTTTGAGACCTGTGCAAGGTTACTAATGAAAACAAGAGTTAGTCAGCTTAAAATGCAATCTATATTTTATGGTAAAAATAGATATTTAATAAAAATTTTAAAAATATTTTATTAACACTGAATAAGAAGTTAGCTCACCATTCACATACAAAAAAAAATCCCTTTAATACATCACAAATGCAACATCAATGTGTTACCTATGTAATTTGAAAAACAGATTTAGGCTCAATATCAGTTTTACCTCCCCCCCATCCCCCGAAGAAGGCAGGGAGGCAAGTTTTATGATACAGGTAGTAGAGTAAGATAAAACACTGAACACGTGTATTAAATCCTTTGTCAAGCCCTTGCCAAACCAGTTTCAGATCTTATTTGAAAACTTTCAATTGCAATAGCACATATTCAGACGTCAATAAAACTTCTCCCCTAGAATTCACAGCTCTGGCATAAAATCGCTAGAGGATTGAACTTAACCATGTTTTAAATGAAGGGCACTTAATAAGTTATAATTGTATGCTATCTTTGGACTACATTTAAGTACACGAACATAAAGAAAGAACATAGAGGAACAAAAAAATATGTGCATCAAATATTTATACTTAAGTATAAATATAAATTAATATACTTAAAAATAAATATTCATATACTTAAGAATAAATATGTACTTAAATATAAATGCATGTTCATATTTATTCTTAAGTATATGAATATTTTTAAGTACATGAACATAGAGAGGAATGGAATGTGTGCATCAAAAGAATTTAACATAATATATATTATAATATATTTAGCATAATTTATTAACACCCATAATATTAAGTTTCAGTTTAAAACTCAGTTTTAAAGGACATTAAAAATTACAGGACAAATTTTATTTTGTAGTTTGTAGCTCTTCATCTCAGGAATTAAACAGTATATAACCGTCTATGCAATTTAAACTGGTATCATAACACTAACAGCCTCTGCTACAGCTGACAAAAAAGCCGACTTTGAGAGTAAAGGAACAGGCAGAAGCAGGAAGGTCCACCTCTGACATAACATCGCTACCTAACACTTCACAAAAACAAGTGCTGCAACGAAAGGYATCATGAATCAGACAGAGTAGGAGGTGTTGATTTATCCTACCAGAAAAAGGCCTAATAAATTACATTTTGAGTATTTAATTCTTCATGACACCTACTTCATAACAAAAATGTTATTTTTTGGATAAAAGCGTACAGTAAATTGAGCATATGTGCAACCATGCTAAAAACAACTATAGAGAAACCAGACAGAAGGGAAAAGGCATTCCAATTTTGCAGCAGAAACTGAACATTATGCATATTAAAGTTAAGGGGAAAAAAAGATAAAAGTCATGTTTACTAGAATAAATTAAGATATAAATCTAACTATAAATGCTGTATACATTTATTTTAAATTGCCCTCAAAAGTATTCTGTATTGACTAGAAAAAARATAAAGAAGAATTTTGTTCTCAGCTAATAGGGCAATAAATTAGATGCAATATATTCAGCTGGTAAAACTGGCTCTGTTAAAAAGCTATCACATAATGGTATTTTTATTTGGTAGCAAAACATGATTTTTTTTAAACTGAGGATAAAATTGTTTGTTGAAAATCTCGGAATTAGTAGTAGAATCAGTTAAGTAAATAAAGCTTAAGAAAATATTTTTTCTTAGCACTGATAATAACAGCTCTTAGTTTAAGGTTTTCCATCAGGTTTGTTTTGCCTTTCAACAGGTTTATATATATAAAATGTGAGTGAATTTAGTGTTCATGAATATGAAATAGTAACATAGGTGCCAAAGATTCTCTTCACAGCACTGCAAATGTATATCAACCCTGAAGCACAAAATTCCTGCTGTACCTAGTTTTTGCCTCTTCTGAGCAGCAACTCCCAATTCTGTCAAATTGTAGGGTTTTTTACTGAGCTAGGCATATGTCTATGAAATATTAGGGTGAGACCACAATACATTTTCACATGTACCACAACTCAGAGATTACAATTATGTCCCTAAAGTTGTACAGCTAATGTTCACCATGTATGACACATTTTATAATTCTTTCTAAAACCTATTCACAATGACATAACAGTTTACAAATAAAAATAAATAAATAAGCTAAAAGAGGCTTTCTAGAAAGAAATCATTTCCTGGGAAATATATGTTATAATGGTAAGAACATGCTTGGTATTTTATTGATAGTATACACACTCTAAAGATAGAAAAACAATATTAAGGCAACAATTCCTGACTTTCACTGCAAATAAGATCTCCTTGTTAATCCAGAATCCTAAGAAAATAGAAAAATTAGCATGGAAAGATGACATTAATTAAAAATAGTAAATCAATGCTTTTAATGAAGCACAACCTAGCAAGAGTTAAGCTTTATCCTTACAAAAATATTATACACTAATACAGCAATATAAAATGCAAATATAAACTCAAGAAAACTTCAGTAATACTCATCTTATCGCAAACTGATACATTTTTCTTACAAAAAGGGGGGGGGGGGAATACAGTATTCACTTCCACGTACTATAATGGTAAATCACAGAAGTGAATGATGCATGCCACTTGTACAGATACCCTATCTGCACGTTACCTAACACAGGAAGCGTCATTCTCTCCCTTTTTTCAGCCCTCTTTTAGACTTAAAATTTACTTTCTTCTACTGGGATTGAAACCATTAAAAAACAACCAGATAGTGAGCAAAGCATACCCTGCACCTTCACTTAACTATGAAGTCCCTGATACACCTGCAGCCTCAGGAACTAACTTCAGAGCCAAATGCCTCAGAGCAGGCATTTGAAAGCACTTCTGCAATTAACAGGGGAAAGTGGGGAAAAAAACCCAAAGTTTAATCTGTCATTTAAAGGTGGACTTGCATCAGACTTAGTCCTCAAAGGGGTAAGGAAGTTCCTTGATCCAGACAAACCTTTCATTAGCTGCTCCAGGGCTGAGTTCACTTCAGTCAGCTCCTATCCAGCTGACAGTCACCAGCTTCTACTCCAAAAGGCTAAACTGGTGTACAAAACTTATAGTTACTGTAGATGAGGTAGTAGAAGTCAAAACTCATGGCTGAAATAGTCTTTTAGAAATGACTTTAGGTAATACGGCACTCTTGAAGAGGCAAACAAGGACAGATGGGAAAGACAGATGATGTATAAGAAATGGTCAATGGAAGCAAATATAAGCAGGCAGAAGCACTTATGACAAAAGCACGTTCTTCTCTTTGAGGAACTTCTGATCTTGATTCGTCTCTAAGGATAATCACCTTTCTCTGTGCTCAGGAATCTTTTTTCCACCACTTACTGAAAGAGCATGGGGAAGACTGACTCTGTCAAATAAGATTTTGCTGAGCAACATTCAGTAACACCACTGATAACATTTCATGCAGAATGCAGCCTAAAGAGACCTCATTTAATGAAAACTAATCACAATGCTTGGAAATAATTTTTTTTGTATTGTCTTAAGACTCATTCAATTGTACACTTGAAATAAGACATGAGTATGGTTTCATGTTTGAGACTTTTCCCATTCAAACATGATATTAATGCAGGCAAGGAAATGCCATCGGGGGGGAACACCCTTCTAAAAGGCTCATTCAAAGCTACRTACCCAGTAAATGTTTGCTGTGTATGGGCACTAACACAGCCTATTGCAAAGATCACTGAATGCAGTGCAGGATATACCTTTGAAACAGGATAGCAAGCCAAATCCTTCTGGCAAGGTGCTACAGTTTTTAACTGGAGGTAACAATTTAATTTTTTTCTGGCTCATCAAGGGATTCTGGTTGTTCTGTGCTTTAATATGTTCAGACTGACCACAGGAAGAYGGTAGAAGCAGAACTTCAGTACCCTGTTGTAATGCTGGCAAGAAAACCAGGATCCCTCTGACCACAAAGTCAAGGTCTTGCCCAGACAGCCTTGGAGAACTGAGGAAAAAAACTCCTACATCCTATCTAGTCTATACTTTTAAAATCAAGAACCTGGCCAAAATGAAGTAAAAGCTATCAATGACTGAAAAATAGTTCTGCATATACCTATTCCAACGACAAACTTTTAGCTGATTAGGTATGAACCATCTTTGTTGAAGACTAATATCCCCCAACCAGACAGTTAAATGCAAAAAACAAATCACCTTAAGGGAAAACATTTCAGGAATTACTTCAATCACTACTGAAATGCAAAACAAACAAACAAGCAAAAGTTTGAAATGTATTTCCAGAACAGTACCACTCCCCCCAAGGCAGGGAAAAAGTCTGTATACTCAATCTGTGACACCTAAAGATTAATTTATATTTGGTTAAATAGGGACTATTTGGGTCTCTGTTCTCTGAACCCAATAGCCAAAACAACAAGAGACTAAGGGCAAAGTGCTTATCATTTAATTTCAAGTCTAAAGTTTGATGTGTACTTTCAGTTTTTCAAATTAGGTTTATTACAAACATCAGGAACGTTGCAAGGGCTGTGAAAGTATCATTCTACCAATATATCAAAATGGGCCCATAAGAAGAGAAACCTTCTTCAAATATATGGAGAAATTATTTTGTATGGAGCAGTAAATTGCCRCAAGGTTTACTGCAGTTCAAAAATGTCTTATTTGCTAATGCTGAACTGTTAAGTGGAGACCATCATTAGACAGAGTGGATCATCAAAAATCCTAGGATAGAAGAAAACTTGAAAATACTTAGAAACTTGATGTTCACTCCTAACTCCAAAATAAGGTGGGTGCTGCAGAGATAAAAGCATACCCTTATCACTGCTAGCTATTCATACAGGTCACTTGACTGCAATACTAAAATAAACAGCATTGCTTCCCAGATGTTGCCTATGGCTAAAATAGGTAGAAGGAAAAGCTTCCCATGATCACAAGAGCAGATTAACTTCCCTTTCAAATGGAAGAAACTAGGAAGATAGCAGAAAGGGGCAGCTCTCAACAAAAGGCAGCGATGCTCAAACAACATGAGTTCCACAAGAACAAAGTAGCAGCCGTATCAAGACAACGGTCCCTTTAGATCCGTACCTTGCCTCCAAGAGCAGCCAGTAGCAGATGCCCACGAGAGACGGCTATGGAAAGCACAAAGTAATTATTCCCTGTTCTAGCAACCTACATCATAAGGATTTTTGAGCCAAAGATGATGCAWATGCTTCACAGCTCCATTAGATTATTCTTCTGTGAAAGTCAAATCGCCTTTTGAAGCCAGTTCAAAACACTTCTGATACCAAATATTCTCCTTTAAAGTAACTGCTGAAATATGCTAAAGACAACAGTATAACTTTAAATGTTTTTGGGAATTCCTAACAAAAACTCAGGAATTCAAACATGCCGCTTGAACAGTTAGGATAATTTGCAGCTTATGCTGCTTATGTTAACTTTGGGAAACTACCTCTTTCTCTATAATAAATATAATAAATGAAAAACAAAATGAATATAATAAATGAATAACAAGAATGAGCATTTGCTTTCAGCTAGTGTATTTTGTTTCCTCAGCTAATAAATGTGACTAATATATCAATATACAAAATGCAGTCAAAAACAGAAAACTAATTGGGTAACCTCTACCTCTGCAGCTGCTGTTCCTGTCAGGTAGCTGTAGTGCATAAGCTAACCGTAATACTAACCTTCCCATTTTGGAAGGAAAAAAAAGTGCATCTTCCAGACCAGAAAAATGCATGGATAATTGCTTATTTCATTATATGAGTCATACAGTCAAAACATGCTGTATGTAATTTCTGATTTAAATCTCAAAGATTATGCAACAAAACCCGATTACTTCTATGCCAAAAGAATTTCAGAAATATCTCCCGGAATTCATTTTGTCAATCCTGTCTATACAGAAATGCTGAGATATGTTCCCACAAACTAGTTCTCTCCACTTTACAACTAGAGGGATCCTAAGATGTTTTTCAATTATTAAAGCTTGGTTTTGTACCTTAGGTGGAGAACCTCTAGTTACAGTTCTTTACAGACAAATTAATGGAGGAGATGGTTATATGTTTTCAGTGACTAGATATTACTCTTCCTTTTAAATAATTAAATTTTATAATGAGAATAATCTAATCTCTTCTGCTGAAGTTATGACCTACTGCAGCTGTTGAAAGGTAATTTACAAAGAAATTATGACAAATTACTTTATTATAAGTGTAATACGTAAAAACATATTGTGACAAAACAGAAAAAGGAAAGATAGGCATACCAATCAGTGATATACATTATATGCCAACATCTGCCTCCATATTTGGATCTCAGCAGATAAAATTGCCTTGTCTTTTTTTAGATTCTTTCTCTGAAGAAGTTAAAACACGGTATTTACTTTTCAGAAAGTCTATATTGAAGGGCGAGAAGCTCAACAAAAAGCTAGATGTGGACTGTTTGTCCAAGGAATATTTATATCAAGAGTTTCAGCAGCCCAACTACCCATTCCTAGAATCTTAAGTTAGAAAATTATCTAATTTTCTATCTTCAAATCTTAGTTCTCAGCATGTCCAAAAATTGTAAATTTAGTAAAGATTTATCTCTGTTAAAACAGAGGGACAGACTGCAGAAACCTCCTGAATACTGATTCTGTTAAGGTTCAGCTTTAAATGAAAAAATTGTTTTAATTATACATTTAGTCATTTTTACTAATTAAAGATGTTCTGAAATGTTTTATAAAATAGTACTTGAAATATTTGTTAAGTAAGTGCAACAATATGATTTACCACACACTTGAGAAACAATACACAATAAGTAAGGAAAACGATTCTCCATAAAGCAAGCTATAAAATCAAGTGCTGTCCCGTATCTTACATCCTAGTGAAATGATCAGCCCGAGTAACACAGATTTTATAGCTAATAATTTCTAGACATGCATTATAACAACTAGCAGCTGCAGGGAATGCTAGAAAATGCAGTAATACAAGTTGTTTTCTACATGGCCCAGTCTTTTGTTCCTTACCTCTGCCTCTTCAGCTCTGCCCTGTTCCCCTCTCTCCTTCTCCCACGCGGTGTTTCTCTTCTCTTTCATCCAGTATCAAGCTAGATCAACTACCACTTCTTCCTGAGGTTTTTCTCTCTCAAAAACTTCTTATCCTCATCAGTCAAGGAGCATGCTCCAAGCTACACAGCAGAAGAACAACTCCCATCTCCACTTTTCTCAGGATTGGAGTTATTCTTCTCCAGGGCCTGTCTTTATCTCTAGGCCTGTGTCACTTTTCTTTTCTACTATATCACAAGCTTATTAAGGAAGGGGTAAAGAAGGAAAACCTGACTTGATTTCTAAAGCCTGAGGTTACCAATGTGGCTAATAAATTAAGACTTGTTTATATATAGACTTAGTGCCACGCTTAGGTACAGATCTTCCTCACCATTGTAGATCCTCTGGTGTACAAGAAAATGTTGGCATGGATAAAACAGTGACCGGCTGAAGTTCTTAACATTAAATCATGTAAACCGGTAAAGCGTGGGTCTGCATAACCTAACCATAGGAAAACAGGCTGCCCTGATGAACTTAGCTAAACAGGCAGTTTCACAAAGGATATCATTACTGGAGGAAGATAAGATACATCATGGAAAAAAAACAAAAATAAAACAGAAAAAAACAAGATTTATTGAAGCAAGGCTTTCTCAAAAATTCAAAATATTTGTGCAATTCCTTTGTCATGAATGGACCACCATTATAATTCACCACTATAACTGTCAAATAATTGAGTATAGTGATTTGCTAAACTGGAACACATTCCACTTGTTGTAAAAACTGACAAAAACTCAGACTGAAAAAAGCTTTTACGTAAAAGTTGTAGCAGAAACTATAGCAAGCTTTCAAATATCTAATTTAATCTAACAGCTGTTCTTTAATCAGCTTTTCACTAAATTACATAATGTCAGCCAGATAATCTTATGCCAAATTCAATTTCCAAAGCACCTGGAATTTCAGGATTTCCTTAACATGTCAGAAAACTCAGGTCATTTCTTAAAATGTACTGTCAAAAGATAAATACAACGGAATCCATAAGTCAGTCTCTTCCTATCAGCTACTGACAACAAGCCAGACTTGGAATTTTTTTGCAGTCTTTGTCTTCTCCCCTTCAAACATATGTACCATAAGCCATTCTCTGAAAATACCGGAAAAGTCTTCTAACTCAGTATACTTCTAATGAATTCCATCATATTTTTCCAGAACAAATTCAGCTTGATAAATCTAAATAAAAAGCTTTGTCTAGTGGATGATTTTTTCCTGAGGTTAAACTTTTTCCACAGAGTATCMACAATATTATTGTGAAGTTAAATTGTCAAAGAATTGGTAAGAGTTGAAGAAATATTCAGAAGCCCTCAATACAGTGAGTGTACTCTTTATAATACAGATCAAGTTTGCAGTTTGTCTTTTTTGAAGAGCAACATGTAAGGATAGACTTGTATTTTTTTATTCAGTTTCTCCCTTTAATTAAAAAATATAATCTTACTTTGTTTGAAGTCTAGCCATAATTTGTTTAAAAATAAAGAGATGAAATAAGCAGTAATTAAATTGTTAGATAACCAGTATAATGATTTCTCCTTGTGGAGCTGTATCGTCATTTCTGAGCAATGGTAACGTGATAGCATCTCACAGGATTCCTGCTGATGCCAAGCCTGTTCTCATTTTCCCAGTCTCACTTACATAAATTAGCTACAGGCCCCACTGACAGTCAGGGAATCTTAAGTTTTTTAAGTTTGGAAATACTCCACTTCTGTCAGATCTTTACCAGTGAGGTCACAGTAAACAAATCRAAGCCAAATTGCCATGGATCTCCAGAGCGTTTGTCACAAGTTATGGAGTCTTGCTATCTAAAAATCACCCATCTGCTCCAAGGCACTACCCTAAGCTCAGGCTCTAGGTTTAATCAGTTACAATTTTGGAGTGCTGAAACAAACTCCAAGACTGGGCACTTTAATTACAGGCTCCACATGAATTTAGAATGTATGCCTGCACAAGACAGAGCCAACATGAATTTGGATTAGCCTGCCACTGTGGATTGCAGCTTTTACTATTTAGATTCTCACTGCAAGCTCAACGATAAACTGAAACTAAGAAAACTCAGCCTAGTACATTGGCTTGCAATACCCTACATTATCCAAGTGACCTATGCTCAAGAATGAGAGTACTCAGCCCTGATGCTATCCTATATTCAAGGAGCAAGAAATTAGCAGAAAACATGAGCTTGAGCTCATGAATCGTTTAAATGGACACTACATTAGCCATACTGAAACTCTAGTATTTTCCATTCTACATGATACAGAAAGTGCACGCCTACTGAAGAAAATGGTTGTGAAGTATCACACACAGACTTGAAGCAAGCCTTGAAACATGATAGAATAGACTTCAATGAGCTGTACTTGTTCAGCTGTCAGCACRTAAAAATTTCATATCAGAGCTAACTCTACAATAAGATTAAATGCTACTCAGTACAAAAGGCATTAACTTTTAGTTCTCACAGCAGCATGAAGAACTTTTTTATGGATATTGCTATAAACAAGATATTTTCTTTCATTCCTCAAAACCCTTTGCTTTTTCCAAACTATCATTAAAAATATTTACTAAATCAATACATAGTTAAAAAGTTGTTTACAAAYTGTAACATAACATGTTATTTACTATTATTGCCTACAAATGTGACCCACTCTTGTTCAACATAAACAGCATGCTTGTTACTATCATTTAAGAAGGGAAACACATTTTTAACTAGGAAAAATGTAAAATAAAAGGAATGTTTTCCAGATTTTCTTTTTTCAATATATAAGTATTTGCTGAAGGTAAACAACAGAAAAGCAAAAGATAGCTTTAGAAAGCAACCACCTGGTATTGCTCCACATTTGGAGGCCCCTCCTCCCTCATCAAAATTTCTTATTTGAAAATGTTTTACTGTATTTGGACACTACATACCCTTCATTCTTGTGGAATTTATGATGCAGTTTTAAAACTGAGGAAATACTATACAGGCCAGTTGTCGCAAACATGCAAAGATATTTTAATGCAAATCTATATACAACAAACTGAATAAAATGTTGTTTTCCATCCCCTCCATGTTTTTGGTTTAACTATGTGTTCTCCAAATTCAGCTCAGAAGTGACCCCTAGTGGTAAGATTCCTTTCCTTACTAAAGGAGCTGTATAAAAAGTCACAATTACTTCCAGCTTTTCAGAGCAATAGGGATTTCTAGCGATTTTAATGTAATGCCAACACTATTATAGCTCAGCTGTGCAGAGCCTCTGATCAGTACTGCAGTCTCACACTGCTAGACAGTCCATTCCCYGGAGAATTCACCAAATATACCTGCAGTGAGCCAGCCTTTCTTCAATATTGTTTTCATAAATTGTTAAACAGATCCAGATAGAAGACTGAAAAAAAACAAGTATTAATGAGCAAATAATTGAGAAATAATTTGGCCTTCTGATACTTGCAGGAGCCAGCAAGAGCAAAGCTCAGTTGTCAGTAAGATCCTGAGTCTGGACTACAGAGTTAGCAACTAGGAAAACCAATCTCTACTAGACACTTAACTTTCGTCTTAAAAGTTATTTTAAAAACCATTTACAATTTTGTAGTCATTTTGCACTCTAAGACTGGTTAAAAAGGCATTCTCTGAGCAGCAGAACCAGGAAAGCCTAGTTTACTATAACTGTGTATCATGGTTCAAGTGCAAAGCTCCTCATCTTCTTTCACTTCACGTCCCCTGCACACACACAGTATTGTTGTTCAGCATCTCCCGTGCCTTTTCTCTCCTTTCTCAACAGGGCCAGCTAAATGCTTCTCAGCAGCATGGGCAAAACTTTATTTTTAAAGATAAAATAAATCTTCAAGGCAAGATGTCAATTTAGTGGTCCTCGTTGATCCAAGTAAGCTCCTTCTATCTGAAAAGAACATGAAAAGACTCTCTCTACAGCCTCTGAGAGGGAGGACTCTTTCTAGGCAATGACAGACCAAGGCTCCAGGTAACAGCAGTGACTGCAAAGTTTGGGAGGCACTACCTCCCTCCGACCTCCCCCTTTTTTTGGGGGGGGGGGGGGGGGGAAGAGCGTTACAAGAGGAAGGAGCAACTTCAGTACAGCACTGATGTCCTTTCTGTGATAGCAGCGTGCTGCTTCCCTTGCCATACTCCTATCACCTCTTTCAGCCCCGGGGAAGAATCTAGGTGTCAGGCAGCAGATCTAGTTATCTGTGGCTGTAAATGTCATTGCTACACCCCATAAAACCACCTGCTGTAGTTATACATAAAAGTGGCATCACTCCGCCACAGCTACCACTGTTTTTCCAAGCTGGCTTACCTCCCCTCCCCTGAGATGCCCTTTCCTTTCCTTCGCCACCATGCTCCCAGACCCTCACAGCTCCTGCCTCCTCACTGGGTGCTCGGCCTGCCAGCTGGGAAGGAAACAGGGCAGCTGTTTCCCTCCGAGCTATGTTTAGGAAGACCGGGAATCCCACTAGTGTCTCTTTACTGCCAGGCAAGGCTGACAGAATGCCTTGGCATAAAACTGGCTTTGAAAACCACATGCTGCTGTGGGCTGTAATTTGCAAAGTTTGCAGGAGAAACTCAGCATCTTTTAATCCTTTGCCTTTGCCAAATTTGACTGGAACTCAAAGTTTAAAAATTTTACTGAAGAACAGACATACAACTCTAAGTCTCAGCTCTTAGGAAACTAGGCAAATAAAGGTACAYAGAGTAATAGACGGCTGAAGAGAAAGCTGTGCTAAAATACACAGTGCTTATTGCACCTCCATCTACTACGCTCCTGTAAGAAAAGAGCTCTCACAAAATTCCTATTCACTGAGACACTCAACAGGCAAAAGTCTCATAAAATATGTACCACTTTACTACACACAAAAATAGCACAAATAGACCTCAAGGAAAAAAAGGGGGGGGGGGGAGATGGGAACGCATCTTTCACATAAGGCTTGTATCCTCACCCTGGACCAGGTAAACAACTGTAACATCGACAGTGCAACTTTGTCATTTTCTGTTATATCACCCTCACTGCCACCAAGGTAGATTGGGTCAGAAGGAGACGGAGCAGCAGACAAAAGTCTCTTGTAGACCACTGTCCYTCTATAGTTCATTTCATCATTGATATTAGCAAAGTTTCGCAAACTAAGTATGATGACGACGAAGGAAAGAAGAGAGAACAAGGCAGCAGAAAGGATCCCCCATTCCCCCCTCTTAACTCAACACATGCTCAGAGAAGATTAAAACCAGTTTTATTAGCTGCCCCATATATAAGTGTCTTAAGCAAGCCTACTGGCTGAGGAACATGCTTTGGCTCCAAACCSTGCATAACTTTTAGAACCACACAGTAGTTAGAACTGCTTGGAGGAAAAACCAAAACCAACCAACCAAAAAAACCCCACTGCTCTGCAGAACAGAAGTGTCCAGGAGACAATTACTTGAGAGAAGAGGCTCACCTCAAAATTACTTTAAAGCATTCCCTCTGTCCTCCAAAAATATTTTGAAACAAAATTAACAGATACAGGGTTATTAAGTTACAGCAATTGTCTCATTCAACAAATACCAACATGAAACAACGAAACCTTCCAGATTAGAAAGACCACTCTTAAATCAGGATTCTGTTTCAGGTGACATATACGGGTTTTAGTTATTAATTTTATACACTGATTTAACTTGTATACAGGTTTATACATTAATTTAACCTGCATATAGAACTAAGGCAATCGGGATATAAACATCTGTTTTGCCTGTTATTAAAAAACCTGCTATCAATGACCAATCTAAAAAATAGAAAAGAAAAAGCAGATGTAACATAAACAGGAGACTGTTATTGCCCATTCCCTCTTACGTCTGTTATCCATGCCAAAGGTCCCCATGTACCTTCTTTACCTTGAGTGCTGACGGAGCAGAAAGGAAAGGAGCAGCTCCTGACTTCCTAGCAGCAACCTGCTCGCGAGAGTCATTCCTTCCCCAGCCATCCGCTTCAACAAGACTAGAATGGGGCAAATATTACTCAAATCCTAATACGGATACAAACAGCTTTCAAATGAACGATATTAATTCAGTCTGGTGACAGTATTTTAATTTGGCTGTATAACTCTGTTAGTTTTGGCTTACAATCAGACTCTCCTAGACTTACAAGCTTTGTTAGAAAAACAAAGTTAACTGTTGTGGGGGGAAAAGGGGATGAAATACAAAACATGACAAAAAAGCAAACCCACCCTTCCCCACACACACACCTCAAGAGCTTGCAAGCGAACAGGTAACTTTGACGGAAATTATAGAAAAAAAGTTAAACATGTGGAGTTAAATTACAAATATTTTTGATTTGATAGTACTTTCTATTCTCAAACCTTGGGTTAAGTTTTGCAGGTAAATTCTTCAGAAAGTCATTTAAAAGACAAAAAACACACTATCTCCAAGAACTAGAATGGTTGCCCAGATGCACTGCATTGAGTAACCAGCCTAGTAGAAATATACCTTTTAGCAGCAAAAAGAATACTACACATGGTATAGATTAAATTAGTTTCCCCCAAAAGAATAAGCTATTCCATCAAATAGACATTTTTACTGGTACAGCTGCATCTACATTGCTGCATCTACATTACAATTATTTCTTTTTTTTTGCTGAAGTAACTTTGCCAATAAAAGACATTTTCACTCCTAGCCAAAAAACAAATGGGCTTTCAAGTACAAAGATTTCTAGTACAAAGATTTCTAACAACAATGCACCATTCACTTGAAATAACACTTACAACACATTAACTAAAGCAAAAAATGTTAGACAGTGAAACTTTATCAGTGATCAACAGCTCTCAGGTTATTCCTGAGCTATCAGCAGAAAACAAAATTTCCTTTCTGGAATAGATACTTCCAGACAGCTCCTGCTTTTTGTCCTACTGGCTAAAAGGCAGGGATGATTCTTGCACTTTAAGGATGACAGGAGAAAATAAGCAAGTCTCCTATTTTGTAGATTATACATTTTTGGTTCACTTTAAAGTACAAAAAATTGGATGAGAATAAAATCAGTCTTTTAAAATTTAGCATAACTATCCATGTTTTTAGCACTGGAAATTTTTAAAGTACTCTGCAGTTTTGCAGTTAAGACAAAAAACTTGAATCTCAAGTTCTACACTACACATTAATATGTAGGCAAGTATTTCAGAAACAATTGTCTCAGAATGTACCCTGAAATCTATGTTCATTATAGTGTTAGCTGAGAGTTCAAATTTCCCATCCTCAAAGAAAGATTTATTTAGGATAAAGTAACTTCATACTCTCCTTGCTGACATAAGAGACTTGGAATTTACAAACAGCCGATGGCATCTCAGAGACAAAGCTTAAAACGGCAGCTCAAGACATGCAAAATTGGTCTGAGTGAATTCTGACTGCGCTATAGTGTACCCGAGTTATTCAAATATGCACTGCTGTCTTTGCACTGCATTCTCCTTTTGAGCGTGCTATTCTGCATCTCAAAGTGTGCCTTAAAAGAAAGTCTGAATTTTAAAAGACATTTGCATTGTACTTTTTAAATTATTCTTTCTGTCTCCAACAAACAAAAGCTAAAACCCCCAGCTTCAAACTTCTGCCAGTGTGTTTATATTGACTGTTTATTATTCTGGAAGAACATACTGTTTAAAAGATGGTTACTAGCTGAGCCAAAGCAATGAAGACTGTGATTACATTTCATCATTTGGCTGCCATCCAATTGGAAGATATTGAAAAAGTGACTCAGGCTAATACAGCCTGAGTTAGTAGTCAGGTTCAAGAAGCTTCAGACAGGCAAATGTGTGGGTGTATTATACCTCCTAACAGAGAAAAAAAATCCCACTATTCTGACAAATCTCTCTCATTCTTCAAGGGGTGAATTCTTGTTTAGAGTTTCTGTGAAACCTACAAAGTGTTATGCTGAAACTTATAGCAATAAAATACAATCCTARCCTTTATGTCTGAAAAATTATCCTCTGAGATGGCAATGTGAAAGAGTAAATACTTCTGAGTGTTTAAAGGCAAAGCTGCAGAAAAATCAAATCTGTATGCTTGAAGCTGCCACTGAACATATGGGTGCCAGACAACAGGCATACAGTGATCACCATTTGTTTCAACACTTTGATTTCACCCAGCAACATAGTGATATGGAATTTTCTTTTTACAGCAATGTACACATCTACAATTTGCTAAACTGCTTTACACCAGATCAAGGAAAGGTGGGCTGGGGTGGGGGGGAAGGGGGGAGAAGTGCTGTGTTTCAATATCAATACTCGTCTCTAAAATGATACTTAAAACTGTGCACATGCACATGCAGATTTAACTAAACTTTTAGCCAGMAAGCAACCTGCCTTTCGTACTATATTGCTCTTGGTTCAAACACTGCCTTCATTGTTGTGGTAGCACTTGTATCAATATAATATGGATTTTCCACAAATAACTGAATTTTAAAGCATCCATATGTGTATACCTGAAGCAAGCCATACTTGAGAGTCTTAGTGCAAGTCTTCTGATAGAGTTGCCTCAAGCGCTGTTATTTTCCAGGCCCATTACCTCATACTCTATTCCCAAGAAAGGAGATCAGGAATAAAATATGCAGGCACACTGTCATAGCAATCACTCAACACCAACAGCGGCCAGCACTAGCTGAGGATTAGACTAGCATAATGACACATAGTAAGATTTAGACCTCTAACCAGATGGACATTATCATCCATTATTCAATTATTAGAACTTCTATTTGAATTTGAAGCCAAAATATTGCCAGAATTTCATTTCTAGACTGCTGGAGCCTGTGGACATATTAAGAAAAGACCAGCTGAACATTAAAAAACACACAGAAGAAGAAAAAAAAGAATAAACTGAAAACCCTGAGATATGGGAATCAATCGCAGGAATAAGATTATTTATTTGAAAGACTGCAACAAAAAAATTGAATAAATCGCATTTTCCACTTTGACMTCTCAATCTGACATTTCACCTTTCTATTGGCAAGTAACCTAAATATGTTTCCCCAACACTGGTAACAATGTGATCTAATTTCCACTGTTCTGAACCAGATATTCAACTGCTAAGAGTAAATGAGATTCACTGCTTGTTTAGGACAGCCTCCAACTCGTCCAATCTCCAACCTGGATACAGAACAGCCGGAAATCTCAGCCTCTGTTTTGGAACAATATGAGCTGCATAAATCTAGTCTGGATAAACCACATAATGTTAAGTAATACAGTAAATGTATTACTTTTTTAAAAACTTGACCATCCCATTCGTAAAGTAATTTTCCTGAGTGATAAAATGTAACTATGTAATTTTCAATATAAGTAACTACTGTCAAGGTTTAAATATTTCTTCTCAAATCATCTACATTCCATCCTAAACCATTTTTTTTCATAAGCCAAAGGAATAAAGTGCATTACAAAGTTTGTAACTTCCCATTTGACATATTAAGCTCTGTCTTTGCAAGTTTCYCCCCCCACAAAGAAAAACATACTCCATTCAAATTTGATTATGCATAAAATAACTATACCTTTGCCTATTTCTTCATACATCAAACTGTAGCCCCAAGTTCAATACACATAAACTTTAGAAAATTAGATAATATATATGCGATCCTGGACACTTAAACAAAAAGAAAATTCAATCCTTCTTTTCCCCAGAATTAGTTTTTTAAAGGAGTTGAAGAATTTGGTAGCCCAAATTCTGAAGTTATACTGATTTTCAGAAAGCTAATGCGAGTTCTGCTCAAATTAAATCTGTGTAATGAGATTGTGACTTTAAGGTATTATATAACCATATGATCTAGAAACTAAAACTTGAAATTCTCCCCCCTCAAAATTCAAAAGCCACCGAAAAGCTGCTAAATTTACATTTAAAAAATCCCCCTTTCAAGACTTAGAGTAGACAGGAAGACCTGAAAGTCTTAGTACATAATTAAATTTATACCAGCTGGCGTAACAGTTTTGATGGGATGATTAGCAGAAACACAACAATGGGGAAGGACACGTAACTGTTCAGGAATTACAGGCAGAAGAAAAACAAGAGAAGCTATCTATTTATACAATAAAGTTAAGTAAGTTTTATACAGTTTATACAGTTTCAAAGTTGAATACGTTCCATATAATTAGTTGGGTAAGTTGGAACAGAGGCTCTCCAGAGATCTCTTCTAGCCCCAGCTACTTTGTGATTCCTTCAGGTCCACAGCATAACAGGAGAGAGGTCTGATGAAAGCGTTGAAAGAGGAAAGGGGCTCGGAAAGAGCAACCGAGCAACACAGAACAGGGTACAGCTCTGCTGCAAACTGAAGCGCACAGATCACAAAGATAAAACTAAGCAAACTAGAACTTTTGAGCTTGGATAGAGTGACAGTAAAAACATGTCAAAAAGTTTCCAGAATTTTCTTAATGGAGTAGAAAATGCAGAGCAAAATCAGTTGTTATTTCTCACAGTGTAAGAAAAAGGAGGTTGTAGTTTCTAAAAGGAATTAGACAAAGCCAGGGAGGATATGTCCATCACTGGTTATTAAATGTAATGGTACAGACGCAACCTCCAGCTTGGAAAGACCATGAACTGCCAACTGTCAGAAACCACGAGAAGAGCATTTGCCATTCTTCCGTTTTTTCCTAAATATCTAGTATTGAGCTAGCTTGATCATTAATTGACCCATGATGGTATTTCTTATTCCAGAGAAGCATAAGATAAATCATCCAAAAAAAAAAAAAAAAAAAAAAAAAACCACTTGTCAATGGGAGGGACATTACTTAGGTCATAGGGATATGTTGGATAGTATGCTCCTTCTCTGACAGAGAGCCTATACTGGACAAGTTTTTGATACAAATGGTGACAAAAAAGAAAAAAGTTTAAGAATACAAAACTTGTAAGGAAATTTTTTCCATCTCCATTTCCAGTGCTACTGATTCACTCTGATCTTAAAGTCACTTAAGTATTTCTCAAATTACTCATCTGTCAGATACATTTCACGGTATTTCTTTRTTCTCTAGAAAAGTGAGAAAAAACTTATGCAAAACTTAAGATAAATGCAGAAAAGTAACCTGTTAGGAAGCATAACACATGCCTCACATTTCAATGTGCTCTCTCTTCATTATTAACTATTATTTTTACACACAAGTTACAGCTTCCTTTCACACACTATTCTGGAAGCRTTTCATGGCTAAAGCATAAATCATATCGAATGAATGACTGCATACGCAAGCACAGAAAAACTATAGTTTTAAAGTTTTATTGTCTTCCCACGTTTTTTTAATTATTTTTGGTATAATCTTTAACTATACAATATGTACTGCAAAGATGTTTAATGGCCTGCAACCTGTAATATGCCACTAGATGGCAAGTTTGGATAGAAGTTAGCTAACTTTTTTTTATTCATAGTATGATAGTATGATACAGTTTGAAAACTGCAAGAGCATAGAAAAGATAAACAGGCATAAACTCCAAGAAGAACATCTTTCATACCAGTCAAAAAGGCTGAATGAGTTTTAGTTTTGTTTTCTTATCTGCCACACAAATAGGCAACTATTAGTTTACTTCTCATGAACAGGAAAAAAACTTRTTTGAAATGTTGTCACAGATGGCAGCCTTGGATTTAGCAACCATGAGAATGCAAGAAGGCTTGGAAGGCAAGCAGCAGCCTTAGGAAAGCAGATTTCAGCTTATTCAAGGAACTGTTAGGATCCCTTGGAAAGCAACCACGAAGGGGAAGGGTGCCCAGGAGATCTAACCAATCTGTAAAGAAAATTTATGAGAGCTCAGCTAYGAACCATCCTGTTGTGCAGGAAGACCAGAAATTTCAGCAGGCCTGCTTGGCTAAGTGGGGAGCTGTTCAATGAACTAACACACAGAAGAGGAACATACACATGGTGGAAAAAAGGACAAGTAATGACAGAAGTATATAAAAACATGGTTTGGGTACCTACAGACAAAACTCCAGATGGACTTTCACCTTCCTGAGTTAAGATTAGTGATGCACATCAGGGGTAGGAAGAAGAGATTCCACAGATTTGCTAGTTTCAGAAAGTAGTTCAGGGAAAACATGGGTGCATTGACAGATGGGGAAGACAACCTAATAACAGACAATGCAGAAAAAGCTGAAGCATTCAATGCCTTTTTTCCATTGGTCTTCACAGGCAAAGCCTGTTCCCACACATCTGGGTGTATTGGCACAATCTGGTAAAGAAAGGGGAAGGAAACAGTGGGGGATCATCAGATTAGGGACTGCTCAAGAGAAGCCGAACATATTCAGATCTATGGGGCAAGTGGGATTCACCCAAGCATTCTGAAAAAGAACTGGCTTAGGCAATTACAAGGTCACTGTATATGATCCATGAAAAACTACAGGGTTTGTAGGAGGTCCATAACAGCTGGAAAAAAAAGACTGAAGTTATTCCCATCTTCCAAAGGAGAAGGGGGGAAGGGGGAATGGAAATCAAGTACAAGTATGGAACTAGGGAACTACAAGCCAGTCAGCACCATCTCAATCCCTGGAAGTATCCTGAAACCCATCCTCTTATAACCCAGTCTCAAAAACATAAATCAACTGAACAGTTGCTGGACATCCAGCTGGCAGCTGATAACAGGCAGAGTACTCCAAGATGCAATACATGGCCCAAATGGTTCAATCTTCATCAACARCTTGAATGATAATGGTGCACACCCTCAGCAAATTTGCAGATGATCCTAAGTTAGGGGAATGGCCAACATGAAGAATGGCAGATCTATCCAGAAGCACCTTCACAAACTTGAGTAACGAGCAAACAGAAATCTCATGAAATTCAACAAACTCCAAGTTCTGCTCCTGGGGCAGGCAGCCCTATTCAGTGAACTCTTATAGCAAATAACGCAAACTGCACACTGTGCTACACTAGGAATGCATCCAGCAGATCAAGGGAACCTTACTCAGTGCTGATGAAACAGTATCTGAAACACTGTGCCCAATTTTGCCCTCAACTTCAAGAAGAATATGAAGAAATTGGATTGGATCCAGTAAAGGACTACTACAACTATTAGGATCACAGAGCAAACGATCAACAAGAAAAGGATGAGGGAGCTGGGCTAATTCAGTTTGGCAAAGAAGAGGCTAAGAAACAATCTAAAAACATCCTGTAACTACTAAAAGGAGAGTTAAAAGGATGACAGAGCCATATGCTCCTGAGCAGTGCTAGATGATATAATAAGCAGCAAATGACCATAAATTTCAGCTTGAGAGGTTCAGGCTGGACATTAGGAAAAAAGTTTCACTAGAATGGTATGGCAGCACTGAAACAGGTTGCACAGAGAAGCTGTGGCATCTGCATCCTTGGAGGTTCTCAAAATTAAACCAGAAAAAGGGCAATGGCTGACCTGATCTAGTGTTGGCAACAAGCCAGCTTCAAGCAGAAGGCTGGATAGAAGGATATCATCTATCTACATACTCTTCCCCGTTCACTCTGGTCCTTCAGTTTTGGTCTGCCATTCCATTCTCTGTAACTTGGGTTTGATCTTTTGCTGCCAACATACAAAGAACTTTCTACCTGCTTTTAAAATAAATGCTTATAAATCAGTTCTCTCTGCAGCTTGTGACATCTGTTCTGATATTGCAGAAGAATGCAAACAAGCATTAAAATTCTCAACAGATGCCAAATACGTTTGAAAAGTGTAGAGCCCATGCTTCCCCATTGCCAGATTCAAAACTACTATTAGGAGGTAAAAGAATATTGACAGAGCAGGATGTAACTGTTTATCTACCGTATGCATAAACCTCTCCAAATCGAAATGTCACCACCAATGTAAGAAACAATGTATATTAAAATGAATACTGAATTTGTCTTATAGGCTAAACTTCAACCAAACAAAACAGAAGTAGGAGCCTTACCTCATCAGAGGACAGAAGATAGATAGGCGTTAACATAGGAATTTCACGTAGTTCACAACTCAGGCCAAGTGATATCAGAATCTCCCTCAGAACTTCGTATCTCTTGGTATTGCTCATCTTAAGTGAATTAAAATCATCTTTAGTTTGGATATCCACAGAGTTGATATTCAACTCCAGGTGCACCTGGCAGAGTATGTGCAAAAGGAATAAAAAAATTTGTTGCATTATACATTCTGGAGTGGCAGAGAGAAATAGATACAACAGTTCTAAAAACAGCTTTGTACTGAATATGGTTGTTTAACTATCCAGTGTATCTAGTGTGATTTAAGAGCAAATTCTTTATGTCTTTGTCATATCATGTCTACAAGTAGGGCTTTATCATCCTAATAAACCAGGGGAGGAAGAGTCCAGTATATTTATAACTTCCTATTTGGGAATCACAGTTGCCAATACACTACAATTTTCTCTGAAATCTGTACAAAATATCCCTTATTAATAAACTGGTCTTTTCCTGGAAGACTCGCTCAAACTTTTATGTATTTACTAACTTAAACTTCCCCTTTTGCAACCAATTTTATATTTGTTAGCACTGTAGAGACAACAGCAATACTGGTCATATTCTGGCTTGTACAAGAACAGAATTACATTATTATTGAAGAGCTTTATCCAGGGGTTGCACAAGGTCAGCAGAACTCAGCCTGAGTAATTTAATTCTTTTGACACTTCCTATCAGGGGAGCTAAAGAAATGTTGCTGTCTGAAAGTTAACTAAGAACCCTGAAATATCACTTTGCAGAGAATTACTCTTCAGGGCTGAAGCAGATGTTTGAAAGTAGAAACAAAATGCAGAATAAAAATCTGGTCGAGAACACTTCATTTTTTTAGACAAATGTTCCAGGACATTTAAAAGCATTTGTACTCCACCATATGCACATTCATTTTGTGAAAAAATCACAAGCTACTATTTGTGTTCATTTGTACAATTTTGCACATTTCAGTGATGTTCTTCCTCTTTAATATATGATCTTCTTTATTGAAACTCATGGAAAACTGCTGAAACGGGGAAGAAACACAAGAGAAAAAGGGAAAGAAGGGAAACAACTAGCCTGTGACAGAATATTCAATGGTTGATGTCACTGTCAGCGCTCTGAAGAGAAAACAATAATGCTTTTCAAATCCAGACTGGAAGTCATTTAAAATTAAAAAATGACACTCTAATCCTTTTAATCTGATTTTCTGAAGCTATACTGTAATGCCCTTTTTATGGGGAAACCCACTGCAGTATTAAGTTTTACTACAGCAGAAGGGTCAATTTAAATGGTACAGCAAAGCAGGTTTTACCATGCAACTTGCAGAAATGGATAACAACAGTATCTAATCAATTTTCTAGTACAAGTACACAGCACAGGGTGGTAAGACTTCCTACACAAAACTATAAACATGTTATTCTGTATAATAGTTTCCAAAAGACTAGCAGAGTTAATCTGATAAACTGACAAGAGAGAAAAACACTGAAGAAACTTGATGAATATTTCTGCTTTGAGTGTAATTGCTAGAAAAGTGTAGCTACCGGATATGTAGGCAGTTAAACTTTAGCCGTCTGAGTTCTTGAGAAAGTTCTCTTATAGCTAAAATACTGATAAAACCAGCTCCTACCATCTTTTATAAAGTTTGTTCTCCATTATGTTCCTTGTCTACTTAAATGCTGGTAAATAAATCTTGCTCTGCTTTTCTCAATGTGCTGCTTGAGAGCAAAAATACAAAGTAAGGTAAGTGATATAACAGTGAAAAGCCATGCTAAAAAGAAAACATTTACCTAGGCTTCTGTTGAGGCAAAGTCAAAATACATAAATTACCTTCAGGCTCATTTTAAAAGTTTTACTAGGAAATGGCACACAACTCTCTAGCTCTAACAGCACAGACTATGGACCCAGTCAGATGAATACTTCCAAGGCACCAATTTATTTTGTGAACTTAATGGTACCTTTTATCAGTCCATCTATCACCCAATCCTTTAGCCAGGTATCTGTGAAGGTAAGCTTCCTCGCACATTATCCAGGAAGATGGAGTAACAACAACAACAACGCTTATGAACAACTGTACTTATTTGCTGGTTAATTTTTTTTTTTGTAGAGGTGTGTTTCTTAATGGAAATTACAATACCATAACACTGGAGAAGAACCCAATTGCTGGAATATTATTACTGTTAAGTGGAACGAATAAGATTTTGGGTCATTCTTTCACTCCCCCACACCTCCATCAGAGACGCTCTAAGCTATATATTAGGTGCAGAATTTAGAGTTTATGCCCTGAAGGAAGACTCAGGAAGTAACAAACAAGAGTTTTTAGCAGAACAGACAAAAATCGAAAGTACATATTACTGACTGAAAACATACATGTCAACTTTTAGAAAATACAAGTTAAATAAATTTAAATGGCAAAAGTGATTTAATTTTGATTGTAAATAAAAAAAACAAGCTGAATAAAGTTCCTTTTTAATTACAGTACACCAAGACCAATACCATGAACCTAACATCCATCTAGAACTTTACTAACACACTGCTAAAGAAAACACCATTGTTTTGGTTCATTCACAGCACTAGGATACAAATAGAAAATAACTGACAGAAAAGAAACAATACTGGCACAAAAGTACCTGCAGACCTAAATCAACAGTGGCATTTCAGTGCGGTCAGCGACTAACCTTTATTATATAGTTACTTGCTCAAGCATGAAATTGTACAACAGTTTTTCTATATATTGTATGCAGCTAAGAGAGGCTGGAACTTTCTCAGTCACTACTCACAGATTTCCAAAGGGGCTGGCTACCTTAAAACTTAAGTGGAGATTTATTTCAAGTTTCTTGTTTTATTTTACCTCCTCTTCTGACTCTGTTTCAACCATAATTCACATTTGTATAAGGAAGCCAATTTTTTATGTTGCCAATATAAGCTTCCACCTTGAGTTCACCAACAATTCAGCCCCTCCAGCTTCCACTTCCCAAAGTCTGTAAGTGTGCAGCTGTATCACAGAGCAACCCCTAGCAGGCAGAAAAGGAGAGCTCTGCTCTCGCAGGTGCTCATTTACTATGCACCTCTGCTCTCTCTGCCACATACTATCATGCTGCAAGATCTACATGCAGGTGGCTACATGGTGAAAACATGGAATTGGAGCAGCAGGGACATTCTCTCCCTCTCTTTAAGCTTCCTGAGGAAAGTGAAAAGTGAAAACTGTTCTGCATTCAGATTCCTCATATGTTCACCAAGACATCGATCTCGATTCGCCCCCTGACAAGCATCCCCAAAGAGTATGCAACAGGCATAAGTGTTTTTTTTTTTTTAAGTATATCACAACATGGTGTAGCAATAAGCAAATTAATACTTCCACATACACAGTACCTGAGAAAGAATGGCTTCTCCTCCACTGTCTCCATAAGGCAGATGAACAATAACTATATCTCTATCAGCATTATTTAAGCGACTTAGTGGCTTTACTTTGCCAATATTTTCCTTCATCACTTCCTCAAAAATGCAGCCACTAATCAAAAGATCTAACTTAATTTCAGTGTTGTCCAGTTTAGAGACCACTAATTCATGAACAGTCTTCTTCAGCTTGTTCTTTCTCTTTATTTGAATACCATCAAATGTAAAAGAGGAAGAAAATCCTAAAATCTTTCCACCTTTAGATAAAAATTTCATGAACTGTTTGTGATTTTCCTCAGAAATAGGCTCCTCTGTGGCAATGACCAACAGCAGTGCATTATCAATCCATGGAGCTTTCAGAACTTGCTCCTCACGCAGCTGGTAGATCGTGTAGCTGTCTCCATTAATGCATTCCTCAAGGATGGATTTTACCTGCTCAAATTCCATTTTTGAAGTTTCAGAGCCAACATAAATCAAGACATTAGGGGGCTTTCCAGCAAGGTTTACTCTTTTTATTTCTCTTGCTATATAGTCATCATTCTTCTCTTCCAGTTTGCTACTGCAATCATCAGAAAGTTCGGGAATGTTTTCTGCAGAGGCAAATCTGACTGATTCAATAGTACTGTTTTCAAGCTGCAAACATTCATGACAGCTGGAAAGATGCAAGTGATGATGTTCTCCAGGACCTATCTCTTTGTCAGATAGACTACTGGATTCATTGTCATGCTTGCTTTCTTTCTCTAGCTTGGATTTCTCTTCTTCTGACTCTGGATCACCTAGACTTGCAGCTATTTCTAGTCCTGATTTAACAGTAGTTCCAAAAATAGCAGCACGAGTTATTTCATTCATCTGTGTACTGCTTACACTTCTTTTCTCTTTTACAGATGGTGCCACCTGCCCCAACTCCTTCAGAGTAGATTCCTGTAAATGGACAGCTGGAAGAGTTAAAGAATAAAGAGGGGTTACAAAAATTATATCAAAAGAGCTATGATGAATATCATAATCTCAGCATGCCAGCTAGATTTAGGTTTAATTTCAGAATAAGTAATCTATAATACTAAAAATTCACTAATTTGATACACGAAAAACTACCACTCCCAAGAATATAATAAATTTATACTCATAACACAAGCCGTTTACTAATAACTCTTTTTGTTTCAGAAATGTCTGGCTGAGAGAACAACACTCAATTTTTACAGTGAATGTTTAAGCATAAATGCTAAGGTTCATTGTGAGTGCACACATTTGCACAAAAATAAAACAAAAAAGCTACCATGTGCCATCCTGACTTAGCAGGACAATGGTCTACGGATAGGAAAGTAAGGAGGCTATCTTATAAATGTGTCACTTTTAAATGTGTCAGCTTAGGTGATTTTGCCCGTGCAAAGGACAGAAAGCAAGGGAAGTATCTATGGAAAAATACTGGCCTCTTAAGGAATGCAGGGTGGAAAATTGCATGCTGCTATTTTGAAATTAACTATTTTGAAATAAGCTATTAAAGTGATGATATTGGGTAAGATGGAAACACCGAACCACGTTTTTTGCATTACTAAAGGCAGCAAAATAAAAATTTGGCACAAGTAAGAAAAGGGAGTGTAAAAATCTGAACTGTTTCCAGTCTGCATAAAAGGAGACATACCTTTCCATACCAAGACACGTGAGCTAAGAACCCAAGGGACAAATAGCAATTGCTTATAAATAAATAAATAAATAAATAAATGTAAAGATAATACATTTTGGGAAAATCCAAATGAGACAAGAAGGTCAAAGATAATTACTGTTAGTGTAAAACTTAGAGAGCAAACTAATTAAGAACAAGGAGAGAAAAATTATTCTTCATAGGGTAAATAACTATTTTTTTCCACCTGCTCAACCATGGAAATATTTCAAACCAAAGTAAGCAACATTTGATTGAATCCCTCTCTACTCCCACAAGGCCAAATAAATATTCTATATGTCAAATTTTTGTTCCTGATTTCTCAAAGAAATTCAATGAGAAACTAGATTAACAAAATAGTCAGCTGGCATATAGCATACTAGACCCAAGTTCAGTCACTTTCCTCACTTTAGAACACTTGAATTCCCTTGAAACTGTATCCCCTTCACCTCATTTGGAGCAGAAATTTGAAGCAAGATTTCTCATATGACAGGAAAATTCCTCAGCTACCAGCCTACACACCCATCAAGGGGATCCTATCAGCCTCCAGTTCTCCTGGAGCAGCTTTAGCATGCACATAGCGCCTGAAACAAACTGAGCCAAAAAGCACTCTGCAGAGTGAACGAGCCTCCATGACTTTTGGGACACTGGCTTCCGTTCCCTGCCTGTGTGAACATTTATTTTTGCAGAACGCCATCAAGAGAAGACCAAGTTTTATCTCAGACACTGCTGGGAGCACATTCCTACCCTTCTACACCTTAGCTAATTGTTCTTGCCTTAGCTGTAATTCTTTGGTTGTGCCAACGCATTATGATCCACACTTAAAGGAAAAAAAGAGAGAGAGAAAAGGTCTTTTGGGTGGTGGGGGGAGAAGCACAAATCACTTTTTTATTCTCAAGTGTCTCACGACTCCACATTTTTATTAGCACAACCAAGGAGGCACGACTAGGCAGGCAACAACCAGGACTGGTGCTGAAGAAAACGCAATGTGGATCTACCCCATTAGAGTCCACTACTCCACAGTACCCTACAGACTGCATATTATGGCACTCTTAAAATGGTGCAGGAAAAAAGAAATTCAAATCTCATGACGGTCTGGGAGCTAAACCCTAACCTTCCCATAGTCCAGACAATAATTCCACTCAAGAACAGTGTTACAAATGGAGCCACTACACTATTTCCTGCTCCTCCAGTTTATGGGATTGGCCATGAACTCTCTCCCCTCCTAGCTGACACCATTAAGCTAAAGAGAACAAAACTGCTAACAGTTTTGATTTAAATAAAATTACCTCCTAAACAAGTAAACCATCCACCCAAAATTTAAAATTCAATTAGCAATGACACCCCCCCCTTTCCTCTGATTATCCCTCTCCCTCTGTTCAGAAAGTCTGTTAGCTTTTCTGTTAGTGAGCTAGCAGGTTAACACAATCAAGTTCAACTCTAAGCAGTCATTCTCAACCCGTTTAGCTTTGAAGATACTTTTATTTCAAACCTGAAAAGAGAACGTTTGCCCAAAACCTCTTCTAAATTTTGCAAGTAGATCAGCTGATCTAATAGACTTATGCGCATGACTTAGAGACAGTGTTTTCTATCTTCATCTTTGTGTTCATACACTTACATGCTTGCAAAAGGATAACACAGTATCTTGGGTATTGAGGGATCTCGTCATACTAAGGTTAATTAATTAATATCATGGCACTGGCAGTGGCTTTTGAGCATTAACAAAAAGGGGGAAAAAAATTATTCCAAGATCTTTTGAACTATTTTTTCCTGTTATTTCTGGTGTTGCATTTGTGACACGCTCTGTAAAGAGAAACTCACTCAAGAAGTGGTCTGACTTTTCAAGGATCTCTGCATTTGGCAGTTTTAAGTTTAAAATACAGTAACATGACAGAGTGATGAACTGCCTAGAATGACAACAGGAAGACAACGCTGCACCAAAACAAAAGCATGTTTATTTGGGTAGAGGTAAAGATTTTTACACACAATCCTAGAACAACCATAAAACAAAATACATTCTGCCATTAAAAACAATTTGTGAAGATACTCACAAACAATCTTGTGTGGCACCATTCCATTATCCATTTGAAGCCTGTCTTCCAGGAATGCTATTCCAAGGTTACTGAAGTTATCTATGCTTGCTTCAGCAATTAATTTATAAGGCTCACCAGGTTTATAGGCCAAAGGTGAACAGTAGTCTGACCACTTCACAACCTAAGAATAAAACATATGCACGTTTTTCAGACTGAAAATGTTACCAAAAAAAAATCAAAAATACCTACAGTATCATGAATCTGCATGATGCACAAAAAAACAAACAAATAAATTTGCACACAGGCAGAGCCAATACAGGGACATTAACAAACCAATATAGCAAAACTGGCAAAATTCACAGATCAGGAATATTTTTAAAGACTGAGTCATTAAAAAAAAAAAAAAAAAAAAGCATAGTTACTAGCATTACAGAATACTAAACTGGCAGAATTACTTTTAAGATTTGCTTCTATGATGTTTGATGTGTTTAAAATAACTAATACAATTAATAGTATCACTAAACAAAACATCTCAACTAGCGATACAAGTTTAAGTTGACAGTTCCTTCCACACAAAAGTGCATCCTTCATGACTACAAACATCAATCTATGAGACTGAATACAACCAAAACAGCTTTTAAGAACATTACTCCGGAAAGGTCATGCAGCAAACAGTACCAGCTACAAGAGCTGATTTTCATTCTGTCCTGAGAAAAGTAAGCAAAGCAACATCCAAACTGAGTGTTGAAAGGGAAGTGGGAGTACAAGCACTTCTTTCCCAAAGATCAAGGCCATAAAAGCTTCAAGTAACACATACAAAACCGCATGAAAGCATTATGACGTAGGCAAAAGTATGATAAGTAAAATCTTTATTTGCTTTTCTGTTTCTAAGACATGGCTTTCAACATACATTATTAAAAGAATACTGATACAAACAGCAAAAGTGAGTTACTAGAGTTTAAAAAAAGTACACACTGACTAATTTAATCTGTCAGAAGCATTAACTAAAAACATAAAAGATTCAAGTTACTTATCTACATCAAAAATTATGTTCTCCAAGAAAGCAGAAAAAGAATCATTATCAAAGTGACACACTTGGGTTTTTCCCTTCAGAGAAGGTTTGTTAAACCCAAACTAAACAACCCCATGGGCTTGAAGAACAAATAGCAAGTTTAATTAGAAAAGCCACAACAAGACAAAAAGAAAGGGGTTTTGAATGGCAGACATATTAATTAAAGACTACAAACCTGTCTGCAGATTCATAGCTGGAAAGGAGTACTTATAAACATTGTTTTATTTCCACAGCCCTTGTCCTCTATAGGATACACAATATAATTGTTCTCCTCTGAAGGTGTTTTTAGAGCCAATGAAGCATTACYCATTTCCATGACCTAAGAAAAATTTACACTTCCTCACGTAACGTGTTCTAAATATAGGGAAACACAGTGCAATTTCCATATGGCATCAAAGCATTGGAGTTGCTATCATCACTAAACTACTTTCATGAAGTTCAGCTGCTTATCACTACACACAAGACACAACACACTGATTAAATACAGTAAGAAAAGCACATATTTTGAGTATATAAAATGAGTGTGAGCTCTGGGATAACTTACTTGTTCGTAACTTATAAGAAAATCGGCTAAATTTACCTTTTAATCTACTGCAATAAATAGCATACATAAGATCCAAGAATCTATCTCTGACTTTTGATTTTACAATATTTCCTTTGAACAAGTTCAAAGAAGCTCAGATTTCACACAACCTTAATGGCCACATCTACTCTCCAAGTCATTAGCAAAAACAGTCTCTGATTAGTAGAGCCCAGGCAAGAGCATCYAATCCATACTCATACTGGTGGCCTGTCTGGATACCTAACAAGAAAACTGGCTAGGCACCTTCCAATTCAACACCTATTCCTATCCTTAGCAACCAAACTTATTTCAAAAAGATAAAAAGATAGAAGTATGTGGGCAGTATCTTGGCGTTTGCCACAAGGTCAGCTTTATGCTTTAACTTAGGGGCTAAACTCCCAACTCTGTAACACAAGAAGTACTAGCTTCAAACCAGCCACACYAGAACAGACAACTGGTGAAAGCCAGGACTCAAATTTAGGCCAGGTGTATCACTCAGGTCCTGGCCTCACATAATGACCACTCACTGGTGAGAGCAAAAACAGTGAGTTTCTAATTCCAGCACCTGAAAGGTCATCTCCATGGCACTGTGCCACAATCAAATACCAGCTCTGAAGTTACAGCATACATTTCTGCTCACACTGGTACTGACCAGCTCTGAAGCAGGACAAAATCTCTCCACGTAATGTGTTCTAAATATAAGGACACAGAGTGGAAAGCATTGGAGTTGCTCTACGGAAGTTGATGCCATCATCACCAAACTAATTTCATGAAGTTCAGCCTTTTATCACTACACACAACCTACAACTATCTTCTGGAAGACAGTTGTACCAGACCCCTAGAGATCTGTGTTACAGTAGCAGAGCATCAGCCAGGCAACCATGGCTACTGTCACTGTGGAAGTGTGTGACCCATGTCAGCCAGAATGACCTCAGCTGACCCGAGATGTCCTGGACAGCACCATTGCTCTCCTGGTGGAAGAAACTCCCACCTATGTTTGGACTACTGATACAACACCCACAGCTGGAATGGAAAGTCCGCAGTTGCAATAATAAGGTATAATACTCTGAGGGCCTGCTGCATACAGTTGGCAATTAATGATCACAGGTAGCAGACATGGCAATTACATTTATGATAGAGGATTCTGGCTTCCTCCTCTTACACTAACCTGACCATCTATTCCCACAGCAGTGTATTAACATTCACAACATATGGGACTAAACTACAGTGTTAGTAATGACACCCCCTACTCTGATAGTGTTGTGTTTCTGAGGATAGAACCAAAACCAAATACATCTTCATTCTCAAATCTTACCCGCTGCAAGTAAAACACATGCTTTGGCAGCTCTAGTTTCACTGGTGTTGCTTATGAAGGAGTCAAAAATGCCTCCTTACAGGCCAAAAAACTTGTTCTGTTCCCCTTCCCCCCATTCTTCTGTCATATGGGGGCAACCAAAGTGAAGCAAAGAAAAGCCTCAATGAAGACATGGGGAAGAGGACAGCCATTCCCCTCTCCTCTAACACTCAGAGGACATCTAGGCTATGACACATGCAACAGTTGGCCACAACCTGCATGGGGGTCCCCCACATCAGTTTGTATCAGACCAGGAGCACTTTTTGAAAGTCCCCATTATACATACTTGCACACACATTCCTGACCAGCATTTTTCCAACAGCTGTGCTGTTGCCATGTCTCTTTGTCCAGAAATCCACAGGGCAACCATTCTTAGAGTATGCTGATAACATCCTTAAGAGGACCTTTATTTTTTTTTTTTCTCCACAGCATGCCCCTTGAGTCACACCTTCTACACTCCCCTCTGTTTTCATTGGCATATGACTTCGGGCTACTCTCTCTGGTGGAAGGTAATGGACTTGTTCCATATTTAGATATACTCTCTTACCCAGCAAACAGGCACAGGCAGGTAACACCCATGTGTCACCTGAGAACTACAGAGAGCAGTTTGCATTCTTATTTCTAATAGCAATTATAAATATACGTAATCTATCTACCATTGACTTTTTTTCTTTCAAGCTATTTTTAAGAGTTATATCTACTAAATGACTTATCAGTACTACTTTCTATGCGAGATAAACTGAGCTGCTTACCTCTTTCGAACATCCAGGTATTTTCTGCAAGTTATCTGTTTGAGCTGAAATGCTTTCTGTCACAAAAGCTATATGTTCTGCTTCAAGTAACTTATCAGAATAAATAAAAGGAGAAATGAGAAGTAGACTCCATCTGTTTAAATCATCAAGGGACTGAAAGAAACAAGAAAGAAAAAAGGTAACTATACAGAAAGTCCAATTTAATAATTCATGTTTAAATCATTCCCAGCTTAACTTCAAACCTGACCCTTCAACCTTAAATGAATAGTCTCTACCACTTCACACTTCCCATGAGGTAAAAAGGGGTAAAGGTCTGGACCATTAGGCAGGAACATGTCAAAGGTAAAATTAAAAATGACAACCCGAGTTTCCCCGATAATTCAGATATCAGCTTTACAGCAGAAGTGCACAACTGAGTGGGCCAGTGAAAGCCACTGTGCCATTGGCACTGTGAGCTTTTGTGGGCCACTTTAACATTGGACTGTGCCATTGGCAGCATCTCTCATTCAATCCAAACTTCCTCTCCCATTCACTGCAGTCTACCCTGCCTCCTCCTTCCTTTCCCCTTTTTCCCTCTCACTACCCAAACCAGTGTCTCTCTTGCTTCCCTCTTTATTCCTGGCAGCTGAAGGGCACTGTCTTGGCAGGGACTAAGAAAGCAGTCACAACACACCTGGCCAGTCAATACAGCCCCTCTAACTGGCTAGCAGCTAGAATAGGTTTTCAATCTAGTTAGATAGCAACCCTTTAGAAACATATAGCCCCAGGCTAAATAATATATACTGTCTCTAAACCTGTCTGACAAAAGATGAATTACTTTCCGAGTCACAAGTGACCCAAGGGCCATATATTATACATGTCTAATTTTCAGGGTATCTGATTTACCTAACTTGCAAAGTTTCACGACTTTTTTGCAAAGCCAGTTACATAGTTATATTTTGTGGACACATACAGCCTCAGGATTAATTTACAATCTTAAAAAAAAAAAGATTTGAAATAGAGAGGGTACATTATTTTAGAATAACGTATGCATGTCCTCATGCGATAGAGCCTATATTATTCATTCAGTATGCAACTCTGAGATTAGAGTTAAAATTAAAAAAAATATATTCAGAAAAATAAGTTTGCCCGTAAGGTAGTCTATCCACTCAGAAATCATTAGGTAAATGGTTTTCTTCATTAAATTATAAAAATTGTTTCCTCTCTGGTTCTCATCTAGGAGCAAATAAAGCTCAATAGCTGGCATCAGCAGACCAAAGAACAGGTTTAATGTTCTTCTAAAAGAATTTCTAAATACATAATCTGTTTCCATATCATATTGCATCAAATTTTATCCAGATATTGCATGGAACTTAATTTTTCTGCCATACTTCAAAAGTGGCAAGCATTAGAAGAAACAGATCTTCTTCATACTACTATATTAGAAAAAAATCAAATCAATGCATGCTTTGTGAACCTTCAGAAGTTTTCTGCAGAGAGAATTTCCCTATAACACACCAAGGGTGTGTACACTTGTCCATATCTAAATGGAAACAGCGCAATATTATGTCTTGCTTACATAAGTAAAATTATAGGGGATGTAATGGGATAGATTGCCAATCCAACCAACTTTACTGAGCACAGAAGCTGTGACAGAGCAAACAGCTATTTTCCATAGAAAGTCAACTAAACTGAACTCATGAATTATCTTAAGCACCTGATTTGATGAAAGGTCAAACAAAACCTTTCGAGGTCACCATTTATGACTTGCTGGTATCTTATCTTAAGGAAGTTACTGATCACAGTTCAGATGCAGTTATACCTACTTCAAAAGCAAAGTAGCTCAACTAACTTCCAAGAAGCTGGAAAAGTATGATAATTTATCTATTTCTTTTCATAACGTTCATGGATGAAGTAGCAAGAGAGTTCTGCACTGATGCTCTCTCTAACTTTAATGCAGTTAGGACGGAGCCTTCATATTGTCACACTATTGAGTATCAAAGTTAAAAAAAAACACTAGAGCATACTTCAGTTAAATAGGTGTCTTTGGAAAATGTTTGGATAAATAGATGAACTTGCAAGAAAAAAAAAAAGTACAATTTGATCAGCTAACAGAGATGCTCTTCACTACACCCATGAAATTTACTGGGACCTGGGGGCCAGTTTAGGGAATACAGAGCGATGCAGTACAAATATATAAAGATATATGCATAGAAATGCAATCCACTACAGACATGCAATCCTTGTTCTGAGAATTTTACACCTAAATTGGTAGGCATCTTTCACAGGAACTTATGAGTCAAATACAACCAGTAACATTAAATACACATTTTTAGGAGATAAAAACATTTTGAATGACAGGCTTGTTTGTCATGTCATGTCATTTGACATGACTTTATGCCAAACTTCAAGCCACAATATGGTTCCCTAGAGGGTTTCCCAATTCCCATAAACATAACTAAATTGACAAGTTTATAAAATCAGCCTGCATGAACAACATTACAGACAGGAAAAAAAAAAATGCTTCGTGGGCAAGGAAAGAGGAGCAGATAAATTTTCAAAAACAAACAGAAGTGGAGCAAAGAACAGCACTGATCAGTTGCAGTATGATTTACAAAACAATAATCCAGAATAATTTACACAGAACTCCTCTGAACACATGGATAGAGATATGTACATATATACACACACACAATTTTTTTTTTTAGAGCTGACTACAGCTCATTCACATTCCAATAAAGTATTTAACTTTTCTGTTAGAGATTCTCATCTTTTTGATGAAGTATGAAATAATCCGCTCATTAGATAGCAAAAAAGACTATTTTATAAACCAATTCCATCAGTATTTGTGATCTGATTTTATTGCACTGAAAATGCCCTCTTTATCCATACAATTGACTAAAAGCTTTTCCATTTTTTGAAGTTGCACCTTAGTCAGCAATATGTTCCATAAATACATTTGTCATGCTCACAGTAAAATGGGTGACAACTGAAATAATTCTCCACAAACACGCATAAAAATTTAAACACTACCAAAAAGGAGAACTCAGGATAATTCTTCTACACACTCTAATTCTAGTATTTAGTGAACAGACAAATCCAACATTAATTTAAATCTCAGTTCAGAATATTTGCAGTGATTTGCAGGGGTGGAGCAAGAGACAGAGGAGTCCCATTTCTAAATCTGGTCAGAAATAAGCTTACTTTTGTTTCACTTTGTGAGATGTGAAGTTTCGAGTACAGCATTTTTCATTGTCACAGCCCATCACAGCCTCACCCCACCCTACTATCTCACCATCCACTTGTGAGAAAGTGGTTTTCAAATCTTGTTTTTTGAGTCATGTTTTCCTCAGTTAAAGTAATACTTTTCTATTGAGAGAAGCACGCAATTCTCCATACCTAAGAACTGAACTCGGACTCCACTACAGATTCAGCTAAGTTTTAAATCCCTAACACCAAAATCTGAATGCATAAACATGGCCTACATTTTTAAACTAAAGCCTTATATGCGCTAAATGTATGTTACCAGTAGAGAAATACTAGCAAGCTCTCCTAGCTAAAAACTCCTATAGCCATAGCTGGACTTACAAAGCTGTACTTTATACGCACATAGTAAAAGCACTGCTCAGCCCATTACCTCCAAGCCAACAAACTACACTAGTTCTGATAGGTAACTACAGTTATACTAACATTTCCTACGCCAAGGCACCTGCCTTAGTCTTATCCACGCCTTATCCTTGCCCACTGCAGCTGTGACAGAGGCCTGTATAGCCTGACCAAACACACCCCACGCTGCCAAATCACTGCCTTCCTGTCCTCCCCCCCATGACAGCCTTGCTCTTCATCTCTGAGCCCACCCTTAGCACGCTTCCTCCTTGCCTCTTTACAAAAGACGACCTTCCACCTGCTTCTCAAACACGCACTTACCTCAACAATAACGTTATGAGCACGAAGAAAACAGCGGAATTGGGGAAGAATAAGTGGGACTGAGTAAGACCGTGCCTGAAGTTGGCTATTTAATCCCGCGGTAAAACGGGGACCATCGCTTCTGCCGTCACGCCTTAAACTCCCCTCATCTCATGAGCATCCCCCTCCCGAGCAGTCAACACAGAGTCCTTGTACGAGTGAGCCCCTCTGGAGACCTACACAAGGCCCGTTTTTCCGTCCGCAATCCCAGCTCACCACTGCCAAGTTAGCTGTTACACACCGACAAGGAAACCCCTCCTCATCCCCTTTCCTCACCCCCCCCCACGCCGCCGCCGCCCGGGCACGGAGCGCACCCGCCGCCCCGCTCCCCCTCCCCCACGCCGCGGCGGAAGGCGCATCCCCGCCCGTTGTCACGGTGACACCGGAGGCCGTTCCCGGCGACGCCGCTTCCTCCACCGCTCCCTGCCCAACGGCTCCGGGCCCCTCCGCGCTGAACACACATCCCCCCCCCCCCCAACGGCCGAAGCCGCGGCTCCACCGCTCGGGCGGTACCTGCGTCTCGTCCGTGAAAAAGACTTTGTTCCCTATCCGGAGGCAGACTCGCTCCTCGGGCGGCACCTGCCTGCGCGGCTGCCGGGCCGGTTGCGGTGGCGGCGCCGGGCCGGCGCAGCAGCAGAAAGTGAAGGAGCAGCGGGAGCGGTGGAGGCGGCGCACGGTGCGGCGGATGAGCGCGGCCGAGCAAGGCCCCCAGCGCGCCCATAGGTAGAGGTAGCAGAGCGTGATCAGCATGGCGCGCACCCCCGCCCCCCCCGCCGCCGGCCCGCCCCTCCCGGCCCGGCCTCTCAAAGGCCGGCAACCGGCGAGCGGAACCGGGGGGCCCGCCCCCGGCCCCGCCCACGCCACTGGCTCCCCTCGCCCCCACCCCCGGCCTGCGCCAAAGAGAAAGGGACTCGCTGGTTGGGCGAGGCGGTCGCCGCTCTGATTGGCTCGCGGCCCCGCGCGCTTTCCGCCCCCCCCAACACCGCCCCCAGAGGAGCCGGAGGAGGCCGCGGCCAACGGCCGGTGCGCGGCGGGGCTCAAGGGAGAGGCGGTGTCCGAGAAGGGGTGTAATGGCATCTCCTTGCGCATCCCACTTTACACAAGCCCATTGCACGCCAGAAACAATCCTAGTACATACTGAGGTTTAGCGTGCAAACAATATAGCAAAACTATTGGTAACTCACATAAAGTAGTTTTTCATGCTGTAGAAAATAAAGAATTAAGCTTTGAACAACACATAAAGAAAAAAAATCATTAAAAAGGGGATTGAGGTTTGGGGGATTGTGCTCTCATGCAGTATTCATGGCTACAAGCCTTATGGTGCAAGTTACAGGGTCACAGAATCACAGAATCGCTGAGGTTGGAAGGGACCTCTGGAGATCATCTAGTCCAACCCCCCAGCTCAAGCAGGGTCACCTAGAGCATGTTGCACAGAATCACGTCCAAGCGGGTTTTGAATATCTCCAGAGAAGGAGACTCCACAACCTCTCTGGGCAACCTGTTCCAGTGCTCTGTCACCCTCACAGTGAAAAAGTTTTTCCTCAT